>NW_006159447.1:3372455-3460545 GCF_000334495.1 Tupaia belangeri chinensis | reverse complement strand
CTTGGATTGTGGTGGGCCCCTAGGTGAGGAGAAAATGGGCAGGCAGGGAGAGTGCGTTTTGGTGAATCACAGGTCTTATGATGAATTAGACACAGGAGAATGATGTGCTAGCTCTTCAAGTCTTCCTTTGATAGAAAAAAATAAACAAAAAACAACAAAAAAGAAAAAAGAAAAAACTGAAGCCCTGAGCAGTTAAGCAGGTTGCCTGATGCTACACAACTTGTATGTGCGAAGATAGGATTCAGACGCAGAGTTTCTGTTTCCAAATCTCCTCTGCTCTTTTCCCTATACTCTATGGTTTTTACAGGGTGCATTACAGAGGACAAGCACGTCCAGTTCGTTTGTCAGCTGGTATCCAAAGGGGGAAGGGTTCACTTACAGGTTTTTCCAGGGGCAGAGACGCTGACGCCTTCTCCATCAGTGTAGATGGGAGTCACAGTAACCTTGTATTCAGTGTCAGGAAGCAGAGGCTTTAAGAGGAGATTGTTCTGACTTCCAGGCACCATTACCTGAACAGAAAAGCACAGGACCATGGCCTTAGTAGGACCCTCTGTCTCTTTGATTCATAAATGGAGCACAACTGCAGGCATTTTGAAATAATCAGAAACAAGATGGACTTAGCATGTGATAAGAAAGGAAAGAGCTTTCATGCAAAAGCAGTTCTCTCTGAAATTCCCCTCACAGTAACCCTTAGTTATCATCACTAATACAGGTTTAAATGTGAAGCTCTTCGGCTCTAAGAAGTATTTTCCTCTGAACGTCTTCACAGCATTTGTTAAGTATCCAGGAGTGAAAATAATGGCCTATTGGACCAGCAGGTGTTTACGGAGTGTCCATTGTATAACCCAGGTTACTGCTGATTGCTTTAGATCCTACTTAAGTAGCCTCTTGCAAATTCAGCCTTCCTTTTCTTGCCTTCTTCAGGCAGCATCTGACCCCAGCATTTTATTCTTTCAATTAGAAATAATGGATGCTGGCCAGAAGCAACAAAACCAGGCACAAAAGCCAAGTTTTCCAAGTTGAAGCAGTTAGCAGTTAACACTAAGAAAGATTGTAGCATTTTTTTTATTTCTGAAAGGAGATGTCTTCCTCCATCTGGAATCACCATCACTCTGTCTTGGAGAAGTTGCCGAAAAAGAAATGCAGCAGTGGGGTCGACCCTGCACACGCGTGAGAGCACCATGCATGTGGCACGGCAGTGCAAACTCTGGCACCCCTGAAAGAACAGCGTGGACAGAAAAGCCACGTGTCCTTAATGCTGAAACCACAAAACTTTCTGCCTGTGCTCCAGTTGTTGGAAGCTGGCACATCTCTGGGCCATTTAAGGAACTTAATCATGCTGGAAAATGCTAGGATGTAAGAACTGACCTAAACGGGTTTAAGGGAGTCACAAGACCAGGACAGCTGGAGATGCTTTTTGATTCAAAGGTTGGGTAAAATGCCAGCAGGCAAAGGGCAGTTATGTCTACTTCTGGATGAAGGAAGGTACCTATAAATCATGAAATAAGCCTTTGGAAGCCTCCAGTTGAACCCAGAGGTGCCTGTTGCTAAGATATTGCTAAGCTCTCAAAAGTAACTTTTTTTTTTTTTAATACAGATAAAGGAAGTCTGAATTAGGTAATTTTATATTAGATTATTATTATTTTTTTTTTTGCCCCTCACCAGAAAGGAACATCGAAATGTACAGGGCTGTATTGTGTGGACGTGGGGTCCTGGGAAGGAGATATAAAAGAGGGAGCGGTGCTTTAGGTTCGAATCAGGTAGACAACTGGGTGTTCAGGGAAAACTGTGTTTGCCTTGACTTGTTACCCCATCAGTGTAGCTTCCCTCAGGGTGTTCCTCTTAAATGTTCTAACTCCTCTGGAGCAAAAAGCCTGAGCAGTCATTTCAAGCTGTCTGTCTAGCAAGCCACCCATGTTGATGTTCCCTCCAGAAAGGTTATCCCACCAGGTGAGGAGTACATACCTTGGGTCTAATCAAATTGAGCCTGTAGAGTACTGAAAAGCACTATGACCATTTTGGAGGGCTCACTTAGCTTGCCAGGAAGTAGTTACTGTGGTTTATAATAACAGCCCTCAGTTTCCTAGCAATTATGTGCCTGAGGCTACTGTATTTTAATATAATAATTCACTTAATCTTCACCACAATCTTTTGGAGTAATGGGTGTCACTACACTCACTTTACAGATGGGGAACTGAGGCTCACAAGTATTCTGTAAGGAGCCATAGGGAAACACTGGGACCTGGTCTGGGGCTTGCTTTCACCATTGCCCTGTGCTTCATGGGAACTGTACGGCTTGAACCCTTTTACCCTAATGATCCTCAGGATAAAATGGAAGCCTTCTCTTAGGTATGCAAACTTCTCCCGCTAGGCCTCTTCTTGTTTGTGCAAAGTTTAAAAATCTGTTTCTACTAAAAACAAATGCTGCAGGTCATGCCGCTGATGGTGGTTTTATTTATAAAACAATTCTTTGAAAATGCCTGTGGCTAAATAGGATGCAAATATAGTCCATGAACTTCATATTTTTAATCTTTTCAGAGGTGCAGCTTTGTGTCTTACTCTATTATTGCCACAGCTCTTGAGAGGAGCCTGGACCACATCTAGCAGCCTACTCCCTACATTAGAAAGAGGATTTCCTGCATTTTTTTGTTTCCATCTTACAAAGTTCCATTTCTAGACAGTGATTCTCAAACACTGTGGTTAAAGACTAACTAGGAGTGGTGGGATTTAATTTCAATTCATTGCAGATCAATATTTTATAAAATATAATAAAATCACATTGCTAGAAAAGTGATCTTGTTCTTGGACTGTTGCAGCTATATCACATAGCTCTCAGTGTTTCTAAAAGAGTAATCCATCCCACCCCCCAACACCACTTATGAGAGACAGAGAGAGAGTAACAAGAGGAGGGAGATAGATATTTTGACAGGGTCTCATGTCACAATTCTCCTCCCTCAGCTTTCTAAAGAGCTAGGACCATGGGCACATGTACCCACATCTGTGTGTTCAGGAGGGCCCAGGAACCAAACCTGGGCCTCCCGTGTGGTTTACAATCTCCCAAGCACTGGTGCTACCTGTGTTCTACTGCATCCAGGCCCTAAAGGATTAATCTCTTATAGGAGGTGGAGCCACACTTGATTAACCCTACTCTAGAAAATGTTCTTAAAATTTAGAATTCCAGTCATGATGATAAATTTTGATCTTTAGGGTCTAGAAAGTCTAGAATGTTAATCATTTTTTTAATAATAATTACATGAGAGACCTTCCTACCCTGGCCACAAAATTTATGTCAATGTTATTGCCATTCTTTCCTATTGGAAAATAGAGTTGAAAAATCAATCCTTATAAAATGCTTGACAGGTAGTTTTATGTCTAAAAGTTCAATTTTTTTCCTGGAAATATTGTGTAGATTTGGTTATACCTAGAAAGGATATAAATGCTTCACCTACTTCAGCTGGAAAAGTAAATCTAATCCCTCTCGTTAAATATATATGAGTTGGATTTTTAGTTAGAATGTTTTATATATATATATATACACTACTCTCCAACCTCAATATTCTATATTATTCTTTCTTCATGTAAATTTAATCAGCTTTTATAGTTAAGGAAAATGTGTAAAGATGGTAAGAAAGGCATTCCTCTTATCTGGACACATTTCCTTTCTCACTTTTATAATATGTCTTAACCATCTGTCTTTCCCTGACATGCATCATTATTTCAAGATATCATTTACTCTATGTGATTTCAAGACCTTTAGATTTTTTTCATAGATCTGCCTCTGCATGTCCTACCTTAGTTTCATAGTTTAAATTTAGATATACCCATTTTTTCTGTCTCCAATAATAATAATACGTTACATTTGTATATCAATAACACTTCAAAAATCATACATGTCCTCCATTCATACTCAATGGAGTCCTTAAAATGATGTTTATGTGTTTAAATCCTATGTAACTAACATTTGCTAAAGGAGAACTTTATGTTTAAGGAACCCCACAGTACTTTTTTCTGTATAGCAAAAACAAAACATTTCTACACAGTAAATAAATCACTACCAAATTTAACAATATTTTTCATTCTTATTAAAGGTTTGCTTAACTGAGGCAGAGTGTTAAGATTTCTGATCTTTTTTCCCCCTTCATCTAGGTGTCCAAGTGTTTCAAAAATAAACTGTGAAAAGAAATCAGCAAAGGGAAAATTATCTAGAGGCAACCCAAAGTAAATATTATTATTATTTTACCTTGTGTAGCTTACAACTGCAGGCATGAGATTAAACTGTTACTCTTTCCACACTAGCAGGAATAATTCACCAAGAAGCTTAATGTGTTTCTTGGAAAGAATAAAAACAAAAAGAAAACCTCTCACTCTGGCAGATTTTTATGGTTCTCATCTTTAGGAACTAAAGTACACTATGACAATAACAGGGAAAACAAAACATCCCAAATTATACCTTTAATTGCCATTTCTAAGCACAATTTTAATATTTTTCCATTTCAATCAGGAATAATTTGAAATGTACATTCTGAATGAATGTATAATTCAGTCTGTTTTGTTTGAATGCCTATTTTCCACAAGTACTACCAGAACAATTTCATGGAGTCTCTCTACCCAGCCGACTACTCATAATGGGGGGAGGCAATTGGAGGGCCTTTTATTGTGTTCTGTAACATTTGCTCTATTAGTCAGAAATAAAGTATTTTCCTGAATACTATATTGAATTTGGGGCTCAAATAATTACTTACATAAGCACATAAATAAAAATAATTTTCCAGCAAAGTCTTTCTAAACAAGGATGAGAAAGAAAAGATAATGTTATTCTTGAACAGTAATGAATTTTGGAGACTTTTTCCCTAGAGTATCAAAGATAATGCAGAAGAGGGCAAAAAAAAAATGAGTAATGGGGCTAAATGATGTATATTCCATGATCAAAAAGAAAATTTTCTTTTGGCTGTTAACTGGAGTTATCTAGTCTGATTAAAAATGTGTCTAGGAAGTAATTTTTGATTTTTGGATTTTAGACTAACAGGAAAGATATAGGTTATATAGGAAGATCATGATTAAGCATGTACCAGATCATCCTGCAAAAAAAAAAAAAAAAAAAAAAAAAAAAGCAATATTAAGAAACAACTTGGAGCCATTAGGTGGTGTAGTGGTTAAGGTGCTGGACTCCCCCATAGCTGACTGCAGTTGGAGTCTCAGACTCGGTGCCTTGAAAAATCACACTGGGGGCATATATATGCATGCCCAAAATCTCAAGAGGAGAATGGAGGAGAAGCTATTGCAGTGAGGCCATCCTCCTGGAGGGTGATTTCTCACTTTCTGTCTCTCCAGCTAGTACACATACCCTATGGCAAAAACCTTTTTTAAAAAAAAAGGAAAAGAAAAGCAAGAAAAGAAAAGAAGGAAAGAAAGAAAAGGAAAGAAAATAAGGAAACCCAGGCCCAACTACAATGGGTACAGGTAGTAGGGGCACTACTGTGATGCTGGGGACTGTGGGGAAGGTCACAGATATGTGTCCCAGGTCTGTCTCAGGTCTATCTCAGCACACTAGGCATGTCCATGATCTTGGCTGGCTCTAGGGCTGTGGAGAGGATCATGACATGAAGACCCTCTTGAGGGCTTTCTCTCTCTCTCATACATGTTGCATAAAAGCTTTTTCATCAGATTCCCAAGGGCAACAAAGTTTAACATCTACCGTAAACTTTTACATGAAAATACCTTCAAAAAGTTTGTGAAACTGTGTATTATAAACAAAGTATACTTATATTTTTTGCACCAAAATAAACTTGTACCTTAATTCTATTGTTCTACAGACTTTTCAAAGTTCTCTTATATATTCATATCTATCTATATGTATATTTGCTATAGGGTACATGTGCTCACCAAAGACGCAGAAAGCAAGAAATCACACCTGCTCCGGGGCAGGGGGGATGGCCATGCCACAATCCCTTCTCCTCCATTCTCCCCTTAGGATCTTATGCACACAAGCACAGAAGCCTAGCATGAGTTTTAAGAGAGTCCAGTGACATAACCATTATGCCGTGCTGGTCCCTATAATGGCCTTTTTTAATGATCCAACTTTGGTGATCTAACAGGTAGTCAAGGCAGCAGAAGCAATGCTGGAAACAAGGTTCAGAGGCATTATCAATGTGAAGCAAGTATATGTGGAGCAAGTTTTCGAGATAGAAAGGTCATCGAGAAGCCAGTACTGAAGTTAGGATTAACTGAGAACATTAGTTTATGGCGATAGTACAGTCATCAAGAAATGAGCAGTCAAGCTTGCATTAATCTCTGAAGACAGCCTAGTTAGCTCTGTTAGGAAAGCTGGCAGAGTTCCTGGTCAGCTGCATTTATACAGACCGTTCCTACCACTTCTTCTGCAGGGTCTCCTTGAGCTGTCAGGTAGGTCACCCTAAACTGCTGCACATTGCTGTCAGAAATGTCCCATGTTACCCGCAGACTAGAGGTAGTTTCATCATCTACAACCAGGTTTCTGATTCCTGTCTGGAAAACTGGAACAAACACAACCAAGGATTAAAGAACTTTTAGCTCATCATATTCCAAAATGAGCCACAAAGACACAGAAATGGGTTATTGCTTGTTGATGATAACATGTATAGTATTCACAATTGGACTGGTCTGAGAAGTATTTCATGTTGGGTAAATTCTCTTTACAAACTAAATGATATATAGTGCTTGAATGTTTAAAAATAATGAGAATAAATAATAATCATCCTCATCATCTGAAAAAAAGGTGAAAAGCTATTTGATGATGATGATATGGATAGTAATGTCTTGGTCTTGACTGATACGCATGGTAATTGTGCTGGAAAAAGAAATGTAATACACTGTAAAGGTATATGTGATTGAATATAATATAAAAATCTTAAAAAGGAACCACAAAGACTACTTGTGGAGTGGCAAAAAGCATCATTTAATGTATCTCTATAATTTAGACTCACGTGAAGCAAGAACTGCTCAGCTTTAATAGACAATGGGGAGTCATGATAGCAAACAAAGACAGGTTTAAGCGATGCTTATAAGATGAGACTATGAACCTTTCAAAACTATCAGCCCTGTGTGGACACTCGGAAGGAGAACTAGGGAGAAGCCCTGGGACTAAGGAAAGCAGTCTATGAGTCCAAAATGGGTCATGGTCATGAGACTCTCATGCTAATGCTCTGTTGGGGAAATGGACAAGGTGGGCCAGTCCTGTCAGTCTTCACGTGCAATCCAGCATCCAAAACACATTCCATCCACCTTCGCATTCGTGTTTTAACACTTGTCATTCAAAGCACAAATCTCACCCAGGCTGCCTTTATTCATTCATCCAACAGAGACATTCTATTTTTTTGATAGGCATCCAAATTCCTTGACTCATGTTCTCTAGCACATTCATTCTCATCTCTCAGGGTGCCTGATCCTTCATTTGCTCCATTTTTCTTTCTGCCTTCTGCCCTGACTCCCTTTCATTCTGCTCATCTCCGCTGATGGTACTCTCTCATCATTCATGTATTTATTTATTCAGAAAACATGCATTGAACCCTCCTCATTATGTCAGACTGTGTTAGGCCTTTGAGATAGATCATGATCAACTCTTGACAAAAATAATATGAGTGTCACCTAGGAGGAAGGAGCTTGACACATTCATGTAGGAAAATTGGACGAGACTGCTAAACAGTGTGGAAGGGAGGGGGAACTTCTCACATTCAGAGCAAAGAATTCTGGGTGTCAGCTAGGAACTATAGTTGAGGCTAGGAAGGGAAGCAGAACCCAATCAAAAAGGATTTTAGATGTTATGATAAAGAGAATTTACATAAAAAAGTGACTCAATAAAGATTAACTGAAGAATGAATGAATACATGAATGGATAATGAAGAGCCACTGGAGTGTTTTAGATGAGAAAATAACTGATATTATCAAACTAGGTTTTATCTAGTGACTAGGGTTGGAGGTATATTATAGTGAAGAGAAAAGCTAAACTGAAAGAGGAAATAACTGATGTAGAAAGAAAAATAGACCAACTAAGACTCAGTTACACATCAGAAAGTAGGGAAGCCATGTGAAGAATGATTCCCAACAGAAAGCAATAGAAGTTGTTGAAACAAAGAGTGCGAAAACCCTACTTGAGTTTACTATGTTAACATCCTTGGAAAGGTGGATGATAATCCAGGGCAAAGATGGGAAAGAGAGAGAGCTGTACTAGTGAGACTAATGGACTAGAACACCCAGCTGGCATTTACTGGCAAAGGTGATGAAAGGTTCTAAGAGAATGAAATCTAAACTGGTTTGCCAGAGAAGAAAGGGAAGGGCATTTCTTTTCCTAATTAACAATACAAAATAAATAAAACTGGGATAACATAACTTCTGTATAAATCGAACTTGTCAAAAATAAATAAATAAATAAAACTTGTCTTATGGATTTACAGGCTCCTGTTTGTCCTTACCTGAAGTCACAGGTCTTGTAGGTACTATGGTCGTGGCTGGTTCTGTCCAAATACTGTCAACTAAAAAAAAATTAATTACTTTCAAGTTCTGTACATATAACTCTATTTATTTTCATATAGCATTTTACAGTCTTCAAAGAAAATTTCACTTAGATTATCTCACTTTCTTCCTACAACAAACTTGACTGTGTTTGGAAGCCCAGACAAATGAGTTCTAAGGAAGGCAGACATATCGGTTCCATGGATAAGTAAACTGAAATCCAAAGAAGTTAAAGTTTCTCATCACAGATACAAGACTTCATATACACATATACAAAATTGTGAAACCTCCCACCTACTTTGAAATAGGAGTATAATCATGATAATTAAAGGAAATTAAACAGTGCAGTAGACAAAGTGGTGAAAGAACTGCCAAACAAGACCACCAAGGAGTGCATTGTGCTTGAGAAAGAAGTGTGTCTGTGTTTCTTGTATCCATACTTAGATGGAGCAGGTATATGGTGCTTTGCTCAGATCCCCTTTTTTAGAGTCAACATACTGATCCCCCAAGTACTAGAATACTAACTAACAATGGCTCACAGCTCTGGAAACTGCCTCACCCAAGGATACAGTGGCTCTTGGAGGATGGCTATCCTTGAGCAATGGGGCATGCAGGGTCACCAAGACCCAGCCCCTTTGCTTCAATGTGGAACAACTCAGAAGGGTCAGCCTAGCCCTACAAGTCTTGATAGAATTAGCTGAGGGCTCAATTCCAGCTTCTTCCTTTGCTCCATCCTGCTGTCCTCAATTTCTTACATCAGTATCTCCCAAATGCACTTTTAAATAAGCCCTCTGGATGCAATTTTCTGTCTCAGAATCTGATTCTAGGGAAATGAATCTAAGGCAATCTAATATGTGGTTAATACCTCATATTTTAAAAATGAAGGGATGAATGAATCAGCAAGTGCATTTTGTACATAATTCTTGGAACCAAGGTCCAGTTGGACCAGATGCTCTTGGACCTGTTAGCCCTAGGTTTATCTGATTGCCAATTTATTCATTTATAAATGATTCCATCTATCCATGCATCTATTCGTTCATCTATTGAGTATTTGTTGTATAGTTAAAATGTGCCAAGTACTGTACTAAGTGATGGGGGATATAATAGTGAATGAGACATAGGTTCCTGCCTTCATGGTGGTCATAGTTGAATATGCTATGAGGCTTCATACGTTGGTTTCACTGAAAGTGAAATGTATGAAGAAAAAGGGAAGAAAAAGAAACTGAAGCCTCCATGTCTGGGGATAAGGCTGATGGAGTGGAAAACTGATGGTGTACAGGGGATGCCAGAAGGAACAGTGGGAGCTGCTCAAGTCCAGCTTGGCCAGATTGAGACTTACGTGTGGTCCCAACAGCAGTCACCACCTCACTCTCACTGCCATCATCAAGGACAGCCAACAGTGAAACTTCATACTCAGTGCCAGGCTCCAGGCCTTCAATAACATATGCGTCCTGTTCTTCTTTCAGGATAACCTGAAAAATATTTGTTGCTTAGTTATTAGGTCTACTTGAATAAAGGGGGTTGGGGAGAAAGTTTAAAAAATAAGTAAAAAGGAAACTTGTTATTGTGAATATAAGCAGGAAATAACCAAGCTTAAAGAATGCCAAGGCCACTAAAGTCAACTCTAAAACTAGAAACGACAGACTAAAATTGGAAAACTAAAACTAGAAAACTAGAGACTTTTTCAATTCTCTCAACAAAATAAATTATTAATATTGCAACAGCGGCATTTTGAAGTGTTATTAAATATTATTTATTAAAGTAAAAGAATCTAAAAGTATTTATGACATATATCTAAATATCAATTACTTCTGGGATGCACAGTCTATTTTAAAGTGAAGAACAACTCAAATGCAGTAGTTGGCATGCCCTTCCAGATAAAATGCTCTGTATTAACTTTCAGTCTACTTCAGACCACTCACCTCTTCAGTCTTCCCACCATAGACTGGAATCCACATCAACTTGTGCTGCCCTTCATCTGCCGAGAGGGGATGCCAGGTCACTCGAAAGCTGTCTGTCGTCACTTCATCAATTTCCAAGTATTGCTGGGCTGGAACTTCCTCTGTAAGCCAAAGAAACAAGTTTTGTTAGGGAAATGAGAAGGCCAGGAAGCCAAACCTCAAGTTGCTCAGGGGCCATAGAAAGAGAAGACAGGACTCTTCAGCTTTCGGGAAGCACATGGAAGAAGGGAAGGCAGCGTCGGTTGGCTCAGGATGGTCTTACATTTCTGTTTCCAGCATTTATCAGTAGCATAAATTAGGAAAATAGCAGGTTTTGAAAGTTTTCCAGTAATTTCCAGAACTCCACATTTTCTATTTGGCTCTTTTCATAACTAAAAATAGTAAGAGTTTCATATTCATTATTTTAAAAAGTTATTTTCCAAGTTAACAAAATGGTGCCCAAGAGGCTAGACAAACATTCTCTTTTAGGTCAGTTTGCTTTAGTGGCTAAATCATTGTGTGGTAGTAAGTTCTGTGTCCTGGAGAAGAAGCTTTATCCTTTTCACGTGGACACATGGATGTCATCAGAAGTGAAATATAGTTGATCAAATCTCCCATTATTTCACAGCTTACAGACTCCTGGGAAGTACAATGGAAAACATAATGTCCAACTGTCAGGACACCATGAGAATGCCAACTTCAGTTAGGCCTCAGAAAATTTTGTGAAATCAATGCAATTTTTCGGTGAACATTATTTTTTATTTCACCTTCTTTCTCCTTTCTCTCCAAATTGCTTTCTTATCTAAGTATAGGACAAAGTTTCTAATCACAGTGATTACAAAAATAAACAATAGAATCATTGCCACCAAGAAACAAACAAAAAAAAGTTTCATATTTATTAGGCAATGATGGGGTACATGTAGAAAAGAAAAAAATGTATTTGTGCCTTATAATTAATTTCAGTATTTGAAAAATTAATTTCATTATATTAAGATTTCAGGCAATACTCAGCAGTAAATCTTCCATATTTTTCCACTTTCTGTCAAAAGCCAGAGTTTTGTTGTTTTTTATGGCTGAATAGTATTCCATAGAGTATATGTGTCACAGTTTTTCAATCCATTCATCCATACGGGAGCATTTGGGTTGGTTCCATGTCTTAGCAATTGTGAAAAGTGCCGCAATAAACATTGATGTGCAAGCACTTTTCCAATGAAGAACTCTTCTGTCCTTTGAGTAGGTGCCAAGGAGTGGGATTGCTGGATTATATGGCAGTTCTATTTGTAGACTTTTGAGGAATCTCCAAATTGTTCTTCACAGTGGTTGGACTAATTTACATTCCCACCAGTACTGTAAGAGAGTTCCCCTTTCACCACACACCCGCCAACACGTAGAAAAAAAAAGTAAATAAATTAATTAATTAAATTAAAAGAAAAGATTTCAGACTCTATAAAAATACATTATTACCTGAAGGCTATTGCATGAGGTTTACTAATATGAAACTGTCATTTTTGAAAGCCAGAAATCATTGAATAACAGCAATTTGGGAAGACCAATGTAATATACACTCATCTAAGTGGAAGAAGGATATAAATCAAAAAAATAAAAGAAAAAGGTGGGAGGTAAGGGAGAGAAAAAATGTATACTTTTTAAAAAAACAGACCTTTTGAACTTTAATGTTCTTTTCTTTCTTTTCTTGCTTGGATAGAAAATAATTTGTCAGCACACACCCTAGTCACCTCCAGTGACACCATGATAACACAATGTTCCGTGATATTGAACCTATCGCAGAGGAAAGATCCCGGGTTCCCAGCCCATGGTTTCCCAGGCACACCGGCTATGGGCACATGCACTTGTGACCAGCCTAGCTAAGGTCGGGGTGGATCACGGCATGAACATCTGGCAAAGTGCCTCCCTCATTCTGTCTCTCTTTCATGTAAGAAACAAACTTTCAAAAGATAAAAAGATGTAGTCTAATTATTTAGGGAGCTGGATCCCACTTGACCAACTGTTGTTCACATCTTGGCCTGAAAGGCTTGTAAAACACACTTGGCATGTGTGTGTACATGCTCCAAATTCTATTGGGATGGAGAAACAGAGGAAAAGGGATTGTGGCATGACCACACCCAATTGTGGGTGCTTTCTCCTTCTCCCTCTTCCTCTCTCCCTCTGTCTCTCTGTCCCTCTGTCTCCCTCTGAAGAGTGTATGTATACTCTGAGAATTAAAACATAATAAAAAGAAAAGAAAAGAAAACTTAAAATGAATCTCTGAAAAATCACAGTTGAAGCTGCTCTAGGTTTGGTTTCTCTACAGTCACTCTTGAAACCCTTTCAAACCATAGTAAGACTTACCTGTGGTGAACATTCCAGTCAGGGGCTCTGACTGCCCCTCATCATAGATGGAGAAAATCGCAATGGTGTAATCCGTGAGGGGCGTCAAGCCTTTCAGAGGAAATGTTGTAATAGGATCAACCTCAACCTACAACAGAGAGAAGTCATATAGCTGTATCGGATACTCTCAAAATATATGAAACACTTTCTTACTGTCTATAGTTTGCTTGGCTGGAAGCAGATCTGTAAAAAAAAGTTACTGAATTATAAAACTGGTTAGTTTATATATACATATTTCCCATTGTACACCCTTAAATACAGAGTACATATCTGTTAATTCTTTGGACAACTTTGTAGCTAATACTATTTCTATTCATTAAAGATACAAAGTATAGTACTAGCTCCACAGTTTAGTGATTAAGGGAGTTGTATCCCACATGGCTGATTGTAGGTTGTATCCCAGTTCCAGAGGCTTGAAAAACATGCCAGGCATTGTGCATGCATGCACCAAATCTCAACAGGATGGAAAAAGAAAAGAAGGGATTGCAGCATGATCACACTCTATTGGGTGATATCTTTCTCTATCTCTCCATCTCTCTATGTCTCTCTGATGAGTACAAACACCCTCTGATGGCTAAAAAAAAAAAAAAAGAAATAGGGGCTTTCAGGTGATGTGGTGGTTAAGGTGCTGGATTCTCGCATAGCCAACTGTGGTTCAAGCCCCAGACCTGGGGGCTTGCTTCCTCATTTTCTCTCTCTTTTTCTATCTCTGACTATCTCTGGTGGAATTAAAGAAAAAATAATAATAAATAAAATTACATTAAAAATCCTTTAAAAAGTATTTGAAAAAAGATATAAAGTGCAGACAACTTAAGAGGCTTATTTAAGCATTTATAATGTTTTCAGTCAGATCCATTAGAAGCAGTCAGTTTTGGGCTTCCTTGCCAGGGCTCAGCTGGCTCTCCAGTTAAGTAACATACAATAATTCCTGTGAGAGTTGCATAGGTGAAGAATCAGGAGCTACTACTACTAAGGAATATAGTAAATGTGTGAAATATTCTTTTTCCTTCCACAGAAAAACATATTTGGGAAAAATATTCACTAACATCTTTAGAACACATAAGGGATAAATTCTTGAGACTAAGGACCAAGAGAGTAAGAAAAAGGAAAGATTAGAAGAGAGAAATCGGCAGCAAAGAACAGAGCTTGAAGAAAGAAACCATAACATAAGAGGAGACAGGGGCAGAATCAAGAAGACAGAGAGAGCGCTGACCAAAGTCACCCTCAAAGCAAAGGAAAGAACAGATGCCGAACTGTCTTTGGGAGGCTAGGCACTGGGCAACTGAGCTGCGTGGTGCAGGGAGCACATGAAACACCATGTAGACGGGGCCCACAGCTTAGGGTTTTATCGACATCCTCTATTATTTCCACAAAACATTTAATAATTTATAATAAGACATTATAGCTTATTAATCACCAGACTTAGCTCTGGTGATTCCTGGGGAATTGAAGCAATATCCAAGTTTATCTGAGAGCAGAGTCTACCCAAAGAGGTCTTGCTTATTATGTTTTCAAGAGACATTTTGAAGTTTAGTATGGAAGGGATGGAGGGGAAAAGGGAAGGAAAAAAATGGGTTAAAGTATGCTTAATTGACAAAAGATGAGAAGCTATTTGCTGATGATAATTTATATAGTAATATCCTTGTCTTGACTAACATCCATGGGTTTTTGTTGGAAAAAGAAATGTATACTGTAAAGACATGCCATAAAATCTGAATGTAAATAAATAAATAAATAAAGTAAATTTTTAAAAGACAAAAAAAAAAAAAAAACCAGGAGAGAAAGAGACATTTTGGAGCTCATCTAAATTAAAGGCCAGTTCAGAAGCCAGATACATCCCTACGGAGCCAACCATAGGTAGCAACTATTCAGAATGAGCAAGTCAAAAAATTGGAATCTAAATACAACATAAGGATTACACACAGTAACAGTGTATTTGAGATTCTTGTTAAGCAAGCAGACTACAGATGCTCCCGTCACAGAAAGAATAATGGACAACTCTGTGAGATGATGGGTATGTTAATGTGTTCCAGTCTAATAACCATTTTACAAATATATACATACATGTGTGTGTATATGTATCTCATAGTATGTTGGAGATCATAAAGATACACAATCAATTTTTTTTTTTTTTAAAGCACCAATCCTGGGGAATGGAGCTTCTATTTTACCCTATTGGCCTTCTAGAACCAGCCAACTCTGACCTTTTCAGATACCGCAGCTGAGATGCCAGACATGGGGGTGAAGTCATATTGGAAGTTCTAGCCCAGATTCCCAGATGGATGGAAGAATCACCCCAGCTGACACCACACAGCAGACAGCAGTCCCTGCTTTGTTCTGCCCATTGTTGCATAATCGTGGGCTCGTACTTTAACCTGGAGTGTTGGTTACACAACAGTAGTTCACTAACAGAGCTATCATCTTCTTCTGAATTAGGATTGGTAACACCATAGGTCATTTTTAGCCTTTGGGGTTTACTCCAGTCTGGGTACTATCTGCATGCGTTATATACATTAACTCACTTAATCCTTACCACATCCCCATAGGGTAGCTAGTTATTATATTAACCCTAATCTGAAAATGGGAAAAACGAGATTCCAAAAAGTTAATGAACTTGCCCAAGGGGAAACCAGTTAGTGTCTTGGACTTAAATACAAGTATTTCAGATTCTAAATCTATGCTCTTAGACTCTATGGTATGACTTCATTATTTAAGCTCATAGAAAATACAAATCCATATTTAAAATGTGAGTTCAAGATGTATGTTCCTACCCTATATTTACACATTGCTTTCTGTTGTTGCAGATTGTCATAGCTAAGATTCACTGGGCACTTACAAAGTGTCAGGGACTTTACACACATTGTCTCATTTAGAGATCCTCCCCACCTCCACTTTCCTCCACCAAATCCTAGTACTTATAATAACTATAGTAATTTCCAAAGAAGAGGCCCAAACAGCTAATTTGCTCTGACCCATAAAACTACTAACTGGAGTACATAGTTAAGGCTCAACTTATTTCTAAGTTTCAAATCTGTGACAAACAGGAATTTTTCACAAATATCAAATGTGTACAAAAATAGTCAAAATTAAATTCTCTTAAGTACATCAAGAGACTGAGATAAAAATTTATCTGTGTATATACACTTATATGTGTGTATGTGTTTGTGTGTATATATATATTGGGTCATTGGAAAAGTCATGACACATTTTCACATAGAAAATGTATTCTTGGGAGTATTTCTTTATCTCTCCTTCAATAAACTCCCTGCTTTGCTATACCAAAAAAATAAAAGAAAACGTATGTATACATACATATGGAGTCTTCAGAAACTTCATGAAAAGTGCATATTATGAAAAAAATACACATAATTTCAAAACTTTTTTTGCACCAAATAAATATGTATCTTTATTCCATCACTCCACAAACTATTTGAAGTACTCTCATATATATCTGTTTAAAAGAATTATTAAAATATTTTATCTGATAATGAAAAGAATATATTTTAAATCATTTTACATTGATAATTTGATTTCATCAAGGAAGACCCTTAGGCATCATTTTCTTTTATTAATTATATCATATTATAAACTATAAGCTCTGGAACTGATTTTGTTTGTAGTATTTTTAAGAAAAGTAATTTGACAATTTAATAACAAATAACCATGATCTCATTGTTATGCAACTACTTTTGAAACTAATTTTTCATACAGTCTAGCTAAAAATTCAACTTCAGCCTAATTTTGGGAAGGCTGAAGAGAGTTCTTGATGAGGGACGAGGGACTTGAGCTCTGCTCTTGACTGAGCTGAGTCATCACTGGTGGGAACTCGCCTCTCTGACCCTAAAAACTAGGGCCATTACATTAATAAAATTCAAACCGTGGCACTTAATTCTTCATGTTTGTGAAGTTCTCAAATTCTTCCCCATTAAATGTTTCCTGAGAGGTTTCTGTCCTTAGTTTGATGAGTCAGTTACTGCTGAGTGAAGCAAGCCATGCTATGAAGGAGAGGCATTGTATGTCCCCACTTAATATATACCGAGTGTCTGCACTCTATGACTGAAACTAATTGTCTAAAGAATATAGAAACACAGTATATAGATGTAAATACCAGATATAGTGTGTGTGAAAGAGGAGGGTCTGAGGAAGGACATTTGGGGGAGGGATAGGGAGGAAAAGCATTAATGGCACAAAAAGGTGTGGTATTATCTGTTGAAGATATTTCATAGTTTTATCAACAGTACTAGGGAGAAATGTTCACCAGTTGAAATATCCATTTTGTAAGACAAATAATAATGTGATTGAATGTATGGAAGAAAATGAAATGAAAAAAATTTTTTAAAAAATTACTGAAAGAATTTATACAACAAAAGAAAAAAACGGTTAAATGAGGTACTGTCTGGGGAGCCCTCTGCACAGGGCCTGGCTCATGGCAAGTACTCAACAGCATTGGCTGCCATGATCATCATAGCGCCAACACTGCCATCAGCACCACCACCAGCACGACCATTGACATTTGTCTAGGTATCCTGTTTTATGTGTTGTTCCTTGGTCTCCAAAAAGTTGTGGAGAGGGATAATGCAGAAATGATACAGAAAGAAGAAGTGAGGGAGAAAAGGTTAAAGGAAAAAGTGAATCAGAGGAGTATTGAGTACAAAGAAAAACTTTTACAGTCAATTACACGTTACACGCTAACTCTTGGTAGGTTTTAGTTGGGACACTTTAGAGTTCATTTCAGAATGTTTTGAGGGATTTCCTAGAAACTCAGGAAACTTTGTTGCATTACCTACAAATAAAGGCTTAGATTCATAGAAGTTAAAGCAAGATCTGGTCGGTATATTCACTCATAAAATGACATATTCCAGGCCAACTGGTGGCACGGTCGTTAAGGTGGTTGGATCCCTCATAATTGACCAGAGTTCAAGTCTTGGACCCAGCAACTTGAAAAACACACTGGGTGCATGTACATGTGTGCCCAACATCTCAAAAGGCAGGAAGGATGGAAGAGAAGGGATTGGGGCTTGACCATGTTTTGTGGGGATTCCTTTCTCACTTTCCCTCCTCTTCTGTCTTTGTCTCTCACATGCCTTTTGACAAGAAAAAAATTTTTTAAATAAAAAATAGTATATTTCAAAATTAAGTAAAGTATTACTTCACTTAAAGAAAATACACTTATCCAGCAACATTAAGTCTCAACTGCATGGCTAAAAATTAAGAAATAAGAAACACCCATACACACACATTAAAAAAAAAATTACACGTAACAAACACATACACCCCATTCAAAATGGGAATTACAAAATTCATACATGGCTGATGATTTTCACTCAAATAAAATGTTCTCAAATCTTCCTTCATAGATCATTTATTGATATTTTAAATTCAGTTTTGCCATACATAGTTTTTTAAATTTTTTTACAGCAATGCAATTAGAAATAGTGATTTCTAAAGGCATTCCCAGGATTAAAAAGACACGCAGATAATATTCTCAACACATATGTTAGTCTGGGGCCAATCCTGAGAAAGTAAAGAGCAGAAAATATTAGCTCATTGGGAACGTCATGACATATTTTTCCATGCTTTTCTATGCAAAAATGCATCACGACTTTCCAACAACCCAAATTAGAGAGGACACGACAGCTGCTGTAATCTGAATGCACACATCCTCCCAAAACTCTTATGTTGATACGCAAGCTCCAATGCAACAGTATTTAGAGGTGAGGTATTTAGGAGCTGATGTGATCATAAGGGATTACTGCTTTTAAGGCTCATGTGCTTACTGGAGAAAGAGAGACAGAGACAGAAAGTGAGAAATCACCCCACACATACGAGGAATGGACATGCTGCAATCCCTTCTCCTCCAGTCTCCTCTCAGGATTTTGGGCATGCATGCACACATGCCCAGTGTGAGTTTCAAGCCTCTAGGTCCAGGACTTGAAACATGACCAACCACATGGGAGTGCGGTGCCTTCATCACTAGGCTGCCTGCTGGTTCTGATTACTGCTTTTGTAAGAGAGGCTATGGGAACTTGTCTGTGCCTGCTATGTGAGGACACAGCTAGAAGGTGCCAACTATGAGGAGTGGGCTGAACCAGACACTGAATCTGCTGGTCCTTGATCTTGGACTTTCTAGCTTCCAGAATTGTGAATGTTAAATTTCCATTATTTATAAATATCTCAGTCTAAATATCTCTGCTCTGGGCTCCTATCTTCAAAAACAAAGTAATTAGTCTAAATGTCCCCAGATGAATCAGAATTATGTACTCCCCGGATTTATAAACATTTCATGAAAGAAGTTGAACAATATACTTTGTATGTTAGCAAATGCGCACTTATTGAGCAGTCCCAATAGCACAGCAGTTAAATGCTGAGCAGAAGTCACATCCCTCATGAATGACTAGGGTTCAAGTTTTGGTTCAGTGGCTTGAGAAACATGTCAGGCACACATACGTGTGCCCAGGATCCTGACAAGATGAAAACTTGGAAGAACAAGGATTGTGGACCTGCTATGCGCTGCTTTCTCTCTCACCCTCCTTCTTGTGCATGTGCACACACCCTCTGGATTAAAAAATATAATAATGTGCCATTGTCATTCCATTACACAATGTCCCTTATGAGAGTACACGCTTTTAAAAAAATCACTTGATTTTAATTGTGGAAGAAAGTTTGTCTCTGCATATGAAAATACTTGCTTTATTTGGTCAGAAAATAGAAATTATGTAATCCAACATATTTCCCTCTTTGTCTTAACTTCCTGGACCAAGATAAGAAAAAATAAAATAAAAATAACCTTGCTATCTTACTAAAACATATTTCCAAGGAAAGAATTTCCAAAAATATTAGTCACTGCATGCAAGATAATATATTTTCATGGGTTTTATATGTTCCATTATTTGGAATCATCTTCTTACACAAAACTTGAAACACTTATTTTTTTACTAGGGTCTTTCAGATGCCAGTGTATTAAAAAGCAGAGGAATACACTGGATAACACTGACATTATTTCTAGTTTCATATTTCTGTGAAGATACATACTTCCCCACCCCATTCAGTGTGGCAGATTTTATTTTCCAAAGCAACCATATGGATGTACATCTGCTACCCTGTGTATTCCTCTTATCATGTGACCAACATGCATTCCACCATAGATGGACTCTGTTTCTTCCCACCTTGAATCCAGGCAGGGCTACCATGTTTTCTGTCAATGGAATATGATGGAGGTGATACGAAATGACCACTGAGTCTAGGTCATTAAATGTGATACAGCTTCTACTCAGCTCTGTCTCTCTTTGGACATGTGTCATGGAACGCCCAAGTCATTTCCCTTGAAGAATGCTTAAGGCATCATATGAAAAGTTAACTTAGGATATAGAGAGCTGCTCTGGCTCCAAGTTGCTCAAATCTTCCCAGACATATGAGTAAAGAAACCATTGAGATGACACCACCTCCGTTACTATCTGGCTATACCCTCATTACCTATAGCCTGTAACTATAACACACACACCCACCCATCCCAGCCACAATTGCATATCCAAGTCCCAGTTGCTGACCTACAGAAATGATGAGGGAAAAGTAATCATTGGAATTGTTTTAAGCCAGTAGAGGTTGGGATGTTGGGTTATGCAACAACAAGTAACTAACACACAATCATTTGAAAAATAAACATATTCCACAACTTACCTCATTGATTTCAGTCCCATCTGCATTATTATATACAATTCGGTAACCACTGATCTTTCTTGAAGTTGGCTCCCAAGTTAATCGAGCACTGTTAGAACCAACATTGGAGATTCTCAAGTTTCTTGGTGGACTTAAAGGCACTTTGCAGTAAATAAAATAGAAAATAATTAAAATTTTTAAAATATACATGGAAAAAGACAATAGACAGCACCTTTGACTTCTGAATTATTTACACATCAAAAATGTTGCCCAAATAATAATGCATTACCCTGAAATAACCAGTGACTTGTCTCATTAAAAATCAATAATGTCCTCTAATTAACAAAGAAAAATATTCTGCTTAAATTACTACTATTTATTCTCTTTAGAGAGTAACAAGTTCCATGTACTTAGAAATGAATACTATTTGGGTAAATTTTCTGTCTTTTTTCCCTGGTTAGTGCTGTTATTATTGACTGATGCAAATAGGAAATGTAATGGATCAAAACCAAGGACACCTGAGATTGCATCTGAGCTATTCCAGTCAAATCTTAGCTATTCCACTCAGGTATCAGATGACTCTGGGAAAGCCCCTCTATTTCTCAGTTCTATGACTTTCCACATGTACAATGAGGGAGCTTCCTGTGTGCCATCTCTACATGGGTATCTGTTAGCTACCTCCAACGTAACCTGTCCAAGAAGGAACTGCTGCATCCTGCTGCCTCTCCCAACTTTCTCTCTCGGTCTTTCCCTCTGAGCAAATGGAAACCTTATGCTTCCTGTCACTCAAGCCAAAAACCTTGGAGTCATACTGAATTCCTCTTTTTCTCACAACTCATTTCCAATCTATCATCAGATCCTTCAGTAAACATCCAGACTATGAGCACTTGTTTTCACCCCTACTGCTACCATCTTGGTGAAAGCTGCTATCCTTTACTGGCTTGGATTTTATGAAGGACCTCCCAGACAATCTCCCCACTTTTATCTTCTACTCCTGGTATTCTAAGTGTGCAACCAGAGTGCTCCTTTGAAAATGTGAGTCTGATTATTTCACTCCTATGGAAAATGTTTACAAATGGCTCTCAACAGAATAAAGCCGTGGTTCTTACGAAGGTGCTTGTTGTCCTCTGTAACTGGCCCTCTGCCATCTGGTGACCCTTTCTTCTACTAGTCTGTCCCTTTCTCATGCCACCTGCCATCATTCTGGTTCTGAAGCCTGCCACACTTGCTCATGCATGGGCCCTGCAATTGCTATCTCCTTTGCCACAAAGCTCTTCACCCATAGCTGGTTTCCTTGCCTCTTTCAGATTTCTGAACATGCCACCTTCCAGGTGAGGCTTTTCATGACTCTCTTATATATATATAGTGTAATTTTTCCACCCAACACTATCTAGTTCCCTTTCCTGTTTTACTCTTCTCACTGCACATCTTTGGATCACTGTCTCTCACCCACAATATACTGTGAACTCGGGGAATTAGGGAATTTGGTTTAATTGTGTCCCAAGCTCTGTCTTCAATATACTAATTAGTCAATAAATATTTATTGAATCAATAAATAATTATCTGCCTTGGGTAAATCACAGTGGCTTTGTAAAATTCAATAAAAATAAACATTTTGCTGTTGCTCAAAATTATTTAAAGAGATATTGGTATTTATTGTTATAATCAAAATAATCTTTCTCTACAAAGCAAAGACTATATAATCATGTTTTTTTTTTTTTTTTTGGAGAGGTTTTTACTATAGGGCGCGTGCGCTCGCCAGACAGGCAGAGAGAGACATAGAGACAGAAAGGGAGAAATCACCACCCAGGGGGGGATGATCGCCACAATCCCTTCTCCTCCATTCTCCTCTCGGGATCTTGGGCATGCACGCACACACACCCGGCGTGAGTTTTAAGCCACCGGGTCCGGGACGCGAATCGCGGTCGACTACGTGGGAGTCCAGCGACATAGCCATTACGCTAACTGCTGGTTCCCAAGACTATATAACCTTGATTAACAAAGAATGGTTGTGGGAAAACTTCTTTCCGTACCATCAAACTTCTCTAGTGTTTTCCTAAGTAGAATATTAAAGATAAAGGCATCATTGGAGCTATTCACCTCCTCCTCAGGTTGAGCGTGGTGGGCTAGACCCCAAGTCTGCCCAAAATTGCTTATGTTTCAAAAGATCATGAGGAGAGTCATATTTTTATGTTATATGGTATTATTTGTGTGCCATAGGAGTATTTTGTCTATATCTTATTTCTTTTATTTTGTTTTAGTTTTTTGCTATAGGGCATGTGCACTTGACAGATAAAGAAAGACAGAGAGAGAGAGAAAGTGAGAAATCACCCCACAAGGGTGATGGTCTCACAGGAATCCCTTCCCTGTTCTCCTTCTGGGATTTTTGGGCAAGCATGAACACACACCTGGTATGTTTTTCAAACTGCCAGGTCTGGGACTTGAACCATGGAGGTAGCTATGTGGGACCCAGCACCTTAACCTCTATGCCACCTGTTGGCCCTTTCTATATCATATAAACATACACATTTCCAGAAAATATTATGAGTGCCTTACATTCAGCCCAAATAGCTTTTGCTGGTAGGATTTTCAGTTAATTAAAAAGCTAATTATGTCAATCGGGACCAGCAGTTGGCATAATGGCTGTGTCACTGGACCCCCACGTAGTAGATCACAGTTCAAGTCCTGGACCTGGTGGCTTAAACTCACACTGGGCATGTGTGCATACGTGCCCAATATCCTTAGAGGAAAATGGAGGAGAAGGGATTGCAGTGTATCCATCCTCCCTGGAGGATGATTTCTCACTTTCTGTCTCTCTGTCTCTCTCTGTCTTTCTGGTGAGTGCATGCTCCCTATAGCAAAACTCAAAAAAAAAAAAAAAAAAAAAGGCTAATTACATCAATAATAGACTCACATAAGGACAGCTAAGTGAAATGAAAAACAAACAGACGTTGAATAACTATGTACTAACTGCTTTCACCTGTACTACTTTTTTTTTTTTTTGAGAGACTTTTGCTATAGGGCATGTGTGCTCACCAGAAAGACAGAGAGAGAAAGAGAGATAGAAAGCGAGAAATCACCCCATGTGTGATGGTCACACCGCAATCCCTTCTCCATTCTCCTCTCAGGATCTTGGGGCCGCACACACACGTGCCCGGCATGAGTTTAAGCCACCATGTCCAGGATGCAAACCGCGGTCGACTACTTGGGAGTCCAGCAGCATAGCCATTACACTAACTGCTGGTCCCACCTGTAATACTATATTTAATCATCAGTTAACCACAGGCTGTATAATTAATGTTTCTCCTTTTATAGACCCCAAAAAGTTACATCACTTGCCCATTGCTATCCAGGTAAAATGTGATTTGGGGATTCCCATTTCAGTTGCTATGATTCCAAAGCCTATGTTCATCCCTCTGTATTCTGATTTAACATTTGTGTTTAGACAATGCTAAGATAGAATAAATGCAAGATAGAATAAATATATTTTCTTCCCCTAAATAAAATGCGTGTTAAGTTATAATTAGCACTTAGGAGGTTTTGACATAAACTAATACTGCCAGTTCTGAATCACAACATGTATTTGGGCTTTCATGACAGCTTTTCATCTGAACGACTGTGCTACTCACGGGTTGTTTCTTGTCCTGTAACAGGATCACTGGCCTCTTCTCCAAACATGGCATAAACTGTGACTGTGTACTCTGTATTAGGCAACAACCCACTCAATTCAATATCTGTGTGTGTCTCTCCAATTTTCATCTGTAAAGAATAGACATGAAAAGATGATTTGCAATGTGTATTATTCAGAGTGAGACTGAACAAAGGTGAGACTTTGTGGAACAAGACTTTGTCTCCTCACAACCTCTTCATCAAACAGGCTTTAGTCATGACTTCCTAATGGTCTCATGTCGTTGTATATTGGGAACAGGTAGTATGGTGTCATATAAAACCGAAAGTACCCATCCATGCTGTTTTAGGGTAACTCTTCACATCTAGATAAACAGCAACCACAGCAAGAATAACAGTGTTGAATATGTGGTCCCCAGAACAGTGTGGGTGGAATTGAATCAGAAATGTTCTCCAGAAAGTGTGAATTCCAGGCCAGTATGCTGGAGCCAGGGCCAAGTGGGCAACTTTCACTGCTTAACTAATTTTAACTGGTCTTCTGACAGCATGCCCAGCTTTGGCTTCGGATTCTATTAAGCGGGGCCAGTTCTGCTGCCCTTTTCAAGAAGAGGGCCTGTCCAGTTAGTTACAAGTCCCTTCCAGAAGAAAGACACTCACCTGACATCCAACTTGGCCATTTACTTTCTGATTTGGGGACAACTTTTCTAATCCTTGCAGTCAGTAGGTCAAACTAGACAACATTCTCAGTTGTGTGACAACTGTGTAACAAGAGAGTTTATGCTTTGGAAAGGGAAAAAAAATCTTCATAGATAATCTCTCACATGACTGCTACTTATTGCCAAGTTAAAACTTTTGCTTTTGAAATATGTCTCATATATAACATAAATCTGTAGAAAATAATATATACTCTGATGTATCCACTATTCAAATTTAATAAATATCAATACTTTGGTTATATTGATTTCAGATTTTATTTCAAAAAGGAGTAATTTATTCAAATAAAATAGAAGTTCTTTCCCATTCTTTATGTTCACAAATTATACCCCGGTATTAAAGTTACTGTACCCTTTTTTTTCTCTTACTTCTCTATCTGTATGTATATATCTATAAACAATATGTGGTCCTATACATTTAACAGTACACATAGATGGGACTATATAATTTGTTGGGTTTTTTTCTCTTCCAATATTATGTTTTGAGATTTATCCACATTGATACACAGGGAGATAGTTGATATTATTGATTCTTTTGTGGCATTCTTTTGTTTAAGTTTACTACTACTTTCCATTCTTCTACTCAAGAGCTTGTGAGTTATTTGCAATGCTTTGTTCCAATCAAGTACCTGTATTAAAACATTCCAGCAAGATAGTCTTCTAAGATATATATCAAAATAATAGCATGTACCTTCAATGTGATGAACTATTTCAAAATATTTCCAAAATAACTGTGCCACTTTACATCTCCACCAGCAATCCAGGAGTGTTTTCCCTGCATGCTCATTAATACAACAATATTCTCAGGTTTAAAAAAATTTCTGCTAAATGTGTTGGTTGTGAACTAGTATTAATTTAATTTTTATTTTTCTCTCTCCTAACGAGGCTGAATCTCTTTCCAGTACCATCATAAAACTGCTCTCTGTCAAAATAATTCAGGTCAATTTTAAATCCAAGTGGGAAAAAGCTATCTTAATCTTAGAAATAAGACAGGATATGTCCCTGGTGCTCTGTTCTCTTCTTCTTCTTTTCTTTCTTTTTTTTTTTTTTTTTTTTTTTTTTTTTTTTTTTTTTTTTGTATAGAGGTTTTTGCTATAGGACGCATGCACTCACTGGAGAGACAGAGAAATGGAGAGACAGAGAGTGAGAAGTCTCCCCCCCAAAGAGGATGGCCATGCTGCAATCCCTTCTCCTCCAGTTTCCTCTCAGGATTTTGAGCACACACGCACATGTGCCCAGTGGGAGTTGTAAGCCACTGGGTCTGGAACTTGAACCACAGTTAACTACATGGGCATTCAGTGATGTAACCATTAAGCCATCTGCTGATCCCCAATACTCTTTTCTTGATGCTCAAATTCACTATATATTTGACCAGAAAAATTTAAGTCTTTGAAGACAGGTTTTAAACAATGTCAGAGAGCTAAGATCTACATTGCCTCTCTATCTACTCCACATGCCCCAGCAAGACACTTCCAAGTATCAGAGACTCCACTTTAGTCCTTCAATGTCTGCATTACCTCCATTACCCCCGTAAAGTAAAAAAAATAACTAAAATAATTTGGAAATTAAACTTTATCCTTAAAAATGAAATAAATGCTAAAACTTCACATCAATGAAATATATTTGCCAACCTCTCAAATTCATAAGAAAAACAAGTTAATTCTGCATGTATGAAAAAAGTCTCTTACGAAATGCAGATAGTAAAATAAGTTGTATAAAATTTTCTAGAACCATTTGGTAGCATGAAGCATAAGTCTTAATAATTAGTATTTGTTTCTTTAAAAAAGAAACTCTGTTTTTAGAAATTTGTCCTAAAGAAATAAAGTGACAATCACACAAAGATACATGATAAGAATGTCCACAAAAGCATTTTTTCTTAGTGTAAACTACCTAAAGATACAACAACATGAAATTGATTAAAGATGACCCATACAAGCCAACAGTGGCATACTATAACTGCATAATATGACTTTATCAAATATCCTTTAATGTCATGAGAAGATATTTACAAAAAATAAAATGAAAACAGTGGTCTACAAAACCATTTCTATTCATTGTATCAAAATGCATTGAAGAAGACTGTAAACTAAATATTAACAATGGCTATCTTTAAATGGTTAGAATGTGTCATTTTTTTGGAAAACTGAGCTTTCTAAACTTTATATTAAACTTGCTATTAAAATAAACATTGTTAGAAGGAAGTCAGATTCAAGGACTCTAGTAGGTAGCAGGTAGTTACCTCTTTTTCATCCCCAGCCAGACCCTCAGTGAGTGGAGCATAGAGGATCAGGTATCCTGAGGCCCCCGGCACTGCATCCCATCGGACCCGCAGACTGTTCTCAGTCACATCATACAGTTCCAGGTCAGAGGCCATGGGTAAAGCAACTGAAGGAGAAGAATTTTTAAATGTTCAGTCATTTCTAAGTGCCCTTGAAGAAAATGAAATAATGAAGAAATAAGACTGGCTATATCTAAGGGACAGGTAGAAAGAATTAAGAGTAAAATGCAGAGAGCCTAATGGTGGTGCAACAGTAACACAACAGTCTGCAAGGCAGACCCACATGGGAGGATTCTAGAGACCTCCCTGAACACGCTGGGTGTACATGCATCTTTGATCAGGGAGTGGGGGAGTTGGGATTGGGAGGAGTGGATCGCAGCATAGGGTGCTTATCTTTTTGACTATCTCCCTTCTCCTTTATGGAAAGAAATAATTACACTTTAAAAAAAAAGAATAAATTGCAAGCTCTCTGCTTAAAGGGTCCAATGAAAAACATGGTGCATTCTTTTCAAATATTAATTCTAGACCTTCCATAGTGTGGCTTTGCCTACTTTTATAACCAGAGTATCAAGTTCAGGACTTTTGTGCCCCTTGCAGCACCTTGTGCAAGCTTCTACCAAAGTGCCTATAGCACTTCATTGCACTAATCTGCTTGCATGTTCTTGATTTGCAGCCTCATCCCCTTCCTAGATTAAAACATTCTTGAGTAGAGAGGCATTCACAAATGCCAGAGACCTTGCCAAGATAAATCTACCATTGTGTAGAAAATGATTGTCTTAGTGCCTGGTACGTTGTTATTAGTGTGGTTTACATTGTTATTGCTCAATTACAGGGAGCATTTTTAGAACAACTTTGTGTAGTAACCTAGCAGGTAACAGAAATTTAATGAATGTTTGAAGTGACTAAAATAATAGTTCATTTTTTCCTATGGTTCTCTGATTACTTTCTGTGTGCATAAGTGAGTATATGTACATACGTTTTCTCTGTGTGTTATCATGATCACACCCAAGGAAGGGATTATTTGTATTTAGAAGCTTGTTTTAATTAAAATGATAAGATCACTGAACAGAGATGTAACATAATTTCTTCAACTTTCTCCTGGGAAGGAGAGCTACAGAACGCCCTCCCTGCAGTTCTTGGCTCATACGAGGCATTTACTAAATGTTTAAGAAATAAGTGAATGTATTTTGCATCCTTCACCACCACAGTTGCTCTCTCTTAAACATTCCAGAAATTTAATATCCTTCTCAATATGTAGCACTTGCAAAACTGCAAATAGTGTGGGTCAGTGCCACATAGAGTGTCACTACTCTTTTCAATTCATTTGATTCAAGATACCCATTAATACAATCTGAGCAGAATTCCAACTTAGGAAAGGTCACTTATGCAGTGTTGTACAAAGTTGGAGGTAGGGTAGAGTTAAATACGTACGTGTCGTTTCAGTTCCACGTAGACCTTCACTAGCAGTATGGGCGTACACTGCAAATACTGCTATCTGATACTCAGTTAAAGACATCAAGTTTTTCAACACGGTGGAAGATACACTTCCATCCACCACCACCTGTTTAAAGAACAGTCCATGGAATAAGAATATAGAATATCTCACATAAAGAGTTGAGATAAAAAAGCAAAATATCTCCAGCAAGAACATCTTATTGAATATTTTATTTGTGCTGCATCCCCTTTATTTATTTACTTGTTTGTTTGCATGAGAGATTTTTGCTACAGGGCCAAGTGTTTGCCAGAGAGACAGAAAGGAAGAAGTCACCCCTCGGGTGAGATGACCACACCAAAATCCCTTCTACTGTATCTTCCTCTCAGGATTTTGGGCATGCAGGCACACATGCCTAGGGTGTTTCATGCTTCCAGGTCCAGGACTTGAACCAAACCAGCCATGTGGGAGTCCAGTGCCTTAACCACTACACCATCTGCTCCCACATCCTCTTTTCTACTATGGCAGTCAATTCTCCTTGAACTTCTACATGAAGTGTAGCACCTTTTTAAAGAACATGTCCAAAATTCTTCTATTAATTCATTTCTAATGGAAATTATATCATTTCCAGAGTAATTATTATTCTATTCTTATCTACTTAATAACAGCAGGCATGTAATATTTATCCATTGGAGTTTGGGGAAGCTTCTGAAACATTATTAGTCATAGAAAAGATAGAACCACTAGAAGCACTGACTTTTTTTTTTCTTGGTCCAGATGCTTTAAAATTCCATGATCTATTTTTCTAACACTTCAAAAAAGTCATAAATCCTGCCATATTACAGATGAAAATTGTGAAACATGGCTGAGGTCAATCAGAGGTTAGAACCAAAAAAAGGAAAGGGGATTTCATCACTTTTTAACATATTCCCTGTAAAATTGCTGCATTAAAGTTAGAAAACGGGAAGGATCCTATCATCTGGCAATAGGTATTCTTTCCTGTACTAGCCAAACCATTAAAAAAAATGCTAGCCATAGCTACTTTATTATGGCTTTTCCATTACATTACTCTACGAATGTCCAGGAAACTCCAAACCCTAGAATCCTGGTCTTATTATATGACCACATAATTTGGAACACACAGACTTCACTAAGGCAGCAAGCTCAGGCCTCGCCCAGGTAAAATGAATGCACACAGCAAAAGACGTCTTGGCCGGATAATTAGCTACTGGTGCCTTTTGCTTTAGAATCTACTAATTGTAAAAATAAAAATAAATTATTTTAGAAGGGCATACTTGACCAGTTCTCAGCAATGTTCCTGAGAACTGGGCTATTTGATGGACACACAGGAGAAGATACAAGTATTATAATCCAGAGAGATAGGAGAGTAATAGGGACATATGGAAATGTAGTTCAGTCAAATAATTTTAAATGTTTGAGACAGAATAATTTCCTTATACATTCATTTCTGTCTTGTTCTCCCTACTGCAAAACACTTGAGGGAATGAAAAGGCTGGTTCAAAAACAGTGTCTTTTTATTACCTCATCTGGTTTTCCACCCCTGGTAGGATAATATACAACTCTATATTTTTCAACATCTCCTGGGGCATGAGTCCAGTTAACCATAAAGCTTCTAGCTGTAACTTCAGAGGTAATCAAGTCCTGAGGTGGTCCAATAGTGATGAGAGCTGAGGCTAAATTGAAAACGAAAAAAAGAAAATGAAACAAAAAGACACTTCAAATCAATCTCCTTCTCAAAGTTATTTCTTATGAACCTAAGAAATTGTATTAGTCAAAATGACAATTGATTTGGGCTGCCTCTAAGATTTTCATCTCCATGTAAGTCGATCCAGTTATTCACTCCTTCATTTGTTCATTCAAACATCAAGTGTCTGTCAGGTACCAGACTCTGTGCCAGATTCTGAGAATACAAGCTTAAGTAAGTCAAGATCCTTGGGCCCAAGGATCTCTCCTAAATTAAAGACACAGTTAATGGATAACAAAGACGAAGATTAACTGAACGTGCATGCATCCAAAGGTACTCTTCTGAACGCCATACAAACATTATTTCATTTAATTCTCAGTAGTTACTATTATTGTTTGTGTTTGGCAGATGAGAAAAATCAAAGGACAAGAAGTTAAATAAGTTGACCAAGACCTCACAATTAGTAAGTATCAGGGCTAAGGCTGATATCTGGGCTTCTTGACACAAAAGTCTGTGTTTGGAAGTATCAGAGACTACCTGACTGAAGGCTTCAAGTGAGTTGACCAATATCTAAAATTAAACAAACAAATATTGATGCCCATGATGAGTTACTCTGTGTAAAAACATTTTGTGTATATTAAATGCAGGTGAAAGCAAATGATCTTATACATGTTAAAGCAAATGATTCTTCAATTATTCATCACATAAAATCTGAGTGGAGAGGATATAAAATGTTAAAATTATAAGAAGGAGGTGGAATTTACAGCCTTATCACCCTGTAGGGGTACTTGCTGAAAGGGACTATAATCACAATAAGGTAAAATAATAGTTTTAAATACTAATATCAGAAACTTCACTATGTGATTTGTCATCAAACACATGTAGAGATCTTTTTGGTGAGAAAAGCTGGGCTTTAAAGCAATCTCACTCCAAAACCTAGAGATATTTGCTCTAGATCCTATTGTTTGTGTGCCCAATGAAATCCCCAAGAGATCTGATTTGGGGGGGTGGGGAAGAATGATGGAAGAGAGAACATATAGCCACATAAGACTATTTCACACTCCTGGAAACAACAGAGGCAAGAAATAAAGCCAGACTCTTAAAAGATAACCAGGACACAGCCAGTTCTCAGATCACTCCCTCTAAGCCACATGTAAACAGGTATAAACTACAAAAAATGATATTGCGAGGGGGTAAAAGTTAAAAATCCATGAAGAATGTGAACCCAGTAAACTTTTTTTTCTATTTCTCCTGTTAGATATAACTACAAATTCAGAAAGTTATATGCAAGACAAGCATAAGAAGACACTGAAAACTTGAGAGAGGGCAGAAGGATAGGGAAATTCAGAACTCAAGGAATGACACCATTCCAAAGGTGGGCTCTCTTTTTCTTTTAAACTCATATATCCAAGACAAAGAGCTACAGTATCTGACAATTTAGAAGCACCAACAGACACAGACAGAAAAATAAAATAAACTAAAGAGGGATCCTCAATAAAGCTTGCTCTCTTCAGCCAAAGGACCAGGGAAGGGCCAACCTATCATGACAGAAAACTTTTGGGCAACAACTATTCTACTCCAAACACTGCAGGAAACAACTGTAGCCCTCACTTCTACCTGTGCAAGCCCTAACTCCCACTTTTTCTTGGCTGTAATAGGGTACCCCCAAATCTACTCCCACTCCCTCACTCCAGCTACAGTAGTTTGTAAAATATCAAGAAGGGGAGAAATATTCATCCCCAACAGGTGGTAAGGGATGCTTCCCCACACAGCACCATCCGTGATGTCAGAAGACACCACATGAAGAGCCTGCCCGGACTCCCAACCCAAGTGGCAGTAATGAGACACTACTCCTTCTCTACTGTGGAATGTGTCAGAGGAACCTGAGGGATGAGTCAGGACTTACACCACTGTCCAACAGCAAGGAGGCCACTCACAGCAGTGTCAGTGGAAGCTACGTGGAGAACCGTAATGAGGTACTCCTGCTCCTCCAATAAGTGATATTAGTGGAAAGTCTAATGAGTAGCTCCTCACCTCCTTATGATTATAAAAAGACCAAATCATTAACCTGGACTCCTACCTGACAAAAATAAGGCAATGACACCCCTCCCCCTGCTGGAGTGGAATAAAAGAAAGGCAGCTAAATCAGAAGATGCAACCATCCGAAAAATGCTTCCATTAGTAATTACAGTCAGAAAAGGAAAACTTAAAACTCTTACAACTCTCAACAAAAAAATTAAAAACCCTTAACAAAGTACAAAAGATAATACAGAAAAGAAGATACAAAAAAGAAAAAAAAAGTGGAAATTTTAGGAATAAAAAATACTATAACCAAAAATTGAAAAATAAAACCTTAAGTAATTGTTTCAACAGCAGAATAAAAGAGCAAGGCAGAGGAAAGACTCAATAAACTTCAAAATGAAGTTTACCTGATCTGTAAATTGTACAGAAAATAGATTTTTAAACAAACAAAACAGAGCTTCAGAGACATGTGGGATTATGACAATATGACAAAATATTTTAAATTCATGTCATCAGAGTACTAGAAGGAGCAAAGAAAGAATTCAGGGATAAGAAAGTACTTGAAGAAATAATCCCTGAAAATTCTCCAAATTTAGCAAGTCATATAAACAACAGATTTAAGAAAACAAGTGTTCCCCAAACACAATAGGTCCACAGAAATTCACACTAATATACACCATAGTCAAACTTGGATAACAAAAGGGTAGCTAAGGATAGTAAAAGCTAAACACAAAGAACAAAATCTTAAAAGAGAAAAAAAGGATATTTTACCTATAGGAGGAAATCTATTTGAATAACAGCAGACTTCTCATCAGAAACCATGGGACCCAGAAGGAAGTGGCACCACATTTCTCAAATGCTGAACTAAATTAACTGTCAACCCAAAACACTATATCCAACACATGACAATAGCAGAAGATGCATCTTTTTAAAGCATCTAATGGACACTATAGATCCAATGTAACAGAATAGGGAACCCAGAAATAAATCCACACAATTATGCCCAACCAATAGTTAGCAAAAGAAAAAGAATTCGATAGGAAATGGCAAAAGACATGATCAAACATTTCACCAAAAAGAAAACAATGATGAAAAATAAGCATGTGAAAAACGTACCACTTCATTAGCCATGAGAGAAATGAAAATTAAGACTATAGTGTTCTGTCACTACACCACCTATCAGAACTGCTAAAACAAAAATAGTAACGATAAATACTGGGGACAGAGTGCAAAAAAACTGGATCATTCATACAATGCTAGCAGAAAGATAAAATGCTACAGCTATGCTGGAAAATAGTTTGGCAATTTTTTAATGAAAACTAAACTCTATTAAACACACAGCTAGGATATTATCCAGCCATTGTATTCCTGGGCATTAGCCCAGAGAAATGAAAGCTTATGTTCTCACAAGAACCTATACATGAATATTCATAGCAGCTTGTTTCATAACAGACACAGACTGGAAACAACCCAAGTGTCCTTCAATGTGTGAGTGGTTACATAAACTGTAGCACATCCATATTTTGGAATTTAATAATACAATAAAAAGCAGAGCTGCTGACACATGTAATAACTTGAATGGGTCTCCAGAGAATTATTCTCCATGAAAAAAAAATAAAGTCAGTCCCCAAAACTTAGATACCACATAATTGCAGTTGTGTAATATGTTTGAAATGAAAAAAAAGAAAAAGAAAGGAAGGAAGGAGTGAAGCAAGCAAGCAAGCAAGCAAGGAACTGATTAGTAGCTATCGGGGTTAGGTAAAGGGATATAAGTGAGGGTGACTATAACAGGACAACAGAGGGGATCCTGGGGATGTTGAAAATGTTCTGTGTCTTGACTGTAGCAAAGACAATATCCTGCTCATGACAATATCCTGCTTATGACATTGTGCTGTAGCTTTGTAAGATGCTACCACTGGAACAATATGGAGATTCCTCAGAAGGCTACAAATAGGACTACCAATGACCCAATAATTCCACTCTTAGATATCTACCTTATGGATAGGAAAACCCTCAGTTGGAAAAACATTTGCACACTCATATTTACTGCAGCATTATTTATAATTGCTAGGACATGGAATCAACCCAAATGTCCAAGAACAGATGAGTGGATTGAAAAAATATGTAATCTAGGGATTACTACTCAACCATAAAAAAAAAAAAAACAGTGAGACCCTGATATTCAATACAAAGTGGACAAATATAGAAGATTTAATGCGAAGTGAAGCAAGCCAGACTGTGGAAGACAGGCACTGTATGTCCCCACTAAATGTACACTGAATGTCTGTGCTTTTTAGCAGAAACTGAAAGGTTGGAAGGTGTAATAGCGGGGAGGGCAACTGTAGAAACTAGAAACAATAAAAGAGGGGAGTGAATAATAGGGAGTGGGAGGGGGATCAGGGCGAAAAATAAACATTTAATAAATACAAAAATAAAAAGTTATCTGTTGATGACAATAAATATGGTAATGTCTTTGACTTGACTAATATATACTTTATTCATGCAAGGAAAAACCATGCTGCTGTACAGTGTAAAGATGTACAGTGATCGAATGCAAATAAATTTTTAAAAAGATGCTACATTGGAGGAAATTGGTAAAAAAAAAAAATACACGACCTTTCTATGTGTTATTTCTTACAACTGGATGGGAATGCATGATTATTTCAAAGTTAAAATTTTAATTTAAAATAAACTGTGATGATGGCCTAAACAGAACACTATGAAAGAAATCATTCACTATTACAATATCTGTTCCTAATCCCCATAAAGCCTGCTAATACACTCTGTTTTCTACTCTGAGGACTCAGTTCTTTAAAAAAAAAAATAGTTTTAGGAAGCCAACATGAAAAACGATACAAATTTTCATAATCCACCATAAACTTTTGTGCATGATTAATACCAACATCCACAGGACTGCTCTCCATCATTCATTTTACCTTTAATTTCCTTGTCCTGTTCTTCCACTCTGGAGCACACAGTCCTCGTCAGACTCTCCACAACTGTGTGCATCAAGTCAAATTCAGCAACGTTGTACACATGGGTGCTGTCTGGCTCAGAGGCGATCTCTTGCAGTTCATTCACATCCGCGTTTTTCACCCCTTGCATTGAGGACAATAGGGAAGATGGTGACATTCGTGCCCATTGGAAAGAGCAATGGCAGTGAGCCTGACCTGATCATCTGTCTCCACCACACCCAATGCTTGTTGAATCCTCACAAGTAACTCTATGATTTTTTTTGGGGGGGGAGAAATTTTCGCTATAGGGCGTGTGCACTCGCCAGACACACAGAGAGAGACATAGAGACAGAAAGTGAGAAATCACCCCCCAGGGGAGATGGTCATGCCACAATCCCTTCTACTCCATTCTCCTCTCGGGATCTTGGGCACGCACGCTCACGTGCCCGGCGTGAGTTTTAAGCCACCGGGTCCAGGACGCGAACTGCAGTTGACTACATGGGAGTCCAGCGACATAGCCATTACACTAACTGCTGGTTCCCATCTATGATTTTGACACTACTACTTCTGCCACTTTACAGATAAGTACATGTGCACCAAGAAGTTAACTTGCCCACAAATATACAGTTATTACATGTACAACTGATATTCCACTATATTACACTGCCTTTCAGAAGACTATACATTTAAATGAGTACATATTTATCAGTGAAAATAGAGATAGAAAATGAGAAGCACAAAGTTGGGTTCTGTTTAAGCCCTGTCATTTCAGTCCTCTGAGGATGTTAAAAGGAGGCACCATGAAAGTAAAGAGAGATTACCTGTGAAAACGTGAACTACTTCTCTGATGTCTGGCTGTACTAATGAAGTTATCTGCTAACCTCAACATATTAAGTAACAAAGCATTAACTGTCTCTGAACTATTTGCTTTAGGAGGTTATAAGATAATAAATACTGTCGATGTCCAGGTAATTTCCAGAGAAAAAGGCCAAATCACATCTGGATGAATTCATTTAAAGCTTTGCTGAAAAACACATCCATCAATTCTTAACAAGAGCACAGAACGGAAGGCAAAAGCATAAGTTAATCCTGCATTAGTTCAAGTTTTAAGCAGAGATTTCCTTTGTTGGACAAATGAACAGAAGTAAATAAATCAATCTCTCTGAGGTTTCTTGCCTGAAGGACTGTACAGTTGCTCCTAAAATGCACATCTGAATCAATATAACATTGAGTGCATGCTGAAACCATGGTTTAGTGCCAATAATGGTTTTTCATGGCTCTCAGTTAAAACCAACAAGTTGGGACTCATACAAAAATATTCTAGGAAAGACAGTTCTCAAACCTCTTTCTGTCTTTCTCTCTCTCATCTTTCCCAATAAAGTAGTTTGTTGCAACTGCATGGAAAAGAGATGGAATGGCTGCCATGACTTTGAATGAATTGGTGTCCAAAGGATTTTCGCCTTTCTCATCTTTGTGCCAGCACCCACCACAGTGCCTGGCACGCAGTAAATAAGGAAGTACTTCTGGAATAAAGCAGTCCAATGAACCACATTTTGAGTAGCAAATCTAGGAATGGGTCAGAGAACTGTTTTTGTGGGTTTGTTTTTAGTTTTCTTCATTGATAGCTCTGAAAGTTCTACTGTTCAACTTTAGGGTGAGAACTGTTATTGCCAAGCAAATTTGAATCAATTCCTAGAACCAAGTTAACATTTATCTTTAGGACTGAAGGTAGCATATAGTTAAAGTCATTTAATTTACTGCCCTTTTAAGTTCCAAGGGTGTGCTGATAAATGCAGTGACTATTTAACAATTGTATGCTCTAGTTTGTAGTATTTGCTCATTTCTAGAGGACAAATATCCCATTCTGACTTATTTCAAGCCACCAAAGTGAGGCCACAGCATGCAGACATGGGAAGAGATGTGCACAGTTGACTCTTGCAAACAGGTATAAGCTGGCTTCTGCACCACATTGAGACATAACACCCACCCTCTCTACACACACACAAATGCACTCAAAATATTAAGACCGCAATTAACCGATACTAAATTTGAACATAATACATTCTTAGTGTTTCTTCCTGAATTTATTTTGCCTTTTCTTCTGTGAATAAAAATGTAGAAGTAATATTTGTATTACTGAAGGATAAAATACATTTCTCTTACATGTATCTTTTATAAACTTTTTTATGTTTAATACTAAGGGCAATGTTGTCCTTAGTATTATTATTATTATTCCTCAGCTACATATTGGACACATTAAATGTCAAGCACTGGGTTAGGTGACCAGAAAGAAAAGATAAAGAAGATACAACCTTGCCATTTAGGGACCGATCAGATACACTGCAGGAATAAGGAAAATAAAAGGGATGGAAGCTATTCTCTGTACTTCTGCAGCTATTCTCAGACAGTACTTGACAGAACACTACAAAGAAATACTTTTTAAAAACGACTGATCAGAAACATCCTCTGGATAGAATAAAATGCATAAATAGGGAAACTTATTAGGATCTTTCTCCAAGGAAGAGAAACCAGTAAGTGTAGAGGAGATATTCAATGGGTTAACCAGTAGTTCTCAATCCTTGGAGAATTTGTTTTGTTTTTGTTTTTGTTTTATTTGTTTGTTTTGCCAGAGAAAACGTATTCAACAGAGACTAAGAGAGGAAAAGTGAAAAAGCACCCCCTGATAGAGAATAGTCTAATGCAATCTCTTCTCCCTCTCTCTTCCTTTCAGGACTCTAGGCATGAATGCACACACAGTGTGTTTTTCAAGGTACCGGGTCCAGCACTTGAACTATACAGTTGACCGCAAGAGATCCAGCCACCTTAACCACTACACCACAGGCCAGCCCTTGAGGTTGCTTTTAAAGTACAGTTCTGGGTATGTTTTTAAACTGTGGCTTCCTAGGCTCATTCTCCCTGGATATTTCAATTTGGTAGAACTAGAACAGGATGTTGGAATCTAGGTTTTACCCTGGCGCTCAGTATCTCTTTCCTAACTGTTCTATAACTACAAGAAGAATATTCTCTTCTCCTTGAAGAAACATCTCACAGAGAGTTCATGAAGAGAAGACTGCACTATATTATTGATAAAAGCAGGGAGATAAATCCTTTTTAATTGAAAGCAGATTGAAAGCCAACCAAATAACTAAATGTATAAAACATGGCTGGCCTCTGGCATGGTAGTTGGGGCTATTGGATCCCCTGTGGCCAACAGCACAGTTCGAGCTCCAGACCTGGTGGCTTGAGAAAAATACCAGCGCATGTGCATGTGTGCCCAAAATCCAGACAGGAAAGAGAAACAGAGAAGGCATTGCAGCACAGGTATCCCCCATGGGGACTGCTTTCTCACTTCTCCTCTCTTGTCTCTCTCTCTGGTGAGAACGTGCACTCCCCTGGCAATACTTTTTTTTTTTTTTTGAGAGGTTTTTGCTATAGGGCAAGTGCGCTTGCCAGATAGACAGAGAGAGACAGAGTGACAGAAAGCAAGAAATCACCCCACAGGGGGGATGGCCACACCGCAATCCCTTCTCCATTCTCCTCTCGGGATCTTGGGCATGCACGCTCACGCACCCGGCGTGAGTTTTAAGCCACTGGGTCCGAGACGCGAACCGCAGTTGACTACGTGGGAGTCCAGCAACATAGCCACTACAATAACTGCTGGTCCCAATACTTTTTTTTTTTTTTTTAATCCGTAAAACAAAATGAAATGGACTGTTCATAATGACCAATATGAAATGTCTTCAGAGCCCTGTTGAGGAATTTGCTGTGGTATTTTGATATGTATTTCAATGTTGCTTAGTAATTGGGCATTTTTTTCTACTGAGAAAGTTCATTGGTGTCTACTAAATAGAAGACGTTCCTACTGACAAAGAAAATGTAAGCATTTTAATCAAGAGCAAAATCACGTCCTGTAAATATTTTGTACTTTTTCTGAATGATGTTATATATATCCCTTCTCACAAGCATCAAATAGTGAGTTAATTTCAGATAAGTAATACTGTATCTGTAGAACTTTGTGCTTTCTTTAAATAGAATCCTAATTCCTTCAAAATAACACACTGGTTTCCTTCTATACTACAAAAAAAGATGCCTATAAAGTGATCTTAAAGAAAAAGGCCTGACTAATTGAACAATAAAAATTATATCCTGGACAAGCAGATAGTGTAATGGTTATGTCACTAGATTTCCACATAGTCAACCACAGTTTGAGTCCCAGATCCGGTGGCTTAAAACTCTCACCAGGCACATGTATATATGTGCCCAAAGTCACAGAAGAAGAATGGAGGAGAAGGTATTACAGTGTGACCATCCCCCTAGGGGGTGATTTCTCACTTTCTGTCTCTCTGTCCCTTCAGGAAGCATCTATAGCAAAAATCTTTCTAAAACAAAACAAAACAAAACAAAATTCCCTGACATTTGCATGCCATTCTATGCTTATTTTTCTTATTCTTTTTTTTTTTTTTTTTCTTTTGGGTATGTGAGCCTGCCAGAGAAAAAGAGGGAAAGTAAGAATGCACCCTCCAGCCACAAATGGCCACGCTTAAATCCTGTCTCCTCCATTTTCCTCTCAAGATTTTAGGCACACATGCACACGTACCTGGGGTGTTTTCAAGTTGCCAGGTCTGGGACTCAAACTACACAGCTGGCCATGTGAGATCCAGCTGTCTTAACTACTATGCCACTGACTGGTCTTACTGTGTGCTTTTTACAACATTTTATATATGAACATCTTTTTTTTTTTTTTTTGAAGAGATTTTTGCTATAGGGCACGTGTGCTCGCCAGACAGACAGAGAGAGACAGAGAGATAGAAAGCGAGAAATCACCCCCCCAGGGGGGATGGTCATGCCGCAATCCCTTCTCCTCCATTCTCCTCTTGGGATCTTGGGCACGCACACACACACGACCGGGGTGAGTTTAAGCCACTGGGTCCGGGACTTAAACCGGGTTGACTACATGGGAGTCCAGCGACATAGCCATTACACTAACTGCTGGTCCCTATATATGAAAATCTTACCTAGAGATCTTTATACAATGGGATATATGACAGTGACTATCCCTTCCATTGAAAACATAAGGAAGCTGGGCTCAGACCACAGGGCTGACAACAGCAAGAGCCAGGACTAGAAAGTGCTCGGGTCTCCTGGCATTCAATCAACTACCTTTTGCATTGTTACTATATTTAGTGCTTGCGTATCTATGCCTGTAGCTGAAACGGGACCATAAAGAACACATACCTATGGCAAACAGCTCTACACCAGACTCACGAAGGTTTCTGGATGGTGGAATAATATCATCTTGGGATTTTCCATCTGTGATTAAAATGCCAATTTTGGATACTCCAGTCCTTGACCCTGCTTCTGGTTTAAAGCTATTTTCAAAAATATAGTTCAAAGCAAGACCTTGGAGAAAACAAGAAAAATAAACATAAACCAACCATTTCTAATAAAAATCCTTCTAATTCTGCAAAATGAAACCACAAGATGGGAACCTTATTGAGCAAAATGAGTTCTTATTAAATGAAAAACTTCATTTTACAACAACCGGGCCCTTAACAGATCTGATATAAAACTAAACTCCACCACAAAAGGTAATAAAAATGATTGAATACTGCATCATTTCAGAAAGAAGCATTTTTTTTTTAATTTAATTTATGGCCAAACAAGGTTAGCAGATCTTGTATACAAGAAAATCTCATCCTTTACATTTTAGGATGAAACAAGAATATCTACAATAGTGACTATTAGAAAATAATACCATGCTTTCGAAAGACTCAAAACTTCTCTTTCATTCTCTCTTATTCTTCTAGAAGTATTGGAAATGGATTGAAACATATTAATTGTACTCCTACCTTCGGAATGTGACATTTTCCACCCAGAAAAAAATAAACGCCGCAATACTGTTATAGAAGTTGTGTTCAATGATTGTTTTTATTGCATTACCAAAGATTCCACTAGATTATGACTCAAATGAGAAAAGCAATTATCCAGATTTCCGTGGTTTACCTGAAAGTCCATAACAGCATGCACATTTTTCATGCCGAGCATCTTTATCATGCGCCCATGGAAGGGAAAATCGAGTACTTGTACAGGTTAAAATCTGTACAAGCTCTTTATGGTTGTGCTTTGGATAACTATAATGTAAATATTTTTACATTAATCATCCATCAAAAACACTGGTGAGCCAAATACTTTTGTGATAACTACTGATTGCATAGAAAGGGCAAAGAAAATACCTTCTTTGAAAATAAAGAAATACGTTTTCATCTCAATGACAGGATTGCTGGAAGAGATAAGAGTGAGAAAAGAAGAAGGAAATGAACTAACAAAGATTAAACATGTGGGATTAAACATGTGGGATTGCCTCATTTTCTCCCAACACAACCAAGTCCTGTTTGGGGATATTACTTACATATAGCAAAAGTACTGCATACTTTTACTTATGTGTGGAAACTAAAAAGGAAAGTAGAGAGTAGGGGAATGACTTCTAGAGGCTAGGGAAAGTTGCAGGGAAGCAGGTAGAGAGATAAGTGAATGGAAACAAAATAACAGAGAGAGGAGAGAACGAAGATCCAGTGTTAGGAAGTACAGGAGGATATAATTCACAATACTTTTCTGCCTCTGTCAGGGCAACTAAGAAAGAGGGCTCTCAATGTTCCCAACACAAAGTAACAATGCATGGCCAAGATAACATATATGCTAATTACCATGATTTAATCATTACACATTGTATCCTTGTACTAAAAATCACAACATACCCCATAAATATGTCCAGTTATTAATATATATCCTTCCACCTTTTACAAAGGAGCCAAATGATTGATTTTATTGTTTTACCAAAGAAGTAATACAATAATAGTTTTATTACCAATGAGGTAATAAAACTTTTTGTCAGCAAGATATGTTTGTTGCTAAAAATATGAAGTGCATAGAACATACCTGTTAGCGTATTTCCTCCCTTGTATGGAAGGTTTCGAACAGCTTCAATCACCTCGTCTTTGGTGCTGAAGGCATTCAAATGCCATTCAATTCTGGGGTCACCACTATATTGTGCAAGACCTGGAAAAGATAGACAAAGAGTCCACCAGAAATGATGGGTTACTCAAAGACCTAGTGGACTATTTGAAAAAACCAGAACAGTTCATAGTTTAATCTTTGCAACAATTTTTTTCCTTTGGCTATATACTTTCAAAAAGGCTCCATCACATCAATTAAAAGGATCAAGTTAGATCTATTTGAAACTGGGGTAGAGGTGTACATATTTCCTACCACTTAAAAGTCAGCACCAAAATTAGGTAGTTGGTATTTGAAAAAGGAAATACTTGATTATGTTTGTAGGTAAAAAGTCTAGACTTATTTGTTGTTTTATTCTCAAAGAAATGATTTTCCTTTATGGCTATTTAAAAGCTAAACAAGATATTCGATATAATAAAGATTTATTATCTTTATTATTTAAAATATTGCTCAAAATTTACAACTTTTTCTTTCTCTTTTTTTTTTCTTTTTGTCTTGGCTAAAATTAATTTGCCAAACATTATTTTGTACTATATAGTTACCTTCCAATTTAGTAGTCTAACATTTCCCTGGATTCAGATATTTCTTTTAAATAAAAGAAAACTACTGATAAATTATTAAACCATTTGTATCTTTAATGCTTCATTATTACTAACAAATACTTTGATTCTTCAAAAAATATAATGTGTATACTAACTAAATTTGCCTAACAAACTCAGTAGGAATAAACATTTATTGATTCAAATATGCACTTTTGGGAACAATAGAAAAATTGAGCCTATAATCCTGAAAGTCATTTTGTAAAGAGTTTCTGAAATTTTTAAAAATTCTCAGCAGGGTTACATTGACAGCAGACTGCTATTAACAATGGATGTACCAATTCGTGTCTTCTCTGAGCCCACATCGAACGCTGTAACCAAATTCTCCAAGAAAAGCCGAACCAGTCTGAAGTTGAACCTTCCAATACTCCATGAACCATCCACCAGGATTACAATGTCGGCAATTGCAGGCGTTTGACAGACAAATTTCGGCTCTGCAAAGCAAAAACCAGAAAAGCACATGAGTTACTATTGACCCTTTCAAAAGAGGGGGTCTATTTGAAAATCTTTCAGATAACTTGGTGCTAAGAATACAAGAACATTCCCATTCAAGCAGCCATCTTTTTATAACCCTTCCCTTAAAAGCATTTTCACTAGGAAAAAACTGTGGTGATGGTTGGCAGCAAAGCCAGTGCTCTGGAAATAGTTAGCAAAATACTGGCAGGTTCACACCAGTCTGGCAACTCTGCCTTCTGCGTAGTTTAGAAACTAGTGTCTGTGCAAAATCATCCAGCTTTGGCCTTTAGCCTGTAGATTCTTTCCAGGAAAGGTCTTAGCAACACCAGTGTGGGCCAGTCAGCGGAGATGGGAAGACGGCCAGGAAGCAAAAGGCAGCTCTCTTATTCTGATAAGTCGATGCTAGAAATGTGGACTTCCCTAATTCAAGACTTTGGAGAAAGAAAATTGGAAAAGGTTCAAGAGTTTTCCCAAATACATCTTTTTATTTGTTTGTTCATGGTGTCTATGTGACAATAAGATTTTGTCCCTAAAGATCATTTAAGTAATTGTTTTTATTTTAATCTTATTTTTCTGTTTGTTTTTACTAGAAGTTGTGCCTGCTTACCAGAGCGAGACAGAGAGAGAGGGGAAGGAGAAAGCACTGTGCATTGGGGAAGGTCACACTGCATTCCCTTTTCTCTCTAACTCTCTCTCCTTTTGGGACTGGGCATGCACATATGTGTGCCCAATATGGGCCCAGGAGTCAACCTGCACTATTAGCCACGTGGAACTCAGTTGCATTAGCCATTAGGTCACAGAGCTGGCTCAGTAATCGATTCTTAGATGGTTCAATTAGGACTCAGGATAAGGGTCCAGAAAAGGAGTGGCACTACTTGAACTTTGCCAATGGGAAAGGTCCCCACCCTCCTGGAATGAGGCTGAAGACAAAGGCTAAGTCTTCTCAACAAAGAAGGAAATCAATGGCTATAGGGCAGGCTGGCGTTGATTAGGTCAAACCACCATGTCCTTTCACACAGATCCAAGATTCTGGGATAGTCTTCTCCTGGTTTTGTTCTTGTTTTTGTTTTTTTGTCCAAGTCTTTGCCATAGGGTGCATGCACTCGCTGGAGAGAGGGAGAGGAAAAATGAGAAATCATTCCCCAGGAGGGATGGCTGTGCTGCAATCTCTTCTCCTTTATTCTCCTCTCAGGATTGTGAGCACACACATACTTGAATCCAGTGTAATTTTCAAGTGGCCAGATCTGGAACTCAAACTGTGCTGGGCCATGTAGGCGTTCAGTGCCTTAACTCTACCTGTTGATCCACTGGAATATTCTTAAAATATCAAGGTGTATTTAGTGTCCATGGCAGCATTGCTTTATCCTCTACTCTGTGCCTTCACAGGACTGCTTAATCTTACTGAATTTTCATATTAGGATTGGAGATTATAAAATAAGCATGTGTTTCCTGTATCTGGTCCAGAAAAACCCTACTTAATATTTTTTTAAACATAAAATGACAATAAAACAATGTTGAATATATAGTTTATACAATGAAAACCAAAATACAAAAGTGATCACAAATTGAATATGTTTTTACCAAAAAAAAAAAAAACAGTTCAACTACTAAAGTTGACATATTGACATAGACAACTTAATAAATGTATCTCTGCATTTATGAAGTCACATTTTGCTCAAAGGATCTTAATTTTTACAGACATAACTATGCATAGAGTAACTTGATCATTTTACTAAATGAGAAAAAACTGTATTTGTGAATGAAGTAGTCCAATTTTCATTATGAAAGCTGAACAATACAATTCAATTCAAAGTTTATATATTATATGTATTGGCAACAACTTTCCCTTCTTTAATAATCAAATACAAAGCCAACTGCTTTCTATTTTAGAGTCAGGCATACTGTACTACACTGAAAAAAAGGCTAAAGTAGAATACTGCAAGGAGTCATGGGATAGAAATTAATTTGTTTTTGGATAAAACTAGGCAAAATTGGAATCTGATCAAGCTTCAAAAATCCATTTCTACCAGTTTGTATGGGAAAATCTTACTCTCAGATAAAGACTATCTTCTTATTCTCTTATAGAATTACTGGGCATATTATTTTATTTTACTTATTTGGGAATAATGTAGAAAGACTCTTAGGAAGAGAATGCTCTCTGCTTATTTAGAAAAGTATTAAATAAACTAGTATTCTGTATAAAAATCATTTCCAATAAAAATATTTTAGTCAGCTCATTCAAGTCATAACTGACCTGAAGATACAAATCATACTAACCTAAGTAAAATATAAAATTAAGTGACTATAATTTGAAAATTTGAAAATTTTAATAATATTAAAATTGTTAAAGTGGAGCTAACAGGTGGCATAATGGTTAAGGTGCTGGACTCCCCACATGGCCAACCGTGATTCAAGACACAGACCTGGTGGTTCAAAAATCACACTGGATGTGTATGAGTACATGCCCAAAAGCTCAAGAGGAGAACGGAGGACAAGGGATTGCAGTATGACCATCTACCCTGGAGGGTGATTTCTCACTTTCCCTCTCTCTGTCTCTCTCTGGTAAGTGCCTATGCCCTAAAATAAATAAATAAATAAATAAATAATTAAAATTTTAAAATTTATTCATCAAAAGGCATCTTAAAGAAAATAAAATAAAAATTTAAAATTTATTCATCAAAAGGCATCTTAAAGAAAATAAAAAGGTAAGTTTCACTCGGAGAAGACATGCACAATATAAAAGTCTGAAAAAGGGGGCCAGCAGATGGCATAGTGGTTACATCACTGGATTTCCACATGGCTGACCTCAATTCAAGTCTCAGACCTTGTGGCTTGAAAATCATGCTGAGCATGTGTGCATGCTTGCCCAAGATCCTGGGAGGAGAATAAAAGGGAAGGAACTACAGCATAGTTATCTCCCCAAGGGGTGATTTCTCACTTTCCCTCTCACTGTGTCTGTGTCTCTCTCACTCCTGTGAGCACATGTGCCCTAAGGCAAAAATCTCTAAAATAAAAATCTGAAAAAAATTAGTATCAGGAATAAAGAACCATGAGCAAGAATAGGAGATTATCTATGTATGTCTATATAATATATAATATATATAAGAATAGACCTATATATGATCAATAAACAAAGGAAGAGATATTTAACTACATTAGTGACAACAGAAACAAAATCAGAGGATCACAATAAAATATAATTTGTGCCCATTCAATTAGCAAAAGTTAATAAGTACATTGCCATTTATAATTGCCCCAAATATAATGTTAGGTAAGGTATGCTAAAATTCCAAAACAGATTTTTTAAAAAAAAACAAGGATTTAAATAAGTGGAGAAATTCACTGTGTTCATGGATTGGAAGACTCAGTATAGTAAAGATGCCCATCATTTCCAAATTGATCCATTTGTAGATGTAGATTATTTCTATGTACATCTTAAGAGGCTATTTTCGGTCAGACATAAACAAGCTGATTTTAAAATTTAAATAGAAAAGCACAGACCCTAAAATAACTAAACCAATTATGACAGCTAAGAACAAGTTAGCCTACTATATGGCTAAAATAATCCATATGATGTAGCATTATGGAGGGACAGATATACATCAAAGAAAAAAACAGAATATGAAAACAGACACATACATGCTCAACTTTTTTAGACAAATTTGCAAAAGCATCCCAACAGAGGGTGATGGGAAAACTGGACATCCATAAACAACAACAAAAATGAACCTTGACCTAAAACTCACACCTTATAGCAAAATTAACTCAAGAGGGATGGTGGACTTATACGTAAAATGTGGAACTATAAAATTGTTATGAAAAAATAGCAAAAAATAAAAAGCTTTGGGATCTAGGGCTCTACAAAGAGTTCTTAGAGTTGCCATCAAAAATACAGAAGAAAAGGGTTGGCAGTTGGCATGGTGGTTAAGGGCGCTGGACTCCAACATGTCTGACCTTGGTTCAAGTCCCAGACCTGGTGGCTTTCTCTCCCCCCGCCCCCCACCGCTCTGGTAAAATTAAAAAATTAAATAAATGGGTAAATAAAGTTAAATAAAATAATTATTTTAAAAAATATATACAAAACAAAAAGGGAAAAGTTAACTAATTGAACCTCATCAAAAGTAAAATACATTTGCTTGGCCAGAGATCATACGAAGAATATGAAAAGATAAACTACAGATTAGGAGAAATACTTACAAACTACACATCTAACAAAAATTAGTATAAATAATACACAAAGAACTCTCAAAACTCATCAGCTTAAAAATATTCAAATTAGAAAATGGACAAAAATATAAATGTACATTTTACCAAACAGGATATACAGATGGCAAATAAACCTGTGAATAGATGTTCAACAATCATCAAGGAAGTGTGAATTTAAAGCACAATGAGACACCACTACACAGCTATCAGAAGACTAAAACACAAAAATAGTGACAACAACAAGTCGTGGTGATTATGTGTAGAAATTAGCTTATTTATAAACTGCTGGTGGGAATATAAAATATTAATGATAAAATCACTCTGGAAAATAATCTAGCAGTTTCTTAAGAAACTAAATATGCAAATACCATATGATCTTATCATTGCAATCTTGGGTATTTTTGTAAAAAAACACCTTCATGTTCACACATAAACAACTCTACATGAGTATTCATAGTAGCTTTATTTAAAATAGTAAAAAATTAGAATTAATCCTCATGTCTTTTCATATAGGTGAATGGTTAAATAAACATTGACACTGTGTAATACTACTCAGTAAAAAGAATGAACAAAATATTGAAATATGCAGCAATTTAGATGGCTCTCCAGGGAACTATCCTGAGTGAAAAAAGCCAATCCTCAAAGTTGACAATACTGCATGATTTTACTTATATAAAATCTTTAAAATGAAACAGTTTCAGAAATAGAAGACGTAGTCATGGTTGTCAAGAGTTAGATATGGGGAATGGGTAAATGGGAAGGAGGTGGGTGTGGAAAAGAGGTAGGATCTTTATGGTGATGGAACCATTCAGTACCCTGACTGCAGTTGTGGAAACACAAATACACAGTTGTAGTCAAAATGTATAGAACTAAATATATATACTCATGCTTGCATACATGCAAACACGCACACACACACACAGACACATATGCACAAATGGATGCAAGTAAATGTGGAAAATCTGAATAAGTCAGTGGATTGTATCACAGTTAATATGTGCTGATTTAATATTGTAGTATAGTGGGACCAGCAGTTATCGTAATGGCTATGTCACTGGACTCCCATGTAGTCGACCATGGTTCGAGTCCTGGACCCGGTGGCTTAAACTCACACTGGACGCGAGTGCATGCACGCCCAAGATCCCAAGGGGAGAATGGAGGAGAAGGGATTGTGGTGTGGCCATCCCCCCTGTGGGGGGTGATTTCTCGCTTTCTGTCTCTCTGTCTCTCTCTGTCTTTCTGGCGAGCACACACAATCTATAGCAAAAAACTCTCCAAAAATAATAATAATAATAACAATAATAATATTGTAGTATAGCTCGGTGACATATTAGTACTGAGGAAAACTAGGTAAAGGGTACATGAGATCTTTCTGTATTATTCCTTACAGTTTCATGTGAGCCTACAATAATCCCATTTAAAAACTCAATTGGAAAAGCACAACTAATGAAAAAAATAATTCTAATAATACCAAGTATAGAAAAATACAAAGACTCATAGGCTCTCCTCTATATGCTTATGAAAACGTAAATTATTGGAAATCCTTTGGAGTACATTTTTTACATTTCCTGTTATAATAGATTTGAGTATTCATCTCTTTTGCTGTCCAGTAATTCCACCATCAAGTGTATAACAAGTGAAATTCTTGTATACATATAATAGGAGGCAAGTCCAAGTTTAATTGTAGCATTGTTCACAATCACAAAAAGCCAGAAACAACTTAAACATCCGTCAATAGGAGAGTGGATCCATAAGTGTGGCATACAACAGAATACCATACTGCAGAAAAAACAAATGAACTACACTGAAATGCAGCAATCTGGGTAAATCTTAGCAACGTATCGCTATTTGGTGGGGACAATATTTGATGGGGAAAAGTAAGTCCCAAAATATTACATTCAGCATGATACCTTCTTTTATAAAGATAATTAATATAAAAATATATTCTTTTAAAAAATACATTGTTTTTTAAAATACATATAGATGATAAAGACCTACATCAAGAGGAAAGCAAGGGAATAATGATGTCAGAACCCAACCTATTGAGCACCTTGGCTGGGGAAAACCGAGGAGCTAAGGTGGCAGCAGCGCCAAATATGGAGACGTGGTTATGGTCAAGGTCTTGGGTTTTGTGGGGGAGAGGAGATTGGGTGCTTATTATGCCAGTAAAAAGAACTGACCAAGTAACTTACTAAAAGGAGAGGGCAATAATCCCACCTGCTACGGACAAAACATTAGCTAGAAAAATAATTTTAGTGTTTATATTACACAATTCAGGCACCAAACCTTACAAGCAACTCAGGACATTTTATTTAAAATTAGGACTCAAACTGGTTTCTATTTTTTTTTCCTCTTTGTGTAACAAACAAATCCATATTTTATTTAAGCCTTTTTTGTTTGATATTTAGGTTATTTGTCATTTTCGATTTTGTAGAGTCATTCAACAAACATACTGATAGGTAAATCTTTGCATATATGCTATATAAACTTTTTTGTTTAATATTTGGGTTGTCATGTTCAATCTTGCAGAATCACTGAACAAATATATTGAAAAGTAAATCTTAGCATACATCTCTATTTACTTAGGAGAAATCCTTATCCATTTACAGAATCAAAATTAATGAGTATTTTTTTTTTCTTTTGCTCATTCTTCACTTCTCCTTACCCCACAGGGCAGCTCTCTGCTCTCGAGCAGATCCCACTTCCATCTAATTTAAACATTAGTACCTTCCATGAGCAGAAAGAAGCTCTTTCAGTGATTCCAGACATTAAAATCTCTGATTGGTTTTGCATTCCAAAGTATGATTTTTCTTCAAGTTGAATACACTTTTACTTGGGAACTGTGTAAACAGTATTTTTTTTTCCAAATACCCTAAACCTTGATTATTAGCTCTAAGACATGGCCAAATACAATGAAGTCAAGTGCGTATTTTCTGTCAAAACAGGCCCAAATGCAGCATGCCCAACCCCAGGCAAATTTAGTGTAAGTAGAACTTTCTACTGAGTATGAGCAATGTTTGTCCTATCAACAGCTTTACTGCACCAGAAGCAGATAAATGTTCGAATATTTGGAACAATGCAGTAGTTTTAAGCTGCTGGGTTCAAGTTCAGTAATCACACATCTTAATAATCTTAATTCCAGCTGCTGAAATGAATATTCTAAAAAATAGATGTGTTCAGTCACAGGAGCCTCAGATTAAAGTTGAAGACAAAATCACAAGGCCGTGAGACGGGCACCATGGTTATCAGTCCCATCTGCACCTGAAAAGTGTGTGATTTGCCCAGGCTGTCACATAACTGAGAAGTGGAAGGACTGGGATTTGAAACCAGGTAATATTTCTCCATAATCTATGCCTTTTTTTTTTCCCAGAGGGTGTATACAGTCAGAGAAGAAAGCACTTCCTCCCATGGGGCATGTTCACATCACAACACTTTTTTATTTTTTGTTTCTCCATTCTGTCAAGATTTGGGGCACACAAGCCCAACGTTATTTTTAAGCCTCTGAGACTGGGATTCCAACCACAGATGGCCATGTGGCATCCAGTTCCTAATGCACAGCACTTAACCACTGTACTATGGGGCCAGTCCTAATCCATGCTCTTTACTATAGGGATATGCTGACTTCAGAAAGACAATCTACATTTCATAAATTAAGAGAGTAGGAAACAAAAAAGCCTCTGACAGAAAGCAGCATCTTCATAAGGCTTGCCCCGCTCTGCCCATACCTAATATATGTTTTTGCAAACACCTCCAATTATCTGTCTAGAACTTTTGTCCTTCCCAAATGTACACACTTAGTTCTGAAGTAGCCCATGTAAAAAATGTCCTTGTACTAATAACTGTATGCCAGTTTTATGTTGCTGACATCATGACAAACTCTAAATGCATGTTTATTAATTTGATATCATGCAATGAGTTTCCTGGACAAAATACATTTACTTGTTAAATATACATTTATTTAGTGTTTACTCTATGCTAAGGACTGTTCTGGAGCCACAAAGAATACCTTCAGGCAGCTTAGACTATAGCAAAACACATAAACTCATATTTTTCAAACTTTTTGAATTTAAAAAAATATTTCCAGAAAAAAATAACTTTTTGAAAATAAAATCCTATAAAAAGTAACTGCATGTGTGTGTGAAGAGGATATGTGCTACTTTAATGAGATTGCTATGAAGTTACCAAATAAATGTTTTTTCCTTTTCAACTGTTCTAATGTATTTAAAGATCTAATTGTGGTTTATATATAAAGGGGTACAATATATTTATGGGAAAGTTCTTCAGCAACATAGATAGTTCATGAAAATAGAAAAGGAGATCTTGACAGGAAAAGACTTTTTCTGCCAGGTAAACTCCTACCCAAGCTTCAAAACCCAAGTAACACTTTACTAATTCCCTGAGTCTTTCCCTCATTCCTCAGATGGGATTCATTACCTGCCTATCTTTACTGACTCTCCATTCGTTCGTGGTTTGTTGTATTTGGTATGCTGGAATATTATGATTGGCTTCCAATTCTATCTCCCTCCCTATACTTTAAATGCTTTAAAGAATGAAGGCTTTTATGTCTTATCATTCTAGTCTCTTGTCCTGCTCAGTTCTTAGCATACAGTAGTACATTGATAAATGTGAACTAAATCAAATTGTGCTGTTAAAAAAGAATTCCTCTTTTCACATAAGTCATACCTCTAGTAAAGCACTAGAGAAATTAACCATGATGTCTCTATTAAATGTGGTTTCTCCTGCCCTGCCACCCTGCCACACTGGGAAAGTGGATTACAGTTAATTAGGGATCAGAGAGATTGTATCAGAGTTGCCTGTCTTCCTTGATATTTCTCCAGTGCTGGAGGCTGAACTGAATGAAAGAGAAGTGTGTACTATTTTTACTCACTGTCTTAATACATAGTCAGAAAACTCCCAGTGATTTCACCATAACTGGCCTAGGATTCATTTAGTGGCTTCAAATTATTTTTTCTATGCCACTAGCAAAATGTCTAGTGAGGCCATTCATTAACCAAGACATTTGGAGGAAAACTGTGGTCACAGAATAATTTTTCACTTAAGTCTCTTGTGAGGTGAAAGTCAAGTTTCCAAACCAAGGGCAAAAGAAAATCCCTGAGTAGTTGGTGTAAGAAAACTCTTGGAAGCTCACTTTTACTAAGCAGAGCCAGACTCCAGTCACAATCCTAAAGAATGTAAATGTATATTTATCTATCTCTTTCTCTGTCTACAGATACTTATAAACAAATATAGACAGAGAGAGATACAGAAACATAGAGAGAGAGATAAAGTTTATTTTCATGAGAGTGAGAGACATAAAAGCAGTGAAAGTACTTAACGAGAATAAGACAGTGTGGAATGGGGGCGGTGAAGAGAAGAGGATAGAGAAAGATAGCAAGAGAACAAATAGAGGCAGGACGTTAGTGGGAAACAGATATGGCTTATTACTTGTTGAAGATGGCATGTATAGTATTTTCAACCAGATTAGCCTGAGAAATATCTCATGATATGTAAAGTCTTTTTACAAGCAAAATGAGAAATAGTGATTGACTGTTTTAAAAACATAATTAGAATAATAATAATGATGATTGGGAAAAACATTGAAAAGATATTGAATGATGAAGTGGGGAGATTAATGTCTCTGTATTGACTGACGTGTATGGCATTCCCTTTTGAAAAGGCAATGTAATGCACTGTAAAGTTATATGTAACCCAATGTATTATAAACAAGATTATGATGATAATAAAAAATAAATAAATAAATAAAAATAGAGAAAGAGAGAGAAATAAACACGTTCAACAGGGTCCCACACAGTGACCTCCAGTTTCATCCCTGCAGCCTTTCCATACAGCCAGGATCACGAGCCTACACACCTAGCATGTACAGGGTGACCAGATAACTGATTCCTTGACCTTCCACTTGGACCCAACATCACCTGAGTAGCACATCCCTGCTGTACCATCAAACCAATCCTGAATATTTTTAAAAAGGAGTTAGCATCATTGTATAGTTGCCAAAAGCTCAATTAGTCTAAAAGAGTTTTTAATACATTGGCACATTTCTGAGTCTCACAACATTCCTATAAGGAGCTAATATTGTCCCCATTTGTTAGAAAATAAACTGAGGTCCAGAAAGAATTCATTAGCTACTGACTGAGGCAGGACCTAACATCAAGTCTTATGAATGGTCCAATTTGCCTTTTCTGATGTACCATACTAGCACTATCTCAGAATTTGTCCTCATGGAGTGCAACATGGTGGTCACTGTCACATGAAATTACAGCAGAAGCTGTCTATCTGTGTGGAGCTCATCTCAGTTGTGTTTGGAGTCCATATTAACATGAGTGAACTTAGAAATCATTTAATCCAATTTGGTGGAAATGCACCTTTTAAAGCATCTCTGACGGATGACTACCCTTCTAAAACAACACTCCCCATCACTCTCTCTCTTTATCCTCTTTCATTTTTCTTAATAGAACTTCTTACCTCCTAGAAATATTTTATATAGTGTGATGGTTACTTTTTTGTGTCAACTTGATTAAGCCATGGTGTGCCCACATATTTGGCCAAACATTAGCCTGGGTGTATCTTTGAAAGTGTTCCTGGAATGAATAAAGTAAATTACCCTCTCTAATGTGAATGGGTCTCATCTAATTAACAGGAGACCTGAATGGAACAAAAAAGATGAGTAAAAGAAAACTCCTCTTGCCTGACTATCTGAAGACATCAGTTTTTCCTGAGATAACCATCTTTTCTTGTGTTCAGACTTGAACTGAAACTTTGCTTTTCTTGAGTCTTAAGGTTGCTGGCTTTTGGACTAGAATTTATACCATCAGTTCTCCTGGTTCTCAGGCCTTAGAATTCAGACTGAAGCTACGTCACTGCCTCTCCTGGATCCCGTTTGCTTACTGCAAACTGCAGGACTTCTCAGAATCCATAATTATGTAAGCCAATTGCTTATAATAAATCCATTTGTCATATATATTTGTGTATATATATATATATATATATATATACACTATTTCTCCTTTTTCTCAAGTATCAAAATATAGATAAAATTACTCATTTATTGACTGTGGCAGACACTTTTCATTGCTTCTTCTTTTTTTCAAGAAATAATAAAAAGAACTCCCGCTTAGTAAGTGCTTTCATCCAATGCTTTGCATATATCTTTTCTATTTAAGCCCAATATTAATCCTATAAGCCCAATATTAATCCCACTTCATGAAGAAAGAAAGTAACTAGAATGGTTAAAAAAAAGTTCCCCACCATACACACTGAGCAAGTGGAAAAGCTGAATTCAAATTCAGGACTAACTGCAAAGCTTGAGTTGTTTAGCCATTGTGCTTGCTCAGTGTGTCTTATTACAGAAGAGAAGAAATGTATTTGAAAAGAAGGAAGAAAGGAATGGAAGGAAGGAAAAAGGAAGGAAAATAGAGAAAGATTGCTAATCTTCACAGTTAAAAACAGCATAAAATCAAGGATATCCTTATTTGTCCTATATTCCATGTGGGGTGAATAACACCATGTCAACTGCAGGAACGTGAGCCCAATTGCTGAAGCAGAGCCAAAAGAACATTTCAACTGTCACTCAGAGCTCTGCATCCTAACTGTAACTGACAATCCTGTAAACACCACATTCATCACATTTCTCCTCTGCTCTAAACCATAAGGGACTGGGAGAAGACATGACAGCTGTCTTCAAATATTTAGAAGGCTGTCATACGGAAGAGGGATTAAGAGTGTTCTTTATGCCCAAAAGGAGTATACAAGGTGGCAGATTTCAACTCAATTACAGACAGGATTTCCAAAGACTACTGCCTTGGTAGATAGTAGAATCTCTGTTAATAAAAACAGATACAGACTAGCTTTGATGAAATGGCCAAGGACCCTCAGTCACCTTCCCAACTGGATGAACTATGTGACTCTCAGAGTCTTCCAACTTTAAATTTTAAGATTATTTTCCCCTCCCTTACCTACCAAATTAAGCCTAAACTATTCATTGTGCTTTTCAAAACTCTGCATAGTTCAACTCTGCTTGACTTGTCCATATTTACTTCTCTCCTCATCTAAATATGATCACTCTCCTTTCTCCCCACAACATTGGCACCACAGAGACATTTGGCTAAATTTTTATTCCCCCATCTCTTCTTACCTACTTTCTCCAAACACCACCTACCATAATCCAAGATGCCTAAACAGATTGTACTTCCTTTGAAAATACATGGTCTGTCTTAAATACTTATGGCTTTAAAGTTTTAACGTATAGTTATTTGGTTATATACTAAATTTTCTTGAATTAACACTGACTCAAGAAAGACTATCTTGCCTGGCCACTTCTATTTTAAAACGAAAGTTGCTCAGTTTCTGGAGAGAGTGTATTATATTCCCACTATTTTTCAGCTCTGTATATAGTACCACATGATTTGGTCATATGTTTAAACTTTGGTTGTTTAATGTGATTTTCTGCAAAGTCATCCCTGCTACTCCAATTTATTAGTAATGAAAATATCCTGACATTTGGAAGTTTCTAGGTTAAGACACCTGCTTAATTTGACACTAAAATCAACCCTGCTGGCATAGAGACAAGATATCTAACAGAAAATTCTTTGACAAGAGGAAGGTATCAGTCAGATAAACATTCCTATAAGGGACAGACTGTCTGAACCAATTAGGAGTATTCACAGTTGTAAAGTACCTAACTTTTTTTTTAAGTGATATGTTATAAATCCTTTTGAAAAGGAGAACATTTGGGTCTGGACCTGTAGCATAGTTGTTAAGTGCTGTGCATAGAAAGCTGGATCTCATGCGATCTCAACCGCAGTTCAAATCCTAGCCCCAAGGCTTGAAAAGCAAACCAGGAACAGGTGCATGTACGTCTCAAAGTGACTGTGGTGTGGCTATGTCTCACTGGTGGGCTTGCTCTCTCTCTCTCTCTCTCTCTCTCTCTCTCTCTCTCTCATGAGATTATGCACCCAGTGACAAAAAGTAAAAAATAAGTAAATAAAGGAAAACAAGACCATTAGAAAACTTATTTTAGACAAAGTTAAGAAGTCTTACCACTAAAGAAGTCACAATTTGAGAATAATAAACTGCTAGAGGCCAAAGAAAGGTATAAAAATTATTTAAAACTATTTTGTCAGTGACAATGAGGTAAGAACTATGAAAAACTGGAAATCTAAGGCTAGGAAAACTTCATACACTTGCCCTCAGGGTGCACAGGTATAAATTTATGCATAAGCACAGTGTGCTTTGCAGGTGTTCAATGGTTATTTTCTGAATGACTGATCCTGTCTCTCTCTTTTTTTTTTAAGTTCTTGGATGCATGATATAATTTATTATTCTTGGCATAAAAAAAAAACAAATCTTTCATTCTACTTTATTAAAAATTCTTTTCATAAAGACATTCTTTCTTAATCTTTTCCCAAGGATTTTGAACTTCTCTTCTGGAGTCTAAAGCAAGCCTTAACTACATATTCCACAATTAGTCATTGAGGATATATAATGTAAGACATTGCAGCATTCTGTATACTAAATTTCTTTCAGAAAAGAAGATGTAATTTTTTTAAAAAAGGGGGGTGGGGAGGATAGAAAGTCTTTTTCTTTGTGCCTGCGGTGTGCCAAGAGTGTTGTGTACACAATAGCGTTTCAGCTTCTCAACGATCCTGTAGGTCATTGATGACTATTATGCTCATTTTACAAATGAGAAAACTGAGGCTGAGAGTGAAAATATGACTGAGGTTACTCAGCTACAAGCAAAATAAGATTTCATTCCAAGCAATGTTTGATCAAAAAATAAAAAAAAATTAAAAAATACTGTGCTCTGTCTACCAAGCCAGACTGACACCAATGACAAAGACATAGAGAAAAAGGTAAACCATAGGAAGAAAAAACTCTCTTCATGAGAATGCAATTGTTTATTTTTTTAAACTTCAGGCTAAAAGGCCGTTCATCTTGTTTTCTACTTTCCTGTCTGAGCCTGAGTACCTGGACTCCAAGAACCCTGAATCATGTTTATTGTCTTGTGCCTGATAGACTATGTTGCACTTGCTCTGTGTTTTTACAAAATGTTCTGATGTGCTGAGAGGACAAAAAAGAGAAAAAAAGAGACTATAGTTATATGAGCCTTTCTGTTATGCATTTTTTTTATTAGATCAGTGTTGTTGTTGTTGTTGTTGTTTTGGAGAGGTTTTTGCTACAGGGCGCGTGCGCTCGCCAGACAGACAGAGAGAGACAGAGAGACAGAAAGCGAGAAATCACTCCCCAGGGGGGATGGCCACGCCACAATTCCTTCTCCTCCATTGTCCTCTCAGGATCTTGGGCACGCACGCACGCACATGCACCCGGTGTGAGTTTAAGCCACCGGGTCCGGGACTCGAACCACGGTCGGCTACGTGGGAGTCCAGCGACATAGCCATTACGCTAACTGCTGGCCCCCTAGATCAGTGTTTCTCAACCTATTTAAATTATTTGCCCATAGGAGACATTTTAGACATTTTTTTCCTAAACACCACTTCATTAAATTTTAATACTACAGATACACTAAATAGTTGTTTATATGTATGCTTTATTAAACATGAAAAGAATTAAATGTTTCATCCTCCACTCCAAGAACCAAATTCTACTCCTTTGGGAGCAATATCACCTTCCTTAAAAATGATGTTAGATCATTGTTGTTTACAAAAAATTGCATTTTCCTAAAACCAGGAGCAACGTACGGCATCATTATAAAAGGGATTATAATGCTCAGATTATAACTCTGTGTGATTGAAATTTTATTTTTCTGAAATTGTTCAGTGTTTCCATGAGGTAGCAGAAACAAGTCATATTTAAGAGATCATCTAAAAAAATAAAATTATAAGATATTACATAGCTCCCTATAGTTGACTTACATGTTTTCATCCCACGTTGGGTAAATTCACTTTACATTTAATAATGACATTTAATAATGATGTATAAAGATTGAATGTATAAATAAATTTTTTAAAAAATTAAAAAATAAATGTATTCACCCATTACATTTTCGATCCAGGTATTTCAGTTATGTCTGATCCTATCCTTGCAGCTCCTGATGTAACCAATAAGATTATTTCATTCTCTCACCACCTTCATTACCACCTTAGGAATCTTGTCCAGAAATAAAGCTGTCTCAAACTGGGAAAGCAGTGAGGAGATACAGGGACATAAGAGAATGACTGATGCTGGATTGAGACCCAAGATCCAACAGTGCTTCAAGTATACCATCAGTACATTCTTGCTCGTGCTTAAACTAGTTAGAGTGTCTCTTTCCATTGAAGCTAAAAGATTCCTGACTAATAGCCCCCTTGGAATTATCCAGTAAAAATGAATCATATACTAAAAGGAAACTAAGTCCAAACAAGAAAAAAAAAAAAAAGAATCCCACTCAAATTCTGAGAACCAAAAAAAAAAAAAAAAGTCTCTGTTAACTCCAATATGGCCCAGAAGATAAAGAATATGAACATCAAATGTTATAACATCAAATGCCTTCTTACAGGTAGATGAAAACATTTAAAATATGTTATGGCTAGCAGTATTCACAGTGCAGAAGAATCTGTCTTCTTTCCCCTCTGTTGTCATGTTTCAGCTAAGTCAATCAGCATCACTTTTTAAAAACAGTGATTTTATTTAATACCCCAAAGAACTGAAGAACAAATAATTGCATAAAACTAGATCGCTATCATTTAGAAATGTGTCTAGAAAGTTCCTTTTCCCTATTTGTTCTCCCTCTGTCCTTTAAATTTTACCTTTGTCTTTTTTAATCTTGCAGTTTCACCAACATGATTTTGGATGTGACCTTTTTTTATTTATGCTCTACAGAACACTTTATGGTCATGTGTTCCCTTTTCAAATTTTCTTTATCATAGTCTTCCATTTTTTTCTTCTCCTAGTTTGGATATTTGTATGACTTTAACCATACTGTTATTAATTATATAGTATTTATGCAATCATTCCATAATTAGAATTCTTGAGACTCTGAGATGACCATTGTGAGTCTTCTGTATTTTGAAATTCTGGATGATGAACTCTTTCTTGTCATAGTTTTATCTATGACCCTCTTTAGTATTACTGAACACAGGTGCTTCAAGTGTGATTTTGTGTTGCTTCTGCCAGGCATTCCACTGTGTTTATAAGCTCTGAACAAGTTTTATGCAGTTACGTGTCACCTATCAGAGGGGACATATTCTGAGAAATGTATCCTTAGGCGACTATTTATGTCCTATTTATTACTGGACCCAACCCCTCCCCCTTGCCTTTAGGAGTGGCGTTGGGATCTCACCTATGCTTTAGCTAATCTGTCTTTTGCCTAACTAACTGAACTTAAAATCACACCAGTCCCACTCTTTTTCTTTTCTTTTTTTTTTTTATAGGTTTTTGCTATAGGGTGCATGCGCTCGCCAGAGAGACAGAAAGCGAGAAATCACCCCATGGGGTATGGCCACACCACAATCCCTTCTCCTCCATTCTCCTCTCAGGATCTTGGGCATGCATGTACACGCATCTGGCATGAGTTTAAGCCACCGGGTCCAGGACTTAAACTGCGCTCGAGACTACATGGGAGTTCAGCGACATAGCCATTACGCTAACTGCTGGTTCCACCACCAGTCCCACTCTTAACAAACTGAACTCATATTCCTCCATTTGTCAAATCTAAGGGCCCAAATAGCTAGTGAAAAAAGGTGATAAAATTTCTAATCACCCTCTTAGATGCAAGCCAAGAAACATAAATTATTAATGGGAGATAATGATCCCAGTAAGTAAAAATACATCATGACTACATAATTCACAACTGGCTCTTCTCCAAGAGAAGACATTAGGTACACGTGATGAGCCCCTGCTAGACCAAGGACACTCCGTGAGAGTAAATTCGGCCTGCCTTGCTCACCATTTTACCTCCAGTGACTAATTTGTACTCAACACTAGAATGTATTTACCAAACATCCTTTATACTTTCATAGTTGAGTCAGTAACATAAAAATTGGTCAAGGATAACAGCAAAATATACATTCTAATATTGATAGCATATACATGTGGAGCACTTCCTGTGCTCTAGGCACTTAAACAGATGAACTCATTTAATTTTCACAATTAACTCTTGGGAGTTCTCAAGAGTTCATTGTTTCAGGTTAAAACAAAAAGTCAAATGTGGGAGTATAAAACAGAATTTTGATATATATGAGAATACATTTTATGTAATTCTTATTGAAAGTAGTAAAATAGATACCTGGCCTCAGAAAAGCAATTAATTACTCAGTTGAATGATAGAGTGAATTCCAACACATTAAAAAGTTTGTATTAAACATTACTTGACAAGGACCAGTAGATTTTTTTCTGAAATGGGTGAAATAAAGCATATTTCAGTCTTTGTGTGTCATATGATCTCTGTTGCAACCATTCAACTCATGCTGTGGGAAAGCAGCCATAGATAATATATAAAAGAATGAACATAGGAGTGCTCTAATAAAATCTTATTTTAAAAAAACAATCTGAGGACTGGATTTGGTCTGTGGGCAAAAGTTTGCTGACTTCTGGAAAGGATTATTTAAGCTCATCTCATTTCCCTCCCTCCCCACTACCCCACCAGAAAATGAGAGCACTGGGAGCCATTCCTTCTATTCTCACTGTAGAGAACAACAACAAAAGTCTGTTTTAAAAAATAAATAGAAAGACAGTAGATGATCTGAACTGAAAAAGATCACTGGTGTGGGGGGAGGGGGGAAAGAAATCCTGTGCTAATTTTTCTCTCTGTCTCATAATCTTTTTTCAATCAGCTTCTGCATTCTTGTGCAAAACTCCAAAAATAACTAGACAAAGCTGTTTGAACAACAATGGAGAAATAGCCATTAATGCAAATATGCCAATATTATGCTCAAGGCAAATACCACTTTTGTTCGTGAGTCGGTTTTGGATTATTGAAGAAACATGTACAGTAGACTGAAAACAAGTAACTATTTAACTGCTCAGCAATGTCTACTAAGAGTCTTAGCGCTTTGCATTTAAACTAAAATTCTGAAATATGTGAAGTATGCCTGATTGTATCTGAGCCACTGTCAATGTAGACTCTTGTAACAAAGAAATTTAGATTATAAAGAAAACAAAGAGCAGCATGGTTTGATGTGACTCAGGGGACTACCACATCTGGGTTACGAGAGGTTTTATTAAATGCTGCATCAAAAACTTGGGTGTCTCCAGTGGGCCCTAATAAAGCTCCCTCTTCACTTTCTGTGAGCCCTAACTCTGGCTTGTATGGTCACCACGTTTATAACTTATTTCTTAAGACCATTCTCTCACAACCAGTGCCCTCACAAAATCATCACTGGACCTACTCACATCTCATGGGAGCCTTCATCTGAAAGAAAAAGTCACCTTTCTGTTTCTCTCATAAACCTCCAGCAAGATGCTGCCCTGGTATTCATCATTACAGTAAACACCTCAAGATAGCACTGACTGCAAGTGGGCTCAGGAAAGATCCCTCCATAGACAAGTCTTCAGTTAGGAGGCAAGTGGACTGCTGAATAAATGTTCCTTCTCCTGGTGTGTATTAGAATTCATTAGACTATATGCCAGCATGACCCTCACATTTCCATTACCCTCTTCTATGTCTTTAACTATTTTCATTCAATCCAGGGTTTTGGAAGAACAAGAGATGCATAAGAAAAAATAATGGGTTAGGATATCTAAGGAACACATAGCTAATCACTTCTGGACCCAAACTTCAATCCATAGATAAAAGCTAAATTCCATCGTGAATACCATCCTTTATGCACTGAATGGCCAAAAATGCTAATCCACACTCAGCTGAGAACGTACTTATAAAATCCTCCATGAGAAATATTAACAGATAAGCTTTTACTGAAAAGAAAACACAGAAAACATGTTAAAAACCAATGAATTTGTTTGTCTAGAAAAGTGAGTGAAGTCATGTGGAAGGAATAAGGAAAGTGACACTTAATACTCATTTATATACTGTTTTACTTTTGGAGTCACCTCAATATTTTACACACTCGTGAGTTAGCCTGACTGTATTAACAATGAATAAAACCACAGGAACAGAAAAGACAAAATTAACCCATGACCTTTTGAACACATACGGTCCAGACTAAAGGCAAATACTGTTCTCTAGTTAATAGATTTGTTTGTCAGGCCAACAGGTGGTGTGGTAGTTGGGGTGCTGGACTCCCACATGGTCGACCATAGTTTGAGTCCCAGATTGGAGGCTTGCTTTCTCAGTCCCCCCCCCACCTCTCTTTGTCTATCTCTGGTAAGGACATGTGCCCTATAGCAAATTTTTAAATAATAGTAAAAATAATAAATAAAATTAAATATTTTTTCAAAAACTAGATTTGTCTGCCTTATAGTATGTACACATTAGCAATTCTAAAATGATTTCTATAATTGAGCATATAAGTAGTTAGGTTTAGGATATTAGGAACCATATTTATCATTCTGTTAAAAAACAGAATTTTAAATATAAAATGATAAACCGTATTTATCACTCTGTTAAAAAAAAAAGTTTTAAATATAATTAATACCATGATATAAGTTAGATAGAAGTGGGTCACCCCATTGACTCATGGCAAGGCGACTGGATCCCACATGGCTGACCACATGGTTTGAGTACTGGACCTGGCAGCTTGAAAAACACACTACCGTGTGTGCTTGCATGTCCAAAATTTCAGCGAGAAGGAGAAATGGTGGAGAAGGGATTATAGTGTGATCATGCACCATGGTTTTTGTTGTTGTTGTTTATTTTTTCCCCTCTTTCCAGCAAGTGCAAGTTTCCTCTGATAAATTAAAATTATATAGATGATAGATAGATGCAAGATACACTAAAATAGATAGATACATAGGTGGATAGATAATGGTGTGACATCTGAGAAGTAACTACGCACAGCTGGTACCCACATCTTGGATTTTAAATCCCATTCTCTACAAAGAAACCAGGACTCCTGGAAAAAAATGGTTTATTTAGAGGCAGGGCAGAACAAGAGCGTGGAATATAAATTGTGTGCAATAATATCGAAAACATGTTAAAAAGACATAGGAAACATCTTAAAATAGCTCCCACAGAGCAAATCTGGAAGAACTTGAGTATCAAAATAAATATTGGTAGTAATGGATTATAATTCACCAAATAAAATAAGACTTCATTAGTCCATAGTGATATAAATAGAAAAATGTGAGAGAAAATTCTTTCTTATAGTAGAATGCCAACTAATAAATACGGAATGAACAATGGCATTAGAAAAAATACCATCTGAAAGACATCATAATAGTAGCTGACTCAGGTATGAATGCTAAAAGAAGTGGATCAAAATTTAATGAGAAGCAGAATATTTACGTAGTCTCAAAATATCTCCTCATAAGCTACCTACTTATATTGAAGGAAATATATATATATATCTGGCAGACTTTGCTTTAACCAGAAGTTTTTAAGTCAAGAAGTTAAGCTTTAATGGTAATGCTGAACTAGGAGACAAGACCTTGGATGCATTCAAGATTGGAAGCTGGAACTGATACTTCTCATTTAAAGGAAGCATACCCTTAGTAAAATATTGGGCTGTAAAAAAATGTATTTTTGCAGCAAGGGAGATGACAAGGAATGCGTTTGCATTGGCCTAACCTCCACATAACGGAAAACAGTCTGCTGTGAATATGTATCCATGGATAAAATCTGAGTGTCCCAAGACAAGAAACTGACATAAAATATTTCCAGATTTATATTAACAAAATGGCCTCTTTCTGAAGGGACACACTGTTAAACCATGTTGTGAAAAATTCCTACACACGAGCTCACAAACCCAAACAACACATCATAAAAAGAAACAAGCACCATGAATGAAAGACAGTAAAAAAGTAACTTAGAAATACTTTAGATCATTTAATTATTAGATTCCAAATATAAAATAAACATGATTAAAAATCAGAATAACTTAAAAATATGGAAGAAGTACCATAAAAAATTTCTAGCAGACTCAGAAAAAAAAGCAGATAAAATTTGGCTATGGTTTATGTTCCCCCAAATTTACATGTTGAGATCTAGCTGTGAAAGCATGAAGAGGAAACATAATACCTTCAAGATAGTGAAAGGTAGAAGCTTTAAGAATGATTAAGTGACTCTGGTGGGACTTCTACAATTAACTTTTTGTAGGTTTACCCACCAGGAGATAAAAGGAGACTGGAACAGACTCACATGGGCACAGAGATGTACTCTCCTGTTCTCTCACAGCGCAATACCCTGCCTGGCTGCAGGATGCCACCAACAGAAAAACTACCAGATACGGCCCCTGGACCTTCCACCTGCAAACTGTGAGCTGAATAAACCTCCATGTTTATAAACCATCACTTCTGTTATTAGCAATAGAACAGACTGATAAAATATTTCCTCATTGAAAAGGACAACCTAAAGAGCAGAATGGAGGGACCAGTCAGTGGAGTAGTGGTTAAGGCACTGGACTCCCACGTGGCCAACCACAGTTTGAGTCCCACTCAGCGGCTTGAAACTCACAAGTATGTGTGCATGTTTGCCTAAAATCTTGAGAGGAGAATGGAGGCAAAGTGATTGCAGTGTGGCTATCCCCTCTGGGGCGTGATTTCTTGCTTTCTATCTCTGTCTCTCTGGTGAGCGCCCATGCCTTATGGTGAAAATCTCTCTCAAAATATATAAGAAAATGTCACTTGTAAAGTTGGAGAGGTAAAACATGTAAGTATTAAAACATACATACCATCAAAAGAAACATTATAAATCAAATTGAGGAAAAAAGAAATGAAAGAAATAGTTGAGAAAACATTACTTGAAGTTAAAGGCTAAGAAGTTTCCAATACTGGAGAAAAATTTACAGCTTGATTCTATAACTGGACTAATTATAATGAAACAGCAGAACACAAAAGACAAAACTCAGCAACTTAGAAATCATCCAAGGAGGAAAGTATTATCTGAAGAGGCATAACATTTAGACTAGCAACAGTCTTGTCAACAAGACAGCAGGAGACAGAAATTGTGAAGTATCTTTGAGATAATTGGAGAAAATTCTCAACATGATACCCAACTTATCTTTCAATAGCAACTGTAGGGTGAAGATATTTTTGCATGAATAAAAATAAGTTTATCACTAAAAGTCTTCTGTAAAGGAAAATGAATATATAGAGAATGTCTGAGATGCATGATGAAATGGTGAGCAAAAAAGGCATAACAGGAAAATTTGGAAAAGCACTGATTGTTAAAAGAATATAATAAATATAACACCTTCATAAGGAAAAAAGTTAAAATTTTTGTCAATAATTATGTATCAGGGTCACACAGTGCTGAATCATAGTGCTCGGAGGGGCAGATCCACAGGAAAATGTTGCTGATTGGACTTGGAAACCTCCCAGAGCATACCAGTCACATGAGCCCATGATCCAGGGTTGGATGAAGCTGGGGGTGGATTGTGGCATTGAGACCATAAGGGGTGCTGTCACTCTCTCTGTCAGAGAATAAATAAATAACTTTTTTAAACGAATTATGTGTAATATAGGAGGTTGATAATACATTTTAAAGAATTATAAAATTCTATACCATTGGGAAATGATAAAGATATTAATTAGTCTTAGACTTTATTATATTTTGTGTGTATATTAGATTTTTAATTAAACTCATACCAAAATAAAAACAAGCAAATAAACAAAACCAGAAATAAATACCTTGCAGGCCAGTAGAGTGGTGGATTAAATGAAAAAATAAACCTATAACTTGAAGTAAGGAATGAAGAAAAGGAAAGGAAAAACGTAGAGTTAACAGAAGCACAAAACAAATGGTTAGTCAAAAATTATCAGTAATTTCAACAAGTTTAAGTGAACTAAAATTATCAAATAAACTACAGAGATTATAAGATAGGTTTGTGGCTTATTTTGTTTTAATTTGCTGTAAAGCATGTATACTTGCTAGAGAAAGACAGACAGAAAGTAAAAAATACTCTCCAGGAGGGTGGCAATACTGCAATCCCTTCTACTCCATTCTCCTCTCAGGATTTTGGGAATGCATGCACACACGCCCAGTCTTTCTCAAGCCACTGGTCCAGGACTCAAATTGCAGTCAGTCATTTGGCATCCAGCCACCTAGATCACTACAACAACTGCTAGCTCAAGATGGATTTTTTTTCTGAATGGAACTAAATCCTCTTTAGAAGATTACTCACCTTGAACTTGAAGATACAAACAGAATGAAAATTTAAGAATAGAGAATCATGTATTATGTGATTACTGAACAAAATAAATGTAGTGTAGTTATATTCATGTTAGACAAAACAGCCTTTGAGTCAGAAGTTAAATTACCAAAAATAAGAAGAATCATTAAAAAAATAACAGGAAGTAAAATTCACTAAAAAAATAACTACTCTTATTTTGCATGCATCTAACCTATAAGAACTGAAAGCAACAATTGCTGGAGTTAAAAATAGAAATAGACAAATATTAGCAAGGGAAATTAAAATGTACATTTTTCTCCAAGACATGTGGAATGGTTTATAAATTGACCAGATTTAAGTAATAAAATGTCTCAACAAATTTCAAATCATATTCCTACACATTGTGTTCTCTGACCACAATTCAATAAAGTTAGACACCAATAATAAATAAATACCCTTTTAAAAATCACCATATGTTTTGAAATGTTTGGAAATTAATAACATATTCCTAAGGAAATCATGGTCAAATAAGAAAATCTATTGAAATTTTAAAAGTAGTATTAGCTACATGATAACAATATTATACATCAAAATCTATATAATTTTTATACTTGGATAGCTATGGCTCAAGCAGTACTTGGACATTTATAGCATTTAAAAATAATAGAGAAAAAGAAAGAATAAAAATGAATGGGATAAATATCCAATTCAGAAAGTTGTAAATGGAAAATATAATAAAGAAGGAAGTACATATTAAGTATACAAATATAAAGTAAAGATACTAAAGAGAAGATCAATAAAAATGCATACACTGCAACTAAATAACTCAATTTTGATGTATACACTCTAGAGAAATTCCGCCATATGCACAGAAGGAGACATAAACAAGGATATTTATAGCATATTAAAATAGCAAAAGATGGAGCCAGTAGGTGGAGTGGTGGTTAAGGGTGCTGGACTCCCACATGGCCAACCACAGTTCGAGTCCTGGACCTGGCGGCTTGCTTTTTCTCCCTCTCTCTCTCATCAAATTTAAGTAAATAAATAAATAAAAATAAAACAGTTCTTTTAAAAAATAGCAAAATATTAGCAATATCAAAAGTAGAAGAGTTAAATACATTGGCTTAAATATAAGTAATATATATATCCAATAAAATCCTATTCTGCTCAGCAAAGAAAATGAATAAATTGATTCTACATAAATCAGCCTGGATAATGTGAAAAAGACTAATGCTGAACCAAAAAAAAGCAAGTTTTTTATATATAAATAAATATGTTTTAAAAGTCATATCAAAGACATATACACATGAAATAAAATAATAAAGATACATATTGGAATGATGAACACTGAATTCAGGGTACTGGTAATCTCTGAGGTGAGGAAAGGAATTTGTGGAGATAAATGATGAGTTTCAATTGTACTGTAATGTTTATTTTCTCCAATTGGGAAATGTGCTTATTGTATTATTTTTATACTTTTTTTATATCTGACATATTTGACAATAAAATAAAATAAACATAAAACTATAAATTATTAGAAGAAACAAGGGAAAGTGTTTCATAACATAAAAAAATCAAGAAAACATAAAAGTTCAAAGTAAGACATTTGTAAAAATTTTTAGTTGTATTAACAGTTCATGAAATAATAAAGTGCCAGAGACATTCTTCACAGAGCTAGAAGAGACAATCATACAGTTTGTCTGGAATCATAAAAGATCTCATATTGCCAAAGCAATCCTGCGCAAGAAGAGTGGAGTGGGCAGCATCTCACTCCCTGACCTGAAAATGTAATACAAAGCTGTGATAATCAAAACAGCATGATTACTAGTACCCTGAATTCGGTGTTCATCATTCCAATATTGGCACAGAAACAGACAGGTGGACCAATGAAACAGAATAGAAACCCCAGAAATAAACTCCCAAACAAACAGCCGACTGATTTTTGACAAAGGGTACCAATCCAGTGGAAAAAGGAAAACCTCTTTAGAAAATGGTGGTGGAAAAACTGGATATTCACCTGCAGAAAGATGAATCTAAACTCCTACCTTTCACCATTGACAAAAATCAACTCAAAATAGATCAAAGATCTAAACCTAAGACCTTGAACTATAAAATTACTGCTGGAAAATACTGGGGAAACTCTGAGAGACATTGGGGTAGGCAAAGACTTCTTAAATAAGACCCCCAAAGCACATTCAATAATCCCAGAAATAGACAAGTGAGATGAGATTAAATCAGACTAAGAATTTTCTGCACTGTCAAGGACACAATAGTCAGTGTGAATCAACAGCCCTCAGAATGGGAAAATATTTTTGTGAACTATGTGTCAGATAAGGGACTTATAACCAGAATACACAGGGAACTCAAGCAACTGTCCAGAAAAAAGATGATCAACCCCATTAAAAGATGGGAGAAAGAGTTGGAAAAACCACTCTCTAAGGAAGATGTATGAATAGCCAAAAGGCATATGAAAAAATGCTCAACATCCACCATTATAAGGGAGATGCCGATTAAAATCACAATGAGATACCACCTAATCCCAGTTAGAATGTCTAAGATTAAAAATAATAATAATAATAAGTGCTGGAGGGGGTGTGGTGAAAGGGGAACTCTCCTACACTGCTGGTGGGAATGAAAATTGGTCCAGCCACTATGGAGAACAATATAGGGATTCCTCAAAGATCTACAAATAGAACTACCATATGATCCAGCAATCCCACTCCTTGGTATCTACCCAAAGGACAGAGGAATCCTTAGTTGGAAAAGTGCTTGCACATCAGTGTTTATTGTGGCATTATTCACAATTACTAAGACATGGAACCAACCCGAATGCTCACAGATGAATGGATTGAAAAAGTATGGCACATATACTCTATGGAATACTACTCAACCATAAGAAACAACAAGGTCCTGATTTTTTTTTTTTTGAGAGATTTTCACTGTAGGGCGCGTGCGCTCGCCAGACAGACAGAGAGAGACATATGGTCACGCCGCAATCCCTTCTCCTCCATTCTCCTCTCGGGATCTTGGGCACGCACGCACACGCGCCCGGCATGAGTTTTAAGCCACCGGGTCCGGGACACGAACTGCAGTCGACTACGTGAGAGTCCAGCGACATAGCCATTACGCTAACTGCTGGTTCCCAACAAGGTCCTGACTTCTGACAGAAAGTGGATGAATATGGAAGATTTACTGCTGACTGAAGCAAGTCAGGCTATGAAGGAGAAACATTGTATGTCTCTACTGAATAGATACCAACTGTTCTGCACTCTATAGCCAAAACTGTGTGACTAGAGAATATAGAAACATATAAAATAGTTATAAATACCAGATACAGTGTGGGAAGAAGGTGAGCGAAGGAAGATAGACTGAGGAGGGACAATGGGCAGAGAAAAGGAGGAGCGAGCATTTGTGAGACAGAGAGATGGGTTATTGTCTGTTGAGGATGATGTATATAGAATTCCCGATTCAGTTGGTGAGAAATGTATACATGTTGGAATATTCACTTCGCAAGCTAAGGACATATGTGATTGAATGTATAAAAGAAATTGAAATAAATATATTTTTTAAAAAAAAGAAAAAAAAAGTTTCAAGGCAAAGAACAAACCAGGAGAAATTATTTGCAAAACTATATCACAACAAAAAAAGGATTTCATATTCAGCCTATTTAGAAAATTTCAATTGTTTCTTGGTCTTTTGACTAAAATCAAGCATAGAAAGTTTCTATACATTTATTAAAAATATAAAATGACACAAAACAAAAATAGACAGGAAGAAGTAGAAATTACCACTGAAGATGTTTATAAAATGCTTGACCTCACCAGTAATCAAAGAAACGTAAATTAAAGATATTAAATATGATTGAAAAGTTGTATTAATTATTGAAGATTTCAAATGTTGGAAAGAATATGCAGAAATAAGCACTTTCATCTACTGGCAGAAGAGTAGATTATCAGGAAAAAATGCAACTCAATTTTTCAGATTACATCAATACAGTTTACCATTTACCCATCAATTTGGCAGTCTAAAATTTACATATCCTTTAAACCCTGCATTTCCACATTTAGAAACATGCCTGTTGTAACATACTTATGACAGTCAAAGTTAGAAAATACTTATATGTCCACTGGGGAATATTCAATAAGATAGTCTGTCTCATGGGATACTATCTGGCCATTAAAAAGAATGAGATAGACTAATAATAATACTTAATATAACTCAAAGGTAGGCAGTATTCTAAGTATTTTACATATATCAACACATGTTATCCCAAAGAACTCTGTGAGGTAAATCTTACTCTCCACATATTAAAGGTGAGGAAATAGATAAAGTGGGTAACTAGTGTAAGATCACTCGCGGGCCATCTAGTGGAGGCTGAATCCCACATGGCCGACTGTGTGGTTGGAATCCCAGCACAGAGGCTTGAAAAACATGCCAGGTATGTGTGAATGCACTCAAAGTCCCTAAAGGACAGAGAAATGGAAAAAAAGGGATTGGAGCATGACCATTTCCCATGGGATGTGATTTCTCACTTTCTCTCTCTCTCCTCCCTTCTACCCTCTTCTCCCACCCCTGTAAGCACATGCACCCTCTGGCAAATTAATTTTTTTTTTTTAAATCACTCAAGGTTCAAAATGGCAAAGGTAGTCTTAATGTATGCAGCAAGTGCGAGAGTCTACATAACTTACCTCTGGGATTCTGAAATGACATGGAAAAGTCTCAACATGCAAAAGCAATTCATGGAACAAGAAATCTAAGATAACAAGCTGTACATATATGTTTGAATATTCATAGAAGGGTGACTGAAGGGTCACATGCCAAAGTGCTGACAGTCATTACATTTGGGGGAAAGGCGAGATGGAAAGGGGCCAAAAGCAATTGTCATATTAGATCATAGTATTTTTCTGATGGACCAGCAAACGTGTGTGTGTGTGCACATGCATACTGCCTGTGTAATTAAAACAATCCAACTCCCCAAATGATACAATCAAAAACAAAAAAAAAAAGAAAGAAAGAAAGAAATAAAACACAAATCTGACCTTCTGGTAAAGATGGTTTACTCCCATTTCCTTTATCCACAACTTTGACTCTGGGCTTTGGTTCCTTTCTTTTTTCTAAATCTTTAACTGGAAGAAAAGTAGAAGAAATATAGCAACATGTGATGTTAGAGTCTTAAAAAAAATACATTCAGTGAGTTTTACTAAAAGCCCTGTAAGCTCTAAAAGTATGAATAGAAATTAGTTCTATGGTACAAATGCATCCCCAAATATGAGAACTACAATTTTTCCAACCTAGTTAATGAGAAAATGTGGAAGGAACTGAAGGAATTCCGTGGCTGAGTATTCTCCACAGGCAGACGTGTCAACTACGTCTGCTGGGTTGTCAGAAAAACTCTTGACATTTGTTTTCTATGCGAAAAGGCATCATGACTTTTCTGACAACCCAATAATTCTTCATAATTGCTGTAAAATTAGCATGATAATCCTCATCTTATACTTGAGGAAATGGAGGACCATGGACTGAAGCATATCTCATAAAACCAGTATGCTCAGCATTCAGGTCATGTCTTCAAGTCTCTGTACTTAGTCTCTGAGTTTGACCTCAATTCTAAAAGATCTTAGCCACAGATATCTTTACTTGGAATTGTTTGATCTGAAAAAAGGGGAGAACTCCATAATAATATTATCCTTTTAAACTTAAAAAAATAAGTTTTTCTAGTAATAAATGGTACTGTTTCTTTGTCACTTTAATTGGGAGATTTCAGAGATCAAAAATGTCCTTTGGCTCTTTATTACATTCACACCAACCTACATTATGAGATAAACTTCCCACTGAATTTTCTGCTTAAAACTCCATAGTAGTTCTCATGCCATTGCTGGACATCTTAAGCTGTTTGAGGTAGTTGAGATTATCACCAAATGGCAACGGTTTGTTCACAAATAAAATATCCCTTGAAAACGCAAAAGTGAGAAAATGACAAGACAGCCTATTTAATTGTCACATTCACTTCATGGAAATCAGTAAATTTATTGGAAAGTGAGAGAAGCTACTATTTCCTTTCAACTAGCCTTGCTGCTTTCTCCAGGATATTGTGCAGGAATCCCATCCTTATCACATCCTGCCCCTCCTTCTTCCCACTGCTTCTAGCTATTTGCTGAAAATGTTTAAAATGTGTCATGTCACTCTAACTCTATTATTTCCTTCCTTAGAAACTGCATTTGGGGAAGGGCAGCTTGAGCCTGGTGCCTTAGACTGGGAGGACAAGAGTAGATAACAGAGACTGTACAGGAAGATGGTGATTAATAGGGGGTGGGTGGAAGGGGCTCAGGAAAAAAAAAAAGAATTTAACAGACACAAGAATGAAAAGAAAAAGGAAAAGGAAAAAAAAGAACTGGATTTGACTTTCTGGTACCCAGATATTAAATTCTAAGATTAAATAATAATAATAATAATAATAATAATAATAATAATTTAAAAATACAAGGTACCTTGATCCTGCTATGCCAGTGACCTAATTTTTTTATGCTTATTTTTTCAGACCTCATTTTCTGACCTCTTAGTAAACACTGGCATTTTGGAGAACACTTTCCTTTACATTGATTTTGTTCTCATTTTTTTACAAAGGCATTATCCTGGTTTTCTTCTATTTCTCTGCTCCCCCTTTTATGTTCTCTTTTTTGGATTTTTTCCCTACTTCTCATTCAAAAACATGATCACAGAATAAAGTTTTCTTTCATCTCTGTACACCTTGTCTATAATCTTATCATTCCACAATTTAAATTCTCATCCTTCTATGGATAATTTCTAAATCTATATCTTCAACCCCACCCACAAATGGGCTATGACCCCAAATTGCTTACATTCTCTAAAAGAAAATATGCCTGCAATTTTAATATAAGAGAAATTGTGCTGAATGATGTTGCAGGTAGAAACAGATCTGGGAACAAATAGAATAATCCCAGAGGAAGAGATTTGGAGATGCTTCACTGGACAGGTAACATTTGAGCCAGACTTTGAAAGATGGGCAGGATTTTTGCAGGAAGACATTATTAGCAAAAGAAGACATTCTTCATTAGACTTTCTTCTTTAGACTTCATTAGTCTAAAGAAAACTACTGGTGGGTCGAGAGAAAGTTTAGCAAAATAAGACCATAAACCATCTACAGATGAACAAGAAAATATAATGGGCACTGAAGAAGCTGGGCCACTAAGTCACATATAAGGTATAGCAGAAACTGTGCACCAAGCTGCTGTCTCCCTCATGTAAGAGAGGTGGAGAACAGTCGGAGGAAGCAAAGTGGTACTACAACAATCACTCCCATGCCCTACTCTGTGCTGAAGTTAATTTAACCTGCACAACAATCTGTACATGTCATCACGCCAACCAGCAGACGAGGAAATCCAAGGGTGGGAGTGGTGGAATTGCTTGTGGCAGATTTGGAATCATAACGTCCAGCAGATTGGATGTGGTTTCCTATGTTTAAAAATCAAAGATAAGTTTTCATGCTTCCCTGTGTATCAAAAGATGGGCTCAGGAAGAATCCAAATCCTTACACTAAATGTGAACCTATAACCACAGACTTTGTCTTGATCATCATTTTCCTGGATCCAGGCATGAAAGTTTTCCAGGCAAGAAAGACCAGGCTTTAGCCTCCTCTCAAAGAGGGCAAGAATGTAACAGAAATGTAAATGGAATTGAAATGCAAAAATGGAAAAATAAGCTGTGGAAACTGATTTTAATTTTAATTCTTACAAACTGTTATTGGGGCAGAACTAATCCCTCTATCTGGCCAAAAACAATAGCAGGGCTATACATATATATATACTTACATATCATTTATCTAGCTAAATAGTTCAACTGTTTCACCATGATTTTTCTCAGCAGAGCTAAACCAAGCCAGAAACAACTGGATTTCCTCTTAAGTGCTTTGAATAAGAAGCTACTGGGAAAACTTTTTAAATCTCCCTGTGTTTCTTCCGAAGCTCAGTTGGTGGAATATTTGAAATAATCAATTGTAAAACCCTCAGACTAAAGTAAAATGAATTGCTTCTTATCCCTTTCACTGCTTCTCACAAAATGTTTTCCAGTCACTCGTGCAGGAATGTTGGAGGCCGGGAACTGAAGTGCAGTGCCAATAAAACAAGCCACTAGGCTGATTTATACTGAAAATAACATTAAAACATTTTCCAAAGCTTCCACACAATGTGAACCTTAGAAGAAAGTAACATTTACATCTGTACGTCCTGCTGACAACTGGATTTACCAACTGTCTTTGTTTAGAAGTTTCAAGAGATAACAGGTTAGTAAAATTGTGTTTTAAGCCACAAGATGTGTCTTAAGAATATTACTCAGAAGAGGAAGAATAAAAAGGGGTAAGATGTTTAGAAATTCAGACAGAATATTGACACACCTGCAATGCCAAACCCATGGCTACTCAGACTTGTGAGTTAATTTTAGGGCAGAATTTTAAAAGCTATTATTTAAAACAAATATCTATTTGAAATGATGTCTATGATTGGCTTCAAAATAACAAGAAAGGGGTGTGGCAGTGTCAATTAACCAAGACTGGCCGTGAGTGGCTAATTGCTAAAGCCAGAGGATGAATACTCAGGGTTTATAATACTATTCTGTTAACTTTTTATTATTATATTTTAATAGTGTTAAACAATAAACAGAGTTTTAAATAGAGTCCATTTTAGCAATGAAATAACAGACAGTTAACCAAGATAGGCTTCTTCCTCTTTGCATTCATGATGTCAAAAACTTTATCCTTCACATTTGAAAGGCCATCTTTGGGAAAAGGGAATCTTCGGCCACTAGAACATAAGATCTATAGGAGCAGGGATTTGTCATATGATAGTGCCTAGAACAGGGCCTGGTGCATATTAAATATGTAGTATATATTTGTTAAAATTTTTTGAAATGAATGAGTCAATGAACAAACGAATATCTAATAAGAGGAAGAAGGATCAGGACCCATGTGGACAAATTTTAAACTCCATGTAAAGAGAACTTTTCCATGAGAACTGTGGGCCTGGGTCAGGCTGCTTCAGAGCTTTCTCCCTGGCTTAGAAAGTCCTCTGTTCATTCTCTCCTCTAATGTCCACCGAAAGCTTGGCTGCTAAGAAAGCACATAAGGAAAGGTGTCTAAGTCAGGCTCAGGAAACAATGCCAGGGAAGGTATTTAAAAACCAAAACAAAGAATAGGTAGGAAAAGGTCTTGAAAGGTCAGAGATCACAGGAATTCATGGAAGGCTGGACTACAGGTCTCTTAAAATATCTATAAAAATAAATAATGCAGGATTTTAATCCCTTAGAATACATACATTATCTCATTCTTCACAGATACTCCCAATGAATGACTGAATCTCACATAATACTGAACCATATATATACATACACACCCTATGTTTGTTTTTCTTCGTTTATCTGATAATCTAGGTAACTATGAAGTGACTAATGAATGGGTAGTATGTACAGTGTAGACACCCTAGACAAAAGGAGTATTCACATCTTAGAAGGGACAGAGCTTCAGAACTGCTCAGAGCAGTGAGCAATTGAAAACTTTATCAATTGTTCATTTCTGGAATTTTTCATTTCATATTTTCAGGCCATGGTTAATCTCAGATCATTGAAACGGCAGAAAGTGAACCCGCAGATAAGAGGAGACTACTATATATACTGCACACTCCTCCAGCGCTGGGCCAGAGTCTCACAATGGTACTTAGAGATCTGTAAATACATACTTCTAAATTGGCCTTGAGCTGGCTTGCTTTCTTTATCCTTATTATATGCAATAATCTGAACTGTGTAATTCTGGTCTGGCATAAGTCCTTGAATAATTGCTTTAGTTGCAGTGTTCTGAAGATTCAATTGATTGGTTTTTCCACCTATAATAAAACAGAAAGATAAATCAGCTCTAAAAAATAGAATTCATTGTATTATATTTTATTAACCAGCAATCAAGATTGTAAAACACATTTTTTGTTCTTTTTTGTTTATATTTATAGTGCTGACCATAATATTTTTGTATATGCCAAAAGGGAAAGATATTTTAAAATATATATAACAGTTTGGGTCCTGGACCCAGTGGCTTAAAACTCATGCTGGGTGCATGTGTGTGTGTGCCCAAGATCCCTAGAGGAGAATAGGGGAGAAGGGATTGTGGTGTGGCCATCTCCCCTGGGGGGTGATTTCTCACTTTCTGTCTCTCTGTCTCTTTCTGTCTCTGTGGTGAGCACACACGCCCTATAGCAAAAACCTTTCCAAAAAAAAAAAAATTAACTAAAACAAAAAGCTTTCAAATGACCCTAAAGTCACAAGTGGACTACACTTTTTCAGTTACCTATGTATAGAAAAGTAACAGTGCCCTAGAAAACACAGTAAACTGTTTTTACCTGAGGCTGGAGTTACAAGAAGTTTGTATCCACCAAATTTCCCTCTTGGAGCTTTCCATGAAATCTGTATGCTGTCATGAGATAACACATTATATCTTAACCTTGTGGGTGGAGCCACTGAAAAAGAAAACAAAAATGGTTTAAACATTGAAACATTAAACTTTCCATTTGTTAAATAGAAAAATCAGAGTAACGATCAAAATATACGAGCGTTCATCAGCCTCAAATGTGTTCTTTCTACAACCCGGTTATGAATTGATCAGTGTGCAAAATCACAAACCTAAGAACATTTGTTCTCTACCCAAGGGACACCCATTTGTCAAAAAGTCTGACTGTATGACTCTAAAGAACTAAGACTTAGTGTTAGAATTTAACACTCCAGCCTAGCTTAATAATGGAAGCCAATTTTGTAAAAATACTTTCATTATGTTACAAGGATGAAATTTTACTTGGAACATGTGAGCTTTTATCACGTACTCTACTGAATCCTGTTGAATGCCTTCACATTTTTCACTTTAATAATCCAATATTTCTGATGATACAAGAATTTGAGAAGGCTACTGTCGACCTATTGTAGTAATTAGACTTTCATTTAAAAACATTTGAAAAGACATAGTAAAAATCATTCAGGCACACATAGAGATAATTATGTTCTGTAAGCTTTGTTCCATTATTCAAGTGTAGCTGGTTTATACCTAAGAGAAAGATACATAGCACCTGGTCATGAATCAGCCCCAAATAGTGTTTTCTGACAGTTCATAAAAGTGGGTAGATCTGTATTACTTTTTATATAAATCAAACTTTGAAACATATGTTGGCACCCTCTGTAAATGTCCCAAAATTTCCTAAGAAGATTGTGCTTGCCATAGTTTGAGTTACTGACCTGGTGGCTTCAAAATGACACTGAACATATGTACAAGCATGCCTAAGATCCCAAGAGGTTAATGGGTTAATGGATGAAAAGGGATTGTGGTGTGGCCATCCCTCTGGGGAGTGATTTCCGCTCTGTGGAGTGATTTCTCTTTCTCTCTCTCTCTCTCTCTCTCTCTCTACCTTCTTACTATGGTTGGCCATGTAGAGTCCAGCACCTTAACTACCATGCCACCTGCTGGTCCCAAAAAAGGTTTACTATATAACACCTAAACTAGTATGTCAAAAAGTAAGAGTTAAAATACCTAACAGAAAAGTTAATACTCATTACCCACTTTTTTTTTTCTTTTTTTTTTTTTTCTGGAGAGGTTTTTGCTATAGGGCATGTGCTCTCGCCAGACAGACAGAGAGAGAGAGACAGAAAGCGAGAAATCACCCCCCGTGAGGATGGCCACGCCACAATCCTTCCTCCTAGATTCTCCTCTCGGGATCTTGGGCACGCATGCACACGTGCCCAGTATGAGTTTTAAGCCACCAGGTCCAGGACTCGAACCGTGGTCGACTACGTGGGAGTCCAGCGACATAGCCATTATGCTAACTGCTGGTCCCTCATTACCCACTTTTATGCCCAGCCTTTCTTTCTCCTTTAGGTACCATAGTATAAGGAAAGGAAATAAACATTCTTCTAAATAGGTATGTGGAATAGACACATTAATTAGACATTAATGATTCCTAGTTCTGCCCCTTTCTGGCTAAATAACCTTGGACAAATGATTATTTGTTCCAAAGTTTTTTTATTTTTAGAAAAATTGAGAGCAGTACTTTATGCAAAGGAGAGATAACTTTGAATAGATCATAGACATAGTACATTATAGTAGGTGGTCAATAAATATTTGTTCCCCTTCCCTTTTAATGGCTGAGCTCACTTAATTCTCACAAAAAAATACACTGCTATCCCATTTTCAAGCAGACCAGCAAGACTGAAGTCATTTTGAAATTAAGAAAGGCCTCTAACAAGAACAATCTGACCAAGTGCTGAGTCATGGAGAGATCTGTTTGAAGAATGGCTAAATGAGAAACCAGAAATGGGTTTTTGAAGGAATCAGAATAATTATTCAAGGGAAAACAATTGATTGTAGTGAAGAATGATTTTTTTCTGCTCGTTTCTGACCTGGTGGTTTCTGATCTTGTACCTGTAAATACCAAGCACATGCTGAGCTTTTCAAGATCGTTTGACGGTACTTTCTGACTGTCTCCCTGTAACTGGTTACACAAATAAACTCCCTCTTCTCCAGCCTCACTTCATTAACCATAAGAAACAGCATCCAGACTTGGGTGACTGGTAACACAATTTTATTGTTTAAAAAACTGAGTGATAGCTAGGACATTTGCCCAAGATCACAATATTGGTGGAAGATAATCTCTGACCCCAGATGAAATGCACTATTTCTTTGGAAACAAGTTACCCTTCATTGACCATGTGAATGAAAAAAATTGCTATTCTATATATTAGGCACTCATCTGAAATCAGTAAGCTCTGAAGGATACAATTGTCAGGATAATACTATCTAGTTGTTCTTTACTATTTCCGAATAGAAAAGCTAGCCATGCAGAACAAAAACGTTAGCTTCCTGTTGTTCTCAATTTGACAAGAATGGTTAATGAGAACATGTGAATTTATCATAAGAATAATTATTTTTCAGATAAAAGAAGGTGGCTAAAACTAATATTTGTATTAACAGAGAAACTGCTATTTTGCTTGGTCTTCAGCTTCAAAGAAAATCTATCTACAGATAGATTCTTATCATTTATGGAAGAAAATATAAACAAAGAAATTAAAAATCTTAAATAATATAGCCACGTTTCTGAGCCAAGTCAAGTTGGCGGAGTGGTAGAAATCATCGGCTAAGTTTTGGGATAATGCACTAGTTAGATAAAGCTGCTTAGGAACCATCAAGTAGAAAGCACAGCCAAAGGGATGATGGCTTCAATCTAGGCTGTTCAAGAGGATCTGCTGACTCATTTATTTCTTTAGTATGTTGACAATTTAAGGAGAAAAAAGAAACTGACAATACTCAAGAATCCTCATCTGTCAATTTGAAATATTTAGAGCAGGGGGTCAGCAGGCAATATAGAGGTTAAGGGGGTTGGTTCCCACAGGCCAACTTTATGGTTTGGGTCTCACACCCAACAGCTTAGAAATCACGTCAAGTGTGTATGCATGTGTTCCCAAAATCCCAAGATGAGAATGGAGAAGAACTGTAGTAGGACCATCCCCTCAGCAGGTGATTGTCACTTTCCCTCTCTCTCTTGACCTGCTCAAAGAAACAAAGTATAAAACAAATGCAGCAACCAAATCTATCAATATGCAATTCATTAATCATTTACATCACACAGATGACTGCAGTCCTACTATAATGGCTAGCCAAAAGCAATACCACTGTAAGTTTTATGAACAGACCACATCTACTGCCTATGTCAGCATAATACTGGCAATCACTAGAAGAAAATCTGGGTTAGACACAAAGCTCACATTTCTCTTAAATTTTGCCTTGAAAAGAAGAAATGGGAGTTTAAGAAGAAACATGAGCTCACACCCATGTCTAAGTTCGCATCCCCCGGCCCCTCCTTTTAGAAGGCCTTGGACTAAGGCCAAAGCAAGGGCAGTGAGATTGACAAAAACACTGTAAGTGCAGTGGAGAAATCATTACTCTTATCTGATGGAATAAAAGTTTGTGTATATTTAATACACAGAACCACGATTTTTCTTTTTGCAAGCACAAAGGAAGTACTCTTGCTATATCTACATAGCTTCCAGGAATAATCATAAATGCTTGCATGAACTTGACTCAAAAGTTAGTATGTGCCCATGCAAATCTTGATTTTTTTTTAGAAAGATATAACTCAAGTGTGAGGTTGGATTTCAGGCACACACTAAGAACCCAGAGGAAGCAACAAATACCCTTTGCATAGTGAAGTCAGGCTTTCTGTATGGGATAAGGCAATACAGTTTTTGTGAATTTATCAATTCCATCTTCAAGTGCAACTGAGAAGGATCCACTTTTCACCTTCCACTCTACCTTCAGGGTAGGCTTGTTACCAAAATTATAGGGATATTTTTGTTTTGTTGTTGTGTTGTTTTGTTTGAGAGGTTAGACTGTTTTAAACTCAAAAGAATTTCACTGCAGGGGTGAGCAAGAGGCATGGGGGGTAAAGTGGCTGGATCCAACATAGTTGACTCCACGGTTCAAGTCCTGGACCTGGTGGCTTGAAAAATCATATCTGCACATGTAAATGTGTTCAAAATTCTGAGAGGAGAATGGAAGAAAAGGAATTACAGCATTGCCATATCCCCTGGGGAGTGATTTCTCACTTTCCCCACCTCAATGTCTCTATTTCAAATGAGTGCATGCATCCTATAGCAGAAACAAGCAAAAAAATTTCACTGCAATTTCTATAGAAGCCCATAAGCAGGTAAAAACGTTTGTCATTTTATTGAGGCCTCACTACTATCAAGCATTTAGAAAATGTTATTTTACAATTTGACAGCTTATTAAATGGCTAAGCTCTTGGTTTGTCCATCCTTCTTTCCTCCTCTCTTCCTTCCCTCCTTTCTTTTTTCTTTCTTTTCTTTTCTTTTTTTCAAATCAATTAAAATCTTCCTTTTTTGACAAGTGAAAACCTATGTAAAGATTTTTTTCTAATAAATTATTCTCATTAATTTATTAAGACACTACTTTTAACACAGGGGTGCTGCAATGCATATTTTGTGTTTTTCTCTCTTCCAGAGAGAGTTCTGCTATAGGGCGCGCACACCCGCTGGAAAGACAGAGAGAAACAGAAAGTGAGAAATCACCCCTGAAGGGAAATGACCATGCCACAATCCCTTCTTCCTCATTGTCGTTTTAGGATTAGGGGCACACATGCCCAGTGTGAGTTTTAAGCTGCCAGGTCTGGGACTTGAACCACATGGGAGTCCAGGAACGCAACCATTATGCTATCTGCTGGAGGTTCCTTATTTTGTGTTTTTCAAGATCTATAATCATATCCTCTATTCTGTATATATCAGTACCCTGGTTTTCTTTTAAGGAACAACACTTCCTACCCCAATTCATGGAGTTTGGCCTACAATCAAATAGCAGCCATTCTTCTCTGGCTATGAGGTGGCGAAATGACACAAACCCGACCAAGTGAACTCTCCCAAGAATCTGAGACTTGAGTCCAGTGATGGAAGGAAGGAAAATAGCTCCAGTGACTTTATTCCAAGGACGTTACAAGGATATGTCCTAAAGAAAATGGCCATTAGTTCCTACAAAGGGTATTCCAGGGGATTTCCAAACTCCTATCTTTTTCAAAACTCGATTATTTAACTTGAACTATATGATCTCTTGAGTTATCCAGTAGTGAATACATTTTTGTTAAGCTATCCAGAGAAAGTTTCTTTCATTTGCAAGCAAAAATTGCTGACTGATGGAAATGGAGCATTGGTCACACTGACAGTTATTTTCTTCTTTAAAACATGATTCTCGGTGTTAAACGGATGGGACATTCTGTTGTATTTATTTTTAAAAGTCTTTTAAACCATCAGAGAAATATTTGGCTGTATTTTAGGTGATCCATAAAACAAAACAAAAAATGAAATGACCTTAGTTTTTGTCATTTTTATATTAAATGTATTGCCTAATTGCTGAGTGACATTTACTGTGGAATATACTAAAGGGTTCTTTTTATCTTGTCTAGAACCTGAAATATTATAATTTCATGATCCATTATGATGGTGCTGAAAATAGTAGTAACAAAAATATTCACAACTTTCCAATGTTTGACTACTAGTAACAGCAAAAAATATGTGTAACTGAGTTAACACAGAGGTCTTTATAAAGTTAACTAGCCCCAGTGCAAAGTCTCTAATTTTATATGCCTTGAGGTTTTTAAATGACAGTTATCCTTTACTTTCAGTAGTTCCTTCTTGTAACCATCTAAAACAAACTGCTAAAACCAAGTACATATTTACTGCGAGATTCTGAGTATTGATGCCTTCATTCTGTAATTGCTATGTACATTTATTCCCTGTAACCAGACATTACTATTTGTGTATTCCAGTTAATTTAACAACTCTTCTTGAAAATAAGATGCTAGAATAATCGAGGTATAAACAAGGTATTAACATGGCTTAAAATCAAACATGAAATAAGTGATGCCATTTTAGAAGCATAAGGAGGTTCATAGTCTCTAGAGAGGCACAGTTTTTCATAAAATATTAGATAGAGACTAAGTAGTAAAGGGCATTCTGTTAATTAACAGTTAAGGGAAAGAATCGATTTCCAATATGCTTTTTTTCTTTTGGTTTCCTGTTACAGAGCTTTACTGGGGCAGGGTGTGTGAGAGAAATCACCCCTTGGCAGGAGGGGTGTATGGCCACACCACAATCCCTGCTCCTCCGTCTCCCCCTCGGGATTTTGGGCCCCCATGCACACATATGCACCAAGCATGATTTTCAAACCTCAGCATTGGCAATTCAAACCACACAGCCGGCCATGTGGAATCCAGCACCTTATCTCCCTCCACGTCACCTGCCAGCCCCTCTCCACCTGCCTTTTAATACTATTCGCTTTCTATAGCACAAAACAAATTTCACAGTCTCAGTGATAAAATAGCAGACATTTTTATAATCTTACAGTTTCAGGGGTCAGAAGTCTAAAATGGGTCTCTCTGGACTAAAACCAAGCTGTTTATAAGATTATATCTCTTTTCTGGAGGCTATAGAATAAAGAGAATCTGTTTTCTCGCCTTGGCTTTTACAGACTTCTCACATTCCTTGACCCTTTCTATCTTCAAAGCCAGCAGTGGCTAAATCTCACCAGCGAAGTTACTGACCCTGGCTCCTCTGCCTCCCTCTTCCCTATTTAAAGCTCTTTGCCATTATATGGAGTCCACCCAGATAAGCCAGGATAATTTCTCTGTTTTGAGGTTAGTGGATTCATCTTATTCTGTCTGGTATCTTAATTCCTTTTGCCATGGAATGTAACATATTACAGGTCCTGGAAATGCAGATCTGGTCATCTTTTCCGGCACATCATTTCTTCTTCCTGTTTTGTTCATGAACAAGATTCTAAAAATATCTATATGGCTTTCCATGTTAGTGTCAATATTGGCTAACCCATGGAAACTCACTACTATATTGCTTTCAAAGCAGAAAACCAATCCAGTTAAGCAATTCATAGCCTTTATTCCTTGTGCAAAATCAAACATGAACTAAGTGATGCCACCGTAGAAGCATAAGGAGGTTTCTCAAAGGTCGCACGTATTTTCCTAAACACTCACTCCTCGGTCTGCACAACTACAAAAACTCTAAGATAAATAAATAAGTTCAGCTTTGCAGAAGGAACAGTCTCTGCCATGATTACTGAATTCCGCCCTTTTTTTCAATTAGTTTATTTTTTATATTCAATCACTGCATATCATTACAGCACACCAAATGACTTTTCCCATCTTGAATACACTATATCTTAGTTCGCCATACATATTATCATCAACAGGTTATTTCCCATTTGTGTGTCTCTTAAATGTTTTGCTTCTTTCTTTTCCCCCTTGATTCCCTTGCTCTCATCCTTCCCCCATTTGCCACCCTCTTCCCACAGTGTCTCTAGTATCCAGTTTTTCTCCATGCCTTTATACCTCCCAATCCTTCAGTCTACCCTTGTAGCATAAAAACAACAACAAGAAAAAATGCAAATAAATGTGCACAGATGTGCTCCAATAAAACTTTATTTATAAGGGACCAGCAGTTGGCATAATGGCTATGTCACTAGGCTCTCATATAGCTGACCACGGTTCGAGTCCTGGATCTGGTGGCTTAAACTCTTGCCAGGTGCGTGTGTGTGCATGCCCAAGATCCTGAGAGAAGAATGGAGGAGAAGGGATTTCAGCATGGCCATCCACCCAGGGGGTGATTTCTCGCTTTCTGTTTCTCTGTCTCTCCATCTCTCTGGTGAGTGCACATGCCCTACAATACAAAAAGTAAATTTCACAAGCTAAGTCCAATTAAAACAAAGCTAGCCGTCATTAGAAATTCTTAAAATGGTATATCAGAGTCAGTGTCATACCCCATTTAATATTTAGACTATGTGCTCAGCCTTAAGGAAAAGAGTAAAACAAAGGTCATGTATAAGGTGGTATAACTATTTTGTAGATACTCTCTTAGAGAGAGAAGGCATCATTCAGAATCATACACACACATTCTAGCTCTTGACTAAGAGAACTGATTGTGTAATGTGCAAATTTGACACTCACTGGTTAAACTTGCACCGCCTTTTCAAGAGCACTTTCAAAATTAGCTACTTGGGACCAGCAGTTAGCGTAATGGCTATGTTGCTGGACTCCCATGTAGTCAACCGCAGTTCACGTCCCGGACCCGGTGGCTTAAAATTCACGCCGGGCGCGTGTGCGTGCGTGCCCAAGATCCCGAGAGGAGAATGGAGGAGTAGAGATTGCGGTGTGGCCATCCCCCCTGGGGGGTGATTTCTCGCTTTCTGTCTCTCTGTCTCTGTCTGTCTGGCGAGCGCACGCACCCTATAGAAAAAAAATAAAGAAAAAGAAAATTAGCTACTTAACCTACTGATACAAAGTCACCATGTTCAGTCACTAGTGAGATTATATGAAAGCTGTGGCACATTTCTCCAGCACAAAAGGTTGATGAAATTGAGTAAAACATAGTACCCTACCCAGGAACACAGGTGGACCAATGAAATGCTATTAGAATAAATAAAATAAACATGATATTCAGAATCACTATGGCTAGGGTCCCGGATCTTACAGATGCTCTTAAAGTTTTTAATTACTGGGTCCAACAGGTGGTGTGGTGGTTAAGGGTGCTGGACTCCCACATGCTCAACTGTGGTTTGAGTCCCAGACCTGGTGACTTGCGTTCTAACTTTGTCTCTTCCTCGCTCGGTCCCTCTCTGGTCAAATTAAAATAAATAAATAAAGTTGAGTAAAATAATTTTTAAAAAAAATTTTTTTTAAGTTTTTAATTACCTTGACCCTGGACGATGGTGCAGAAATAAACAATTGCCAAAAAAGCTGGAAGTAGCCGGCACTGCATCTTGCACTGAAAAACCTTCATTTTATCTCCGGCTTCTTACATGAGGTGTAGCAGCTTCCTAGAAACAAAGAGCACAGGGACATTTTGAGAAGGCTAAAAATGAAGCATAGGTAGTGATTGCATGTCAAAAGAAATCGAAATAAAAAGAAATAATTTTTAAAAAATAATAGTAAATACATTTAAATAATTACTTAAAAAAAAGAAAAAGCATATGTAGCCATTCGGAACAGAGAAGCCAATATGAATCAGTGTTATCAGGAAGTAAATAATTCCCTAGGGCATCATATATTTCACTCTAAAAGATAAACTGAAGGAAGAAAGATTTTGTAGACGATGCTGTAAATGGAGAGAATGATTTTAACTGTATAAGAGAGCTCAGAATGTACTTTAGGACTCTTTCGTAAGGACATAAATTACGTAGTAATTTCCCAAGTGGACAACCTCCATAAATGTACCTGACCTGAGCATTATACTGAATCACAATGTCCTTGCCAATAATACACTCCTTCCATATTTATCACAAAAAGCTAAAACTCCTACAGTCGCCTTATTTTACATACAAAGCACAACTATATACAACCTTTTTACTAGTGACTTCGAAAGAGAATTTTAAAAACCTCTTGGTGCTATTATTAAATCCACACTCAGATTTCCCATCATTGGGTTAAATAATCCCTAAGTCTTTTACTCTTTTCTCATATCTCTGTTTTCCCCTAGTTGGTGTGAATCTAAAATGCTTCCAAATTTCTCTTTTTCATTAGGATATCAGTAAAGGAAGAGAGAGCTACAGGAAACAGAGAGAAACAAAAGTGGAAAAAAGGAAGAAAAAAAGAGGAGAGAAGGGAGAAAGGGAGCAGAGGAGGTGGGTGGCAAAAAGGCTGTATGGTATTAATTTAAAAAGTCAGTCTAATTTATTGTTTATGATTCTATTACGGGTCATTACAAAGAAATTCTGAGTCCTCTCCTTGAAGATTATGAAGACCTCAAAAGTCTCCTCATATGAGGGGTGCATTTTTTCACCCATATATCCATTCATTCATTTACTCACTCATTCACTTATTCTTTAATAGCATTCCACAAAAGATCTGTGGCAGTTTATTAATATATGAAAATAAGGAGCCAGCAGATGGTGTGGTGGCCGACCATGGGGCAAGTCCTAGACCCAGTGGCTTGAAACACACCAGGCACATGTACATGCATGCCCAAAATCCCAGGAGGAGAATGAAGGTGAAGAGATTGTGGTGTGGCCATGCCCCCAGGGGGTGATTTCTCACTTTCCTTCTCACTCTCCCTTTGCCTCTGGAGAGTGCATTCATACTATGGCAAACACCTTAAAAAAATTAAAATAATGTATGAGGGAGAGTGATCAGATTTAGCACATAAAACATAAAACTCCACTTAAATTTTAGCTTTAAAAAGCAAATAAATCTTTTGTATGAGTATGTCTCATGCAATATTTGAAACATATACAATAGTAAAAGATTATTGTTTTCTGAAATTAAAAGTTAACTAAGTATTTTGTATTATACTGGTAATCCCAATGTAAGATGAAATCTAGTAAGAAAGAAAGAAAATAATGAGTAAAATGAGCACTTAGAAAATGTCTTGTCCTGTATAGTCAGTAGAGATGAACACGAATTTGGTCCACATGTTATAAATTAAAAAAGAAAGAAGGCGGCATGCTAAGTTTTAAGGTTACCATAATATCACATTAAATTTTAAAGTATTTATCTGGAGACACATTCCTTTTCCTCATACTGAAAGCTTGAGTAGAATTTTCTCCATGGCTCATCAAAAAGATGTCATTGTTGGGAACCAGCAGTTAGCGTAATGGCTATGTCGCTGGACTCCCACGTAGTTGACCACAGTTCGCGTCCTGGACCCGGTGGCTTAAAATTCATGCCGGGCACGTGTGCGTGCGTGCCCATGACCCGAGAGGAGAATGGAGGAGAAGGGATTGCGGCGTGACCATCCCCTCTGGGGGGCGATTTCTCGCTTTCTGTCTCTATGTCTCTCTCTGTCTGGCGAGCGCACGCACCCTATAGCAAAAAACCTCTCAAAAAA
>NW_006159447.1:3361340-3372341 GCF_000334495.1 Tupaia belangeri chinensis | reverse complement strand
AAAAAAAAAAAAAAAAGAGATGTCATTGTAGGTGCCAGCAGATGACATTGCGGTTATGTCACTGAACTCCCACACAGTCAACTACTGTTCGAGTCCTGGACCCAGTGGCTTGAAATTAATACCAGGCACATGTGTGTGTGTGTGCCCAAGATCCTGGGAAAAGAATGGAGGAGAAAGGACTGTGGCATACCCATGGGGGTGATTTCTCACTTTCCCTCTCACTGTCTCTGTCTCTCTCTCTCTCTTTTTCTCTCTGCTGAATGCATGTGCCCGAAGGCAAAAAAAAAAAAGTCATTGCACTTTATAAAAGTCTTCATAAAATGTATTGAGCATTTGCTGTATGTGAAGCTATTCTAAGTACTTAACATATATAAATTCCTTTCATCCTCACAGCAACCCTGTGAAGTAGGTATGACTCCAATATTGAGTTACAATGAAGACAACAGGGCACGGAGGACTGCCTGAATCACATGGCTAGTGAGTTCAGGAGCCAGGACTTGAGCCCACACAGGCATGACCACGCATGGCAGACGCATCTCAGGGAAACAGGTCTACAATATCCTATTTTATGTCACTTTCTTTCCACTGTAAAATATCTTTTCTTCTTCTAATTATAAAAGTAATGAATTTTAACAGTGGAAAATTAAGAATGCAAGAAAGTACAACTAAGGGTAAACACTTTTACTCTCTACTTTTTCCTTACTAAAGTGTAAATATTTTTTGATGTTGGTAAGTGTCCTTTTACACTATGTATGGCCGTATCACAATTTATTTACCTATCTTTATCTGGAAATTTAGGGTGTACACAAATTATCCTAACATATGTAACACTTGAGTGAACAATCTTACACACACCTCCTTAAATGTAAAATTATTGACTTAACTATGAGTAGCTTCCCAACTGTGGAACTGCTGGGTAAAACATGACACATGTTTTCGAGATCATTGAAACTTAAGTACACAATTTTATACAGAAAATTATACTTATTTCTACTTCCACTAGAATCTTATATGAGCACCATGACATATCACTCCTACCAGCACAAGAGTTAACTGTTTTCAACATGTATTGATTTAATAAAAAAAGTGATTATCACAATACCATCTTAACTTGATTTTTTCATAACCAGTGAAATGCAGCATATGCTGTTTGTTGGCTATTCTAGTATTTTAAACAAAATACCTGTTCATAACCTTTACCCATTTTCTTACTGATTTTTTTTTTTTTGAGAGGTTTTTGCTATAGGGGGCATGCACTCGCCAGACGGAGAGAGGCAGAGAGAGAGAAAGTGAGAAATCAGCCCCCAGGGGGGATGGCCATGCCGCAATCCCTTCTCCTCCATTCTCCTCTCAGGGTCTTGGGTACACACACATGCACTAGGTGTAAGTTTTACGCCACCAGGTCCAGGACTCAAATCCAGTCGACTACATGGGAGTCCAGGGACATAGCCATTATGCTAACTGCTGGTCCCCTTACTGATTTTTAAGAACTCTTTCTAGATTATTGATTTTAATTTATATATTCAATACATCACAATATTTTAAGTTTTTCCTTTTTGGTTGCTTATTTTACACTAGGATGAGCAATGCCATATTGGGAGAAGTGGACTTTTAGTTTTCCCAAGATTTTCTGCCAACTTTCCAAACTTTTAGACAGTAAATTAAGGGCAGGAAAAATCCCAATTCCTATTAAAGTGCATGAGATATTTTAACATTTACCCAAATGTCGACGACTAAATTGTTGAAACTTTGCCTAAAAGCTTGCACAAGACATATAACTCTGCCTTGATTTTTTGTTTTCTTTTGTTTCTCTTTAAAAACATCATGTTAGAATTGGCTACTTAGCTCTAAGTTGGCCAGGTATGTATCAAATTTGGGAAAGTTGATAGTTAAATACAAATGTTGTCAAAACACAGTTGCAATTTTATCAATACCTTAACAATAGCAGCCACTAGTGCTAATTAGTGGCGCTATTCTTCACTTTGTATCTTTGTTTTACTTAACCTCATCTGTGGAGCTAAGTTTAATAAAGAGCAAAGACCCTGAGTACAAGCCTTAAACAGTGCTTACACGCATTCACCAAACTCCCAGCCTAACATTCAGCCAGCTTTATCAAAATTCCTTTAAATATTTATTCTAAAGTTTTCATAAATCACAAACACACATACTCACACATACTTTCGCTAAGAATATATACACATATATACATTCAAACCTTGGATGATATTTTATTTAATCATGCTGACTTGCCAAAAGAAAAAAAAAAAAACATAAACAAAGTTATTGTTAGCCATCTGGCATACCACTATCCAACCAGTCCAAACCCTGACACAGCTTGTTACTCATAGTATTGGAATTTTCATTCCAACAATCATTTCTTGAGAGCATTCTGTATGACCAAAACACCATACTGGGTACTAAGGAAGACACTAAACATATCGCATGTTCCCCTCTGTTGGCTCACTTCAAATTTAATTGAAAAGGAAGATAGCCAACCAACCATATGGCAAAGTAAACAAACAAGAAGAATGAAATAGAATGAAAAATTAGCCCGAGATAGTGGTATGAATAGGAATCTGGGAGTTAGGAAGGCAGTTCTGGTGATCATTTGCTATAAGCCTTTCACTCACTGCTTTAACAACCACTCTGATTCTTTATCACTGCAATGGTCAGGAGAATGTCTGTCTTGTAAGCTAACTGTGGGGCCAGCCAGTGGTGTGGTGATTAAGGCATCTGGATACCACATGGTAGACTCCATGGTTTAAATACTGGACCCAGAGGCTTGAAAAACCACACTGGACACATGTGCTTGCATGCACCAAATGCTGAGAGAAAAATGGAGAAGGAATTGAAGCATGGTCATGCCCCAAGGGGGTGCTTTCTTACTTTCTCTCTCTCTCCTCTCTCCCTGGAGAGCACATGTGCCCTCAAGCAAATGTTTTTAAAAAGAAAAGAAAGATAATTATGATAGTACAGATAATACTTAGACACAGCTTTTGAAAGTTCTACTTAGTAGCATGTTAACAAGTTAAAAGAAAACAAAAGGAACGGGAAAAATTATGAATTTGTTACTTGGGCAGATGCTAAAGGAGAAAGGATATTTCTCTTCTTTATTATATTAAGGTTGTAGGAGTAACTTGGCAAAAAGGTTTAGGGAAAAACTGAAGATCCAGATAATGACAAAGGCAACAACCACCTGCCTGGATAAACTGCCTTAGACTTTTCAAAATGTACTACATACATTTTTTACCATTCTCCAGATGATAACTCTACACAAGTTTGAATTAGTCAACCATGTGGAGACGTGGGAGAGCTCACTTAAGAGTAATCTACAGGCTTAGAAAAAGACTTAGCAGTTGCAGTTGACAAGTTCATGCAAAAGATTTTAAATCAATGGTGATATTTAAGCAAACTTAAGCTGGCGAAAATAAGAATTAGAGGCATATGACAGATGTCTTCATATATTTGAAGAGATTTCACATAGAAGATAAAACAGGATTATTTTGTGCAGCTTCTGAAAATAGAACTTGAATTACTAGGCTGATAATAAATCTGGGGGATATGGATATGAATATAAAAAATTCCCTAACAATTAGGCTAGTTTCTTCTCCTTTGCTAAAAGTTCTAGGGAAGGGAACCAGTAGTTAGAGTAGTGGCTATGTCGCTGGACTCCCACGTAGTCAACCGCGGTTTGCGTCCCGGACCCAGTGGCTTAAAACTCACGCCGGGCGCGTGTGCGTGCATGCCCAAGATCCTGAGAGGAGAATGGAGGAGAAGGGATTGCGGCTTGACCATCCCTCCTGGGGAGAGATTTCTTGCTTTCTGTCTCTCTGTCTGTCTGGCGAGCGCACGCACCCTATAGCAAAAACCTCTCCAAAAAAAAAAAAAAAAAAGTTCTAGGGAAGAACCTTGCTAAGAATTAGCCGTAAGAGATGTCATCAAAGGAATTTTTAAATTCAGGGGCATGGGAACTGGATAAAGTTACCTCTAACATGCCGTCTTCAACCCTACATTTTTTTTTAAGAGAGATTTTTGCTATAGAGTGCGTGCGCTCGCCAAAAAGACAGAGAGAGAGAGAGACAGAAAGTGAGAAATCACCCCCCGGGGGGATGGCCATGCTGTAATTCCTTTTCCTCCATCCTCCTCTTGGGATTTTAGGCATGCACGCACATGCCCCCAGTGTGAGTTTTAAGTTGCCAGATCTGAGACTCGAATCATGGTGAACTACATGGGAGTCCAGTGATGCGACCAGTACACCATTTGCTCGTCCCCATTTTTAACTGTTTAATATCTGTGTAGCAGGAGAATTTTACAGTCAGTTGATGACTTAGGTTTTACAGCTTTGTGGAATCAAAAAAGAAAAACAAACAAACAAACAAAACAAACAAAAATATATCATTTCAGTGTGTTGACATTGCTTGGTATTTCTCGCTTCTTTTCTTTAATGAAAATACCAACCTCCTCACATCCAGAATCATAAGAAAGAGTTTCAGGATTTGCTAATACAGTCTAATTTAAAAGTAAGCTTTAGATGAAATTAGCAATTGATATTCATCTGTTAGCATCATGGCACAGCAGAAAATTTTCTAAATAAGGAATTTTAAAAGACCTGGTTTTATTACTATTAACTTGGGGGAACTATCTTTTTTCCCTCTAAAAGAATTCTCCACTACCCATGGCATGATAACCAAAAACCATGGGGAAAAGCCAGTGTTCTTAGCATAGAGTGCTAGAGGTCAGAGCCAAGCAAGCCAGAGAGACTGGAAATTGACAAGGAAAATGTCAAAAAAGAGTGAGTCACAACTGGTGGGTGTGGGAGGGAGAAAAATATGCATAAAACTCTCCTCATATCCTGGGCAATTTAGAATGGTAAAAAAGCCCATCAATTAAAATTATTCATAAGGGGTCAGCAGGTGATGTGGTGGTTAAGGCGCTAGACTCCCACATGAGTGACCACCATTCGAGTCCCAGACCTGGTGACTTGGTTTTTCAGTTTACCTCTCTCTCCCTGTCCCTCTCTCTCTCTGTCTGTCTGTCTCTCTGTCTGAGTACATGTACCTCATAGAAAACTTGAAAATTAATAATCAAAACTAGAATCAAATAAATAAATAATAAAAAAATCATAAATATGGATGGACTTGATGGACTTAATAACAGAGTTTCAGGGCCAGTCCTGTAGAAAAATGGCTCAACACTGTATGGAAAGCCAGATCCCACGTGACTGCAGCTTGAATCCTAGCCCCGGCAGCTTGGCTGAGCACGCGTGTATGTGTGGGCGTGTCCAACATCCTCATGGAATGAAGAAATGGAGGAAAGAAAGATCGTGGCATGACCTTATTCTATTAAAGGGTTTTTTTCTCTCTTTCTCTCTGATGAGCACGTGTGCCTTCTAGCAATAAAAGGCAGAAGATATAATAATAGAGCTTTAAAACACATGAAGTAAAAACTGGTAAGACTAAATCAAGAAACAATAAGCAAAGTTGAAGATTTTAATACTCTTATGAGGGACGAATTAACAACTACACAAACGTAAGTGAGGAAATAGAAACTGTTAATAGTTCTATCAACTACTTGATATTTATTGACCACAACATCCAAAACTGAAAAATGTGCACTTTTTCAAGTGTACTTGGAAAACTTAACAAAATAGGCCATATTCTAGGCCATAAGATGGAATAGGGAAAACTACATAGATATATAAAAGTAGATTAAAATGTTCTCAATCTCTGGTAGGTAAACATTCTTAGAAAGCATATAAAAAGTTGTTTTCCTCATTACTATTTTACAGATTTTCACACATAAATTTAGCACATTAAATTTATTAATAGATTTTTATTTATTTCTTTGTTTCCTTTGTAAGTGGGTTTTTCTATAATCATTCTTTTTTAAAATAATTACTGTTTGTTTAATTTTATTCATCATTATTTTTTTAATTTTTTTGAAGCTGACCAGAGAGAGACAGAGAGGAGAAAAGTGAGAAAGCAAGCTGCCAGGTCCAGGACTCGAACTGTGGTCAGCCATGTGGAAATCCAGCCACCTTAACCACCACACCACCTGCTGGCTCCTCTATAATCATTCTTTATACAAATTTTCACTTAACTATAATAAGATAATTTTATTTTTATATTAATTTTGTAAACTATCACTTTGCAGAAGGTTCTTATTATTCCTAACAGCTTAATATTTTGTGAAAATCTTAACATTTTCCTTGATTTCTTTTGCAGATGATAACTTTCTAATTAAATTGAAAATTTTATGCTTCTCATTTCTTTCTCTTGTCTAAATGTTTTGGCCACTATTCATATAACATTGATATTGGACATTCTATATTTTTGTTTTTAATAAAGATGCTTCTTCAGCATTACTTAGCTTTTGAATGTCTACCAGTGTCTATACACGGCAGGAGGCAGGGCTGAGAAATGGAGGAAGAATAGAAACGAAACCCTGCAGTGGACTATCATTTTTAGATATTAATTGTGTTCCCCTTGGCAGAAGCAGAGACAGAAAGCCATCAAAGATCTGATCTTTATCCAAGAAAGGATCCTCTGACTACTGCTAGATAACCGCCACAGCCTAAGATATTCTGATGCACTTCACAAAGCCCAGTCTCCCCCTAGACAAAGGTTCATAAGCAACCCAGATAATGTCTGAAATAACAGAGACCAAACACTGCTCCCTAAAATTCAAAGTTAGGGACAACTGCCAGGTAACTTTAGCAAAGCTTCATTGTTGAAAAAAAAAAATACAATAATGAAATAATGATTTTTAAAATTACCTAGAAAGGGGACCAGCAGTTGGCATAATGGCTATGTCATTGGACTCCCATGTAGTCGACTGCGGTTCCAGTTCCAGATTTGGTGGCTTAAACTCACGCCGGGCACATGTGCATGTGTGCCCAAGATCCCAAGAGGAGAATGGAGGAAAAGGGATTGTGGAGTGGCCATCCCCCTTGGGGGGTGATTTCTTGCTTTCTGTCTCTCTCTCTCTCTGGTGAGCACATGCTCCCTATAGCAAACCCCCCACCCCCGGGGGAAAAAAAATACCTACAGAAAATGGAAAATCCAAGCCCTAAACTTGACTTAAACAGGACATGTAGCTCAAAATTACCCAGGGGTTCTCCTTTATATTCATAATCCCCTCAAAAAATGTAGCAAAGAGAAGGAAAAATGACAAGAGTTAGAAAAAAATGTAAAGAAGAAGAAAAAAAAAAAAAAAAAAACCATTTTTGTCTTTCGGGTTCTGTACCAAACCATGTTAGATATTAAACAATGTTATAGGGACCAGTTAGTGTAATGGCTATGTCGCTGGACTCCCACATAGTCGACCGCAGTTCAAGTTCTGGACCCCGTGGCTTAAACTCACGCTGGGCACGTGTGTGTGCGTGCCCAAGATCCCAAGAGGAGATTGGAGGAGAAGGGATTGCGGCGGGCTCTCTCTGTTTGTCTGGGGGGGGCAGGCGCCCTATAGCAAAAACCTCTAAAAAAAAAAAATGTTATAGGGTGACTACAGTTATCTCTCCTTTTTTGCTATAGGGCACATGCATTCACCAGGGAGACAGAGACAAAAGTGAGAAATACCAGGGGGGATGCCCATACTGCAATCCCTTCTCCATTTTCCTCTCAGGATTCTGGGCATGCACACACTCCTACCAGTGAATTTCAAGCCTCCAGGTCCAGGACTTGAACTGCATTTGACCACGTGGGAGTCCAGCGCCTTAACCACTATGGCATCTGCTGACTCCAGTTATCTCCATTTTTTAAATGAGAAAAATAAAACTCAGAGAGGTTAAGGATCATCACGTACAGGGGCAGAGAAGGAACAAGTACAGATTACACCCATACACGGCTGCCTTCCATTCTGTCTGAGTTTCTTGTTGGTACGGCCTCCCTCAGTTCACATCATCCAGTTCCAACTATGCGCTCTATCCATTTCCATCCCACTCAGAGAAGCTGGCCAATCAAGTGACCAGTGAGATCTGGGTTCAAATTCCATAGGGACTTTTCTTACATGTTTGTCTGTTGCTTGGCAGCTTTTGTGACACCAGGCAAAGTACTTAATTTCCCTGAAGCTCAATAATATTACAGCAAAATAAGATTTACCTCCCCAAGAAATTGGGAGACTTAGTGTGCTTCTGTAAGAGAAAAGATAGACAATAAGTACTCAAAATATATTTCAACACTTCCAAAACACACACACACACACACACACACACACACACACTCATCACCCCTACCAGGACAGGATGTGTTTGGGTCTGCACTCAAACTTAGTGTGTACAAGAGAGTAACTGCCTCCCTACCACTTTGTGTTTGCCTATAGGAGCAGAGGAGAATGTGCTCACCTGACATCCAGCACAATCTGGCAGCAAATCAGCCAAGGAGAAAGTTTTTGTCACTTTCCTTTCAACTTTCTTCCCCTACCCCTCCATCAGTCCCCCCAGGGGACCATCTAGGGTCTCATTTACCAAGGACTTTATTCTCAACAAAGTGCCATAATCCCAGATAATTTGTTAGCTCAGCGGCACTCAAACAGTATCACCTCAGCCTGCAGCAATGCAGGAAGGCCCTTGTCTTCTAAAGGAAACTTAGATTACACTGGATAGGGCAGGAAAACAGCAGTCTTTTGGCTGAGTTTGGATCAAAGCCACTATATATGTGGCTCTAGAGTCACATAGCTTCAGAGGCTGTCAACTGAAAACTGGCAAAAGATATTTGTATATTACCGGGTGGCACCAGGAAATATTTAAGACCCAAAGGGAACTCACCCTAAGGGGACTTTCAGTGGGCTGGGGTTTTCCCTAGAGCCTCTCAACTCACACCAGTTTGCTCGGCTCATTCATAAGGCCCGCCCTGGCTGACTCTGAAAACCAAGACATGCGGGGAAGCATCCAAGAGTTCTCTGAAATCCTTAGCTGGACAGTTCGCAGCAGAATGAGGGCCAAAGAGTTCCTCCCATCCATCCTGCAGCCTGGGACCCATCCAAAACTTCTCCAGGAATTCTGATGGGTTCCAAGGAACCCTGCCCAGGGAATTACTCAGAGGCCTCACTGGTGTGTCCTTTCAAAGGGACCCACAGGAGGTCAGGGCTGCAGTGGAGGTCCAGGTCTATCCTGAATCAGGATTCCACAGACAAAAGGAGGTGATGCCCAGGGATTATTGAGAGAAAGTAAGAAAAAAAAATCTTCTACATCATGGATAAACTTTAAAATTAATTTGCCACATGAAAGGGCCTATCACAAAGGACCCCAGGTTGTATTCTTTCATTCATACCAAATGTTCTGAATAGGCATATCTATAGAGACAGGTTGGTGGGTTAGGGAGAAATGGGAAGTTACTGCAAATAGGTACGGAATTTAGGGGGGTTGCTAAAAATGTCCTAAAACTGTGGCGATTTTGTACAATTCTGTGAATATAGTAAGAATGATTTTCTTTTTCTTTTTTTTTTTCTTTTTTCCTTTTGTCAGAAGGCCCATGCGCTGGTCAAAGAGAGAGACAGAGAATCAGGGAGAGCATACTCCCCAGTGGGGCGTGGTCATATCGCAATCCCTTTCTCTCTATTTGTCCATCCTTCCACTATTTGGGGTGCGTACACATGCCCTGTGGCCAGGACTCCATCTGAGCAGTTGACCAGGTGCCATCAGACCACCTTAACCAGCAGCCCACAGCACTGCCCGAACTGGACACTTTAAGTGGGTGAATTCTGAAGTCTGTCTTATAATAGCCAACCCATCTGGTTCAGGTTCAGATGAAACTGGTAACTCTTTTGGACAACTGGAAATCCAAATGCTATTCATTCATTCGTTTTTCATTCACTCACTTCACATTTACCGGTGAGCTCTCCATGTGCAGAACTGGACCACCTAGTCAAAAAACACACCATTTCTCATCCCACCAGCTTCAGCCTGCTTGCTGGGTTTGAATGGGGCCTCTTCATCACACACTCCTGTAAGAAGCTCCCTGGCCCCCTGTAGATGGGGGCCCAGGGCCTTTATCAGGGGAATGGCAGGAAAACTTGATTTTTTTTTCCTGCTCTCCACACAGCCACCAAAGTCTTACATTCCTGTTTTTCTTGTCCCCCCACCCCCACCCCCTTGAGTGGCTGTCAGCTGCGGACTCTCCAAAACTTCCAAAAGGGAATTTAAAAGATGTAGAAAGAAGAAGCTCTCAGCAGCTCCGGGAGCGACTTCCAGGAGAGCAATGCTACCCACAAGCAACTTTCCCTAAGGGCAGGTCCAGCGCCCACCGGGACCTAAGCAGAGCAGCCCTGAGCTGGGGACTCACAGCGTGTTCTTCCCACAAAGGACCCAAGAACCAAGCCCCAAGAGCCTGGTGTCCATAGTCCCAATTGCAGGTGGCCTTCAGGTTCTGGTTGGGGACTGAGGCCGTTCCGATGGCCCCACACCTCTCCTCTCGGCCGGGGTCTAGCCTTGCCCCGCCTGTGCACACTGAGCGCCAAAGCCCAGCTCCCCGGATGCCTCTCCGCCCTGGCGCTGCGTACTAGGAGGCTTGAAGCTGGGAGGGGTCCAGAGAAATAAAAGGGGAAACTGGGCGGTGGGAAAGCTACGGCGAAGAAGAACCTCCAACTAGATAGTCTGGTGGTGCATCTCAAAGTCGCAGCCTTCCGGCCTCAGACACCAAAGCTAAACGCACGACGCGTCCCTGTCTCCCGGCGCAGATGTGGAGGAGCGCTTACTGCCGCCATCCTCCAGCAATGCCCTCTGCCTCATCGCTCCCTTTGCGTCTGGAGCCGGTCCTCAGCTACCCAAATTGTGACCGCACCAACGGTTGGTCCGGGTGAGTTTTATCCCCCATCATATTCATCGGTTTTTCTTCCAAGCTATCCCAAATGCAACAGAAATAAAACCGGCGTGCGCCCTCATACACACACCTTCAAGACAGATTGCTAACTTTTCCCACCAGATTGTCGCCAATACTGAGGCTCTTGTAAATGGACATGCTGGAGACTCCAGGATCTCGCAGCCAAACCCAGCTTCTTCCTGCT
>NW_006159447.1:3359865-3361309 GCF_000334495.1 Tupaia belangeri chinensis | reverse complement strand
GCTGAGTGTTCACCGCGCCCGAGCACCTGGAAAGGCTCCCGGGAGCAATCCAGGTCCACTCGCCCATTCTCATCACGCAGCGCGTCCAATCTCACTTTCCGTTGAGCCTGACCAGGACGCATCAGGGTGCGCCATCCCATCCTGTCCCAAAGGTCCCCGGGACATCCTGGGGCACGCGCGCGTAGAGAAGATTCCTGGAAACGCGCTGCGTCTGCAGGTGGCTCGCTCTTCCCACTTGTCCTTCCTTAGGAAGAGACTTCTCAAAGTAAAGCCGAAAAGCAGAGAACGCCCAACTGACCTGTGCAGGACCAGGTTCCAGCCCAGGCTGGAGACCTCTCCGCGCCTCGGGAAGGTCCGAACTCCGCCGAGGGACGGTTCTTGGCGGCGCACCGCCCTCGCTCGCTCCCCTCCGTGTACCCTTCTAATTTAGCCTCTCTCTCTTCTCCTCCCCCTCCTCCGACTCCCTCTCCCCCTCTCTCTCTCCTTCACCCTCTCCGGGCCTCCCAGAGCAGACTCTGCCTCTCCACGCTTCCCTCCCGCTGGGCGCCCAGGATCAGATAAGAGAAAAGGAAGGCCCGCCGGCCGCCAATTATAGAGCGGAAGGTGGCCGCGGGGGCGGGAGGTGGGGAGGGGGGAGGCAGGCCTAAGTCCCGGAGGCCCCTCACTTTCTCTCCTCCTCCTGTCCCGCAACCCTGCCCCACAGAAGGTACTCGGAGCCGCCCACGCGCCCCACCCCACGATACACCCCCGCCCGACCTGGCGACCGCCCCAGGTGCGAGCTGCGAGCGCGTGCAGGGCGCCGAGCGGGCAGCGCTCGCCCTTCCACTGAGACCCGGGCTAGTGCAGAGCACCCAACCAGACCACCCTGGTCGCGGGAGCCCCCGTTTTCTGTGCTGTGCGCCCACTGTCTCATTCCCAAAACCGCCTTGCCTAAACCGCCAGGCTTAGACGACCTGGAGGAGCAGGAACAGGATGGTGCCCCTCCCTCATCACCGACGCCCTGCGGTCCTCCCTCCTCTCCTCCTCTCTTCCGACCAAGTATACCGGCTGTAAATGGCCAAAGCAGAGATGCCCAGACTTCACCATGCAGGCGAATCCTCTGGGTGTTCGAAATTGACAATTTTGTGAGTTGTAAGAGGACGAAAGTCAGCACCTTTATAGGGTAGGGCCGAGTAATCTGTAGATTTCCCACCCGCAGCGATTCTGGTTGGACAGGTCCGGGCTGGGGCCAGGTATTTTTTTTGCATTTATCTAACAGCCTGGTGCCTTGGTCCTGCAGGCCAGCCTTGGAGAGGCACTGCCTGGCGGTGGGTGTGGAACTCAGGCGCGCACCAGGGGCCCTGCGCTGGGTCGCTAGAGACCTGACCCTGCGTTGGTCACCAGAGGGGTCCTCTGAAAAAGTCATTTTACCTTTTTTTTTTTTTTTGGGGGGTGTTTTTATAGC
>NW_006159447.1:3358465-3359823 GCF_000334495.1 Tupaia belangeri chinensis | reverse complement strand
CTTTTTTTTTTTTTTGGAGAGAGTTTTTATAGGGTGCGTGTGCTCACCAGAAAGAGAGAGACAGAGACAGAGAGAAATCAATCCCCAGGAGGATGGCCACCCCGCGGTTCCTTCTCCTCCATTCTCCTCTGGGGATCTTGGGCACGCACGCACACGCGCCTGGCGTGAATTTAAGCCACCGGGTCGACTACATGCTAGTCCAGCGACATAGCCATTACGCTAACTGCTAGCCCCCACTTTACCATTTTTGAACCGTGCTAACCAGTGGCATGCATGCGATTCTTTCCAGTCTCGCTTAGGTGCTCACCAATGTTAGGGCAGAGAGTGCGAGACACAGAATTAGCAAGACCCTGTCTCTGTGAGGAAACACTTTCCCTCCTTGGGAAACAGAAAAGAGAGTAGGGTGAAAGGATGGAGAGGAGAGGGCGCCTGGTATTCTCAGAAGGTCCCCGAACCTGCCCCCAGCCGGCCCCGCGGAGAACCCAGAAAGGACTATGACTCAGGAAACCTTCCAGGGTGCTCCTTCCAACACTCCAACCAACCAAGTGCGGTCGGCCACCTCCTCTGCCTTCCTCGAATGCGCGTGGCGTTCGCGTCCCTGCGCGAGGAGGTGGCCTGCCCCTCACGTCGGGCAGTGGGAGTGGGAAAGGCCCGCGCCAGCCCCTACCGCCGCCCTGGGTCCCTTGGTCTGGGCTGGAACTGGCGGCAGCTCAGCCACAGGGCGCGGGCCCGCGTCTCCTCCGTCTCCCTCTGCCCCTTCTCTTTCTCTCCTCTCTCTCCCTCACCCTCTCCTTGCTTCCAGGCCTCACCCAACGGTTCTCAGGGGTCAGGAGACCGCGCAGCCTGTTGGAAGACCCGCCCGAAGTCCGAGGAGTCCGGACGCCGCGCGGCCGGAGTGAGGGCGCCACCTGGTGTCTGCGCAGGGTTTGACACAGCGCGAGAACCGGACACGTATGGGCCAGAATTCCTGAAATGCGGTTTCTTTTACTTCGTTAAATTCCCTCTCTTCTGCCTTCATATTCTTGTTCCTGTTTTCACTCATAAAACTTTACTCTTAAATTCATTTTCACCAAGCAGCAGATGGCTAGTATAAAGTCTTCTTCCAGTTCCCTCGGAGAAAATAGTTGTGTGCTAGCAGAAAGTTTTAGGTAAAAGGTGTGTGTAGGCAGGGAGGGAGAGACACCAATTATTAGTTGCAGAACGTCTAAAAACAATATGGGCACAGGTATATGAGTTCCCAAAATTCCCAGGGGAGAACAGAAGAGAAGGGACTGCCTGTGTTCATCACACTGCCACCACCCACCCACCCCACCCTGTGTTGGGTGCTTTCTCATTTTCTTTCTCTCCTTGTCTGTGAG
>NW_006159447.1:3346166-3358150 GCF_000334495.1 Tupaia belangeri chinensis | reverse complement strand
TGTGTGTGTGTGTGTGTGTGTGTGTGTGTGTGTGATAAGTGTACGTGCGCAACAGCACATTTTTATAATTTTAATATTGCTTTAGTAACCATATAAAATATTATTGTAAAAATTTCTAATGCAGTTTCATCTCTTTAGCTTTTGACTTCTTGCATTTCACTTTAAATGTAGACAAACTTCAGTTAATGTTGAGTCAAATGGCTGGTTTCAATCAGTTGTCAATGTAGTTGTGGCAGAGTGTGAATTTCCAGCCCTTTCAAGAGTGTTTATCCAAGATTTATCTCAAAGTCAGCCTTCAGAGTCGAGTCGTGAACTGAGAATTTTATCACAAAAACAAGTCCAGAAGACCCTACCCAAAGGTCTCCTTTCCAGCCAAAACTATATATGAATACCTGGGTCCTTTTCAGTGATAGCCAAAAATGTCAGTTGTTCACAGTAATTGATTTAAGGACTCAGCACCTCTTCCTCAGCATCTTATCCTGAGTTTGTGACATGGCTTGAATCCCATTCTATATAAAAGACCACACACACACACTGAAACCTCGTGAGGAGAGTTTGGACTTAAATCTGAACTGAAGGACTGTGGCCCTTGCTTGTCTCATTTTGGTGCAGTTATTGTACCTACACCTTAAATGAAAGTAATAATTATATCTTAAGGAATTATCATGCAGATTAAATAGCATGTATTGATGGCCTTAATGCATAGTAAATAATAAATAGCAGCTATATGATCTGAACTCTGACTATCCCCCTTCTTCCTATTACACACAGCTCTCTTTCGCCACTCTAGCTGGAAAATTCTTTGTTTCTAATTGAGGTGCTACTGGCATTTGAGGCAGGACAGCAGGGCTACCTCAGAATTCATAGAACATTGATCATTTCTGGTCCCCCTGACCAAATTCCAGTGCACTCACCCCATCACCTGGATGTTGTGAAAACCAAAGATATTACCGCACATTTGCAAGAGCAGTTTCTAGCTGATGAGTTATCTGCAATTCTATGCCAACCCCTCTGCACAGCCAGCTGCGAGCTCCTCCCGCCCCCAGCACAGCATCCATTGTCCCTCAACAGGCACCTGCAGATAACAGTATGCCTACCTATGTGCAATGACCACGGCCCTAGTCCCTGATCCCTTCCCACGTTTTCCTCTCTATGCTGACTGCCCCATTCCTGTTCTTGGGACGCTCATATCTGCCCTAATCTTCCAACATTACATCCAGTAACAGAGTGTTAAACCCCAGCACAGAAGGGGGCCCTCAGGACCCAGCCCCATGGTCAAGGGCCCGTGTCTCTTCTAATTGACTGCTGCCCTTGCCTTCTCAGCTGTTCAGTGCGTTTTATCTCACCCTGGAGAAGCAGAGCTGCGAATTGCCTCCACTCCATTAGATGCAGTGGCAGCAGGAGGAAGGACGGCAGAATGTCATTCAGGGTGCCCTGTTTTCCCCTAGTCAAGCATAGACAAATGCTCAGACCTAAGCCAGTGAGGTATTCTCTCCCTGAAATGTGAATATTAAGTGATGGGACAGGAGAGAAAAAAAAATCAAAGAATTTTAATATCGACTCACCCCAATAATGAGGCCTGAAGCAACAAAAGCTTCTCATACCTGATAGATATACCGCTAACATCTAGCAGAACACCCTGATGCAGCTGTACCAGCTGTTAAAATATTGGAAAGCTTTCATGCTGGCTGGTACATGGCTGCTGCTTCCCTTCCTGAGACACTACCCCAGACCTCTCTCTGATCCGGTAACTGAGGAGTTCGCCCTCAGTCAGCTGAGGGGCTCTCTATCCCAGCTCAAATGTGGTACCCATTCCAAGGTTGTCCCTATGCCATCCTGGTTATGCTATGCCTTGAATTCTGGCCCTGTCCAAAACTCTGGAACATCTGGCTCTCGTCCTTCTGAAACTTTTGTCTCGGTATCATGAACGACCTCATTTACGCCAGATTCAATTTCTTTTCCTGCTAGTGGAAGAACTTCGACTAAATAAACGTTTCACTTCATGAATCCTGAAGCTGCGACAAAGGACGCGAGACAGCTTATCCCAGCTTACCCAGAGCATTCATAGCAAAGTCAACAGTGGAATTCAAATGTCTTAGCTACCAGACAAGAGCTTTGCTGAGCTCTTTCCGAACAGTATCAGTGAGACCTCCCACACCCATTCCAGAGGTTCAGATCATGTTGTCTCATTCTGTCCTTTACAGGACTGGAGTCCTCCCCTTCTCACAATCGCTTTTCATGTTCTTGAACCAGTGATTAAGACATTCTCCATCTTTTCGGCTCCCTGGCCCAGATCAAAGTCATGACTTTAACAGCAGCCGAGCTTTTCATGTGTGACAGCACCTTGTCAGTGAATGCACAGGGCATAAAGGTTCTAGTCATAGCATAACAGTGCTGGAGCTAGTCTAAGAGAGTATATCTGTGTGTGTGTGTGTGTGTGTGTGTGTATACACATATATCTCAAATCCCCATCACCTTACAAATTAAGAAACTTAGACACAATGGATTAAGCACGCTATCTAAATTCCCCAAAAGCCAGTGGCAGGTATTGCTAGAATCGGTATTATCTAATAAAAAGCCAAGACTCTTTTCATTAATAATAATACCAGAAGAAGAATATGCATGGTAATATCTTTGACTTGACAAGTACACCCTGTACTCATGCTAGGAAAAAACCGTACCGTACGCTGCAAAGATGTGCAGTGATTAAATGTAAAAGTAAAAAATTTAAAAAAAGAAGAACCTTTATTGAGAGACATTTGGGTACCAGACATGCTGGGAGAGCTCACATGGTTATGTTCATCTTTCTTAGTTATTCTTTTATGGAGACATCATAATTAGTTTGTCTAATTTTTGAAGTCAAATAATACAAAAATCTTGTAAAATATTAAAAAAAAAACTGTACTATTTTCCAGAAGTAAGTTTTTATGCTTTTTGCAGGTATTTTTCTGATGGTTTCAAATCTCCATGTTCTGCTCTTTGTCTATGACTGAGGAGAATTAACTGACTATTCTTAGGAAGCCGTAATCACGACATCCTCAAAGAACCTAGTAAAAACTGATGACAAGGATGAAACACTGTTACCTGTCACCTGTTACCTGTCGCCTAGTAGGCAAGCCAGGCTGCTGAAGAGAAAGAAGTATTAGATGTGTCAAACACTGACCCTAAAGCTACACCTGCAAATTATTCTCTGCTATTTGCGCTACTGCTACCTTTTATACATAGTCTATGAATCTGCCCCCACTAGTCGTAGGCCTCTGGTGATCTTTTCTCTGAGAATCCACATCCCACAAGAATTTCCAGATAATATTTAAGTGCCAAGACATACCCAATAAGACTTTTTAAAATAATTTAAAATATTATTAACAGAAGCAAAACTTCAAATCAAAGGAAAGAAGCTCTATGACAACACATTAAAAATCAGTTTTGGGGCCAGCCTGTGGCATGGTGGCTGAGGCAGCTAGACCCCACATAGCCGACTGCACAGTTCAAGTCTTAGAAGTGGTAGCTTGAGAAACACTCTGGGCACAAATGCTTGCATGCCCAAAATCATGAAAGGAGGAAGAAATGGAGGAGAAGGGGTTAAGGTATAACTATCCCCATGAGGGGTGCTTTCTCTGTTTCTTCCTCTCTTCTTTTCTCTCTGTCTCTCTCCAAAGAGTGTACATGCCCTCAGCTTTGGGAGTATTCAAGAGGACCTGAATCTTTCATAGCTTACATAACGGATTCTCCCAGAAATGAGAGGCTGTAGAAGTAAAAAAGCAGGGAGAAAAGGAACGGCCCTTCAGAAGAGTATACAGGTCTCCTCTCGCATGGAAAGAAAGGAGAGAGCAGAGATATAGAGAAGATAAGAGACTGAGGATCTCACTTGGGCCTGGGATTTGGGGAAAATGTACTTGTTTCACTTTAATAAAGCATCTTACAAATTTTGGTTTATTGGGCCAGCAGGTAGCGTGACGATTAAGGCTGTTGGACTTCCACATGGCGGACCATGGTTTGGGTCCCGAACTTGGCAGCTTGCTTTCTCACTTTCTCTCTCTTGTTCTGTCCCTCTCTGGTCAAACTGAAATAAATAAATAAATGGATAAATAAAGTTAATAAAATAATTCTTAAGAAAAAAGGAAACAAAACAAAAGCGAATTTTGTTATTCATGAAACTCGTGGTGTACGTTGGTATCTCTTCTTATTTAGATCCTTTGAACTTAACTGATGAAATTTTTGTTCTCAAACTTTTTACTCTCTCGGCCTCAACCCTCTGATGATCTCATCTGAACTTCTGTGTTGGCCACCAGACCCAGAATTTCTCTACCCTGCAGTGGCCTGAATGCATGGCTCAGAGGGAACCGAGTTAAGAGGTGACGTCAGCTGGTGGAATCCTGGTCCTGCCATGACCGCATTTGTGTAAAGTTGTCTAGTCATGCTTTTCTCACTGACTTGTAGTTGTGTTCCTCGCACATGGCACTGGGCTTAGCATGTGGCATGTGCCCAATACATGTGCGCTGAATGAATGACTGAACAAAAGAAAGAATGAATAACCAAACCACCATCTTTTAGTAGAACACCAGAATGGCCTGATGCTTGTGTTCATTTCTGTGCCCTCATGGGCTGAATGACATTGACTGAATTATTTAAGATATACCTTCTTATTTTCTTCAACATGTATTTCTGAACAGCAGGTCCTGCTGGGCTCTGAGTGTGCGGTGATGAGTAAACCGAGCTGTTTGGCCTTAGGGAGGTTGTGGCCCAGCCACACAAACATACACTAACAAAACATGAAGTGCTCTGAAGGTGCAGGCTGAGAGGAGTATGGGTGTTGACCTTGGGTACGTAGAATGACTGACAAATACAAATCTAAGGAGGTGGAGACCAGTAGTTGGTGTAATGGCTACGTCACTAGACTCCCATGTAGTCGTCCGTGTGCAGTTTGAGTCCCAGACCCAGTGGCTTAAACTCACGCCAGGTACGTGTGCGTGCGTGCCCAAGATCCTGAGAGGAGAATGGAGGAGAAGGGATTGCAGAGTGGCCATCCCCCCTGGGGGGTGAGTTCTTGCTTTCTATCTCTTTGTCTCTCTGGCAACCGTGCACGCCCTGTAGCAAAAACCTCTCCAAAAAAATAAAGCCCTTAGGAACATGTCAGTCACACAGTATCTTCTCACTGCTAGCTAATATTATTGTGCCAGTTACTAGGATGTTTCTCCCACTATATTTCAGGGCTTCTGTATTACAAGGTCCTAAGGTATGTGTTCATTTAAAATGTACTCTTATAAAATTATTTACGGGACCAGCAGTTAGTGTAATAGCTAGGTCACTGGACTCCCAAGTAGTCGACCACGGTTTGAGTACCAGACCCGGTGGCTTGAACTCACGCTGGGTGCGTGTGCGTGCTTGCCCAAGATCCCAAGAGGAGAATGGAAGAGAAGGGATTGCTGTGTGGCCATCACCCTGGGGGGTGATTTCTCACTTTCTATCTCTCTGTCTCTCTCTGTCTTCCTGGCAAGCAAACACACCCTATAGCGAAAACCTCTAAAAAAAATAAAATTGCATACGTAAATATAACGGAAATAAACTATATCAATATTTGTATAAAATGAGTCCTAAATACTCAGACAATAATAATAAGGAAAATACATATTTTTCTGGCTAAATTATAGTATGCTCTTTCTTCTGATATCAATCAAAAGTGCACACCAATTATAAACAGTGTGGGTGCATGACTCTAATAGAATTCTAATAATATTGATATATTTACTGCGAGAATTACTCAGGTTAATGCAGCTCCGCAAAATCTGTAACCTTATGCTGTGTGGTTGGACCAAACTATTTTTCTCCTGAGTATTGGAGTTGCCATTATTTGCAGTAGAAAAGAGTGATGACATTTGCAAGTGCATCAGCAGAGATGAGCCCAGCATAGTAGAGCCTTGCTCAGAGCAGAGGTTCAGTAAAGGCTTGTTGACCAAAATGTATCATCTCAGCAGTCTTCGAAGAGGGGTCCCCACTGGCTGAGGGAGTCTTTCTGCTTTGGTTTTTGCTGTGTGGAAACCATCAATTGTAATCTTCAGAGAAACAGATGCACGAGGCCAACAGGTGGTGTAATGGTTAAGTTGCTGGACTCCCACATGACTGACTGTGGTTGGAGTCCCAGACCCAGCAGCTTGAAACTCACACCAGGCATGTGTGTGTGCATGCCCCAAATCCCAAGAGAATGGAGGAGAAGGAATTGAGACATGACGATCCCTCCGGGGGGTGGGAGGGATTTCTCACTTTCTGTCTCTCCAATGAGCGTACGTGCCCTAAAACAAAATTCTCTAAATAAATAAATAAATAAATAAATAAATAAATACAAATCAGAGAAGCAAATGTGCTATTAGTAACTTGAACATAGGGTCTCACTCATAATAGGGGCTTGGTAAATGTTTGCTACATTGACTCAAATTAAATTAATCAATTATGCCTCTTCAATTCTTCCCATATGGCTGTCATCAGTTGTAAGGCATCTACCCAAATCTCTATGTGTGGCACACGCTGGTTACCTGACAAAGAGGGAAGGTACCAATCCAGAAGACCCTGGAGCCATCCACTTAGTTACGTATTCATTCAGTCCGCAAATACTACTCATCGTCTTTAACTTCTCAGGTGAAAGTTCAGGTATTGGATATACAATAAAAAAGTTCCTGCTGTCTTGGAGCTTACTAAAGCGGGAAACTGACAGAAAACACAACAAATACGCAACGATTTCATTTGTAAATGCTAGAAAGAAAAAGAAATGGACAAAGTCTGATCTATTAGACAGGTGAGTGACTGAGGAAAGGGCATCTGAGCAGATGCTAAATGAAGACAGAGAGTCAGCCATGGAGCCAACCAGAGGAAGGGCAGAGGGAACCACAAACGCAAAGTCTCTGAGATGGAGGGCCGCAAGGAGACCAAGGTGGCATAAGAGGAGTGAGCAAGAGGGATGTAGTTCGGGGATGAAATTGGAGTCGAGCCAGGTCCCGATGTTGTAAGTAGAAGCTGGGTCCAGATACCGTAGACTCAGACTTTGGATTTTTACTCTATGCAAGAAGGAGAGTTCTGAACATAAGAATGATACAGTCAGGAGGCTGGCAGATGGCATGGTGGTTAAGGGCACTGGACTCCCACATGGCCTACCATGGTTTGAGTCACCCATCCGATGGCTTGCTTTCTCACTATCACTGTCAATCTCTCTCTTAATCTGTCTCTCTCTCTCAAATTGAAGAGGAAGAATAATAAATAAAATTAAAGACATTTAAAGAAATGACACGATCATATTTAATCATCAGGAACACCCTCCAAGCATCCATTATCTGACTTTCTCATGTGCTTCTCTTATGAATATCTAGTTTCCAAGTGATAATAATAAGACTACTTTTTATGAGATACCTCTTTGCTCTCAGAGCTGAAATAGCCACACACATGATCCTCTCCACACACCTATGGGTATAGGAAAAGCACATCATCTCACCAATTTAGAAAAAGAGGGGCTAGCAGATGGCATAGCGATTATGTCACTGGACTCCCACATGACTGACTACAGTTTGAGTCCTGGACCTGGTTGACTGAAACTCACATCAGGCTCATATGTATGTGTGCCCAAGATTCCAGAGAAAGGATTGCAGTGTGGTCATCCTCACTGGGGGTTGAATTCTTACTTTTCCTGTCACGATCTCTATCTCTCTCTCTCTCTCTCTCTCTCTCGCACATGTGCCCTAAGACAAAAGACCGCTTAAAAAGAAAGAAAGAAAAGAGAAAGAAAGAGAGAGAGAGAGAGAGAGAGAGAAAGGAAGAAAGGAAGAAAGAAAGAAGGAAAGAAGGAAAGAAACTGGCATGAAGAAACTAAACATGAAAGGGTGTCTTGTGACCAGCAGCAGCGTCCCAGGAGGTACTGCCTCTCCAGTATGGGGGTTAACACACAGCCTCATTCCTTGGCTAGATTTCTCAAGCTCCACAGAACACTTCCATTTAGGATCCAAGAGGGGGACCCAGGACCATAAAGGGCTAGATGTATTCCTTGCCTAAAGGCGCCCTATATGGGGACTGAGACTAAACGGGGAGAAAAGTGCTGATGAAGCCTTAGCTCATTCCAGACCTCCTGTGAAGTGAACTTGCCAAGTCTGATCTATCAGCACGTATGATAATTAAGTAATACATGACAGCCTGTGATGATAGAATTGAACAAGATTTGAAAACCCTTCCTTACTACACTGGACAAAAACATTATTAACTCAGAGGTTTCAATCAATGATCAAAATAAATGCCCGATCTTTGGAATGAGTACACGTGGCATAGTCAATTTATTACTGAGTTGTAACTGGTATTCATTTGTAATACTGTAAAAAAACTTTTAGTTACTGTATTGAGTAACTAAACCCAATTGCACCTTGGAGAAGTAACTGTTGGTGACGGTATGAAAGTCCGATAAACCTGAATTCTATTTTAGGAAAAAAGTTCTTTTTACAAATTATAAATATCTTACTTACTTGAACAATTGAAGTTCACAATTAAGATGACTGTTGGTCATCACTAAGTCTGTAAGGCTATCTGAAAGAAAGGAATTGACGTGGTAATCTTACATAGTCTTCCCTTTTTTGCTTTTTGAATTTTATGATGTATATGAGTGGAATTATCCTGGAGTCTCCAGTGTAATCTTTTCGCTTTTCCAAGCTTTTTTCTTTTTTTTTCTTTTTTCTTTTTTTTTCTTTTTCTTGGAGAGGCTTTTGCTATAGGGCACGAGTGCTTGCCAGACAGACAGAGAGAGACAGAGAGATAGAAAGCAAGAAATCACCCCCCAGAGGGGATGGCCACGTGGTAATCCCTTCTCCTCCATTCTCCTCTTGGGATCTTGGGCACACACGCACACACGCCCGGTATGAGTTTAAGACACTGGGTCCGGGACTCGAACCACGGTCGACTACATGGGAGTCCAGCGACATGGCCATTACACTAAGTGCTGGTCCCCCAAGATTTTTTCATTCTACAACAGCAGCTGTTTCTACATACAATTGATCTTGTTTGAGTAACATTTTCTTGCACCTTTGCCCAGAAAAGGGTCTGTTACAATGTCCTCAGAGCTCATGGTCTACTAGTTTCCACATTACATTTTTCTCTATTTAGCCCCCTGATCAATTTTAGAAAGACCCATTAAGAAGATTAATTTTTTAAAAGTGGAAAGCTTGTACGATTCTTCATGTGGAGTTAAGTTTCTTATAATGAGGTAGTGGTTAAGAAAAGAGAGAGAGGTAATCCTAGCCAGGGGACACTCCTACAAATTAATAGAATCATCTGCTGGAAAGCATCTGAGAGATTATCTCCCTGATTTTCTGCTTCCAGGCAAAACATCATCTAAGCCATTTCAATTCCTCAAAGTGCCTCAAATTTTTAGAAGGCTCCAACAAAACAGAACTACATCCTCTGTTCTCTTTCCTCTGAAGCCTCAGCTTTCGTTTCTAGAAATCGAGTGGCTCTACAGAGTGCAGAAACTTCTACCCAATTTTTCCAAGAGGCCAAAAGAAGAAAATATGCTTTTATATTAAAATCAACCAACCAACCAACAAACAAACAGAAAAACAACTTTAAGTCAAAGCTGATAAATTATAAAAGATGCCCAAATAACATTGAAAAAGACTACCACCACTCCTGCTGGTATTCAAATCCTTCCTTTCAGATTTATATGATCTTTAAAATGGGTTTTATAGTTTCAGCAAAATAACCTCTGTTCATAACAAGAACTTATAAAAGAAAAAATAATCACTCATAACTCAACCGCCTAACAGCCACTGTTAACAGCTACTCCTGTATAAATCTAGTTCCTCTTGATCTCAGGCTCTCTGTATCTCAAAATGATGGGCACAGAGCTTTTACAATTTTGTAACTCTTTGTTCTCACCATTACACCACCGTTTTCCTCCATTTATAAATATGAGGGGACTGCAAAACATTCATGGGAAAGTGGAATTAAAGTACAAATTTATTTTGGTTCCAAAAATTTTGAAATCTATGCATAGTTTGCCATAATATGCATTTTCCATGAATTTTTGTAGTCATTTGGTGAATCTAGATCATAATTTTAATGAATTTAAAATGTAGTTGAAGTTTTAGAAATCAACTTAGACCTGCAACCTGAGGAGGAAGGATGCCCTTGCTGTGCTTAACAACCTTTCCACTAGAAAGAACCAGGAGCTACATAACAAATTTAAATAAAACTTTTAAAATGCATTGGTAACCTAGTTTAAAAAAATTTAAAACAAATCTTAGAGGACAAAAATTAATGAAAGGTTGGGGTCCAGACAAGAGTGCATGCTCTTGTCCTGGGATGTCTGCCAACCCTGGAGATGGGTCTTCATTTTGACAGTCTCTCAAACTCAAGGCTATAGCCCCACGAGGGAACATTTTTCTGAGACCCCCCCACCTAAATGACTATACTACCAATGAAAGGAAAATTCAGAAATAAACCAGCCCCCGCCCCCAAGCAGACAATAAATTGTTGTTTGTTTAAATCTTGAACTGGGTGAATGAGTATGGAGAGATTTTCCCCAAGAATTTACAGTGTTAAGTCCTAAAACAGTCTTCAGGTTCATGGTATGAATTCATATTATCCATGTGAATTTTAAAAGCTCAAGGTTAAGAATTATTTTAAATCAGGCCCAGGTTCATACTGGGCCTAAACACCTAGCAGAAGTAAACTTGGTTCTTTTGAGAGGAACTCACTTTACCCACAAACCTCAAATAATTCCAGATGTCAAGTTCAAGTTCTAAAGTATATAAATATGTACTCAAAAAAAAAAAAAAACATAAAACACATAAGGGAAACAAGAGACTGTGAGCCATAACCAGTAAAAATAAAACAAGTGGACAATAAATCAGATCAGGGAAGACTTAAGTGAGAGTAATAAGCACACAATAAGTTAGGTTTTAAATATTTAAAGGACTAAAAGATAGAATTGAAAATATAAGAATAGAATTATAAAAATAACAAAGCAGATTTAGAAGACAGCAACTTCTACAAAAGAAAAAATCTAATACATAAAAAATAAAGAAATTCAATGAATCTAGAAAATCAGTAATGAAATATGTATAAAAAATTGTTGAAACTAGGAAGATAGCAAGATATAAAATTAACATAAAAATAGAGACCAGCAGATAGCATAATTTTTACATCGATGGACTCCCACGTAATTGACTGTGGCTCAACTCCCAGACCCAGTGGCTTAAACTTCACACAGGGCGCATATGCAGAGAGAAGAATGGAGGAGAAGGGATTGTCACATAGCCATCCCCCCAGTGTGTGATTTCTCAAATTCTGACTCTATCTCTCTGGCAAACGCATATGCCCTATAGCAAAAATCTCTAAAAAAATAAATTAATAAAATTAACATGTAAAAATCAATGTCCAATACACACAAATAATGGGAGAGTGAATTCATTTATAATAACAAAAAAAAGATAGCATACTTAGAAATGAACGTAAGAAAAATTAAAAATCTACATAAGGGAAATGTCAAAACATTCCTAAGGACTTAAATCGTGAACCTAAACAAATGAACAGATATCCCTTGCTATTGTATAGAATGACTCAAGATTATAAAGATGTTGGTTCTCTATAAATTAATGTATACATTTAATAAAAACTCCGTTAAAAGTGCCAAATTTTTTATCTTAAAATAAGACAAGTTAATATTAAAATTCATATGAAAAAATAAATAGTCAGAAAAACACTGAAAAAAATATAGTCATGGGAACCAGCAGTTAGCGTAATGGCTATGACTCCCACGTAGTCGACTGCGGTTCACATCCTGGACCCGGTGGCTTAAAACTCACGCTGGGCGCGTGTGTGTGCATGCCCAAGATCCCGAGAGGAGAATGGAGGAGAAGGGATTGCAGTGTAACCATCCCCCCTGGGGGGTGATTTCTCGCTTTCTGTCTCTATGTCTCTCTCTGTCTGTCTGGCAAGTGCACGCGCCCTATAGTGAA
>NW_006159447.1:3325051-3345100 GCF_000334495.1 Tupaia belangeri chinensis | reverse complement strand
CTCTATGTCTCTGTCTGTCTGTCTGGCAAGTGCACGCGCCCTATAGTGAAACCCTCTCAAAAAAAAAAAAAATATATATATATGTAGTCATAAAGAATCCATCAGAAATTCAAATAAACCAAAAAGTCATCATAATTGTATTGTATTTCATTAGGTCTTGAATAGACAGGATTATTGGAAAATCCTGGAAAACACAAACACACAGGGAAATACAATGGGTAATGGAGTTGACATCTCTAATTGTAGGACTCAAGATCAATTTTTTAGCAAATTGTGTTAGGACAACTGGAAAGTCATTCAGAAAAAGATGAGATTATATCCCTACCTCACACTTTACACAATGGAAACAAATCTAAATGGATAAGAAAACTGATCACAAATACAAAGAAGCCATGCAAGTAAGAAGAGCTAGATGACTTCCTTTTAAATCTAATGAGACAGGCTTTCTAAATACATCTAGAAATCCAGATAAACAAAAGAGTCAACTACATAATAGTTCAACTATATAATAGTATAAATTGTGTTTTATTTTACTATTACTTTAAATTATAATTTCTGCTTTACATATAATCAAAAGTAATTTAAAAAATAAGCTTTTGCATTGCACAAACTTCAAACACAAAGCAAAGATAAATAAAAAACTGAAAAGAAATATTTTCAACATTTATTGGCGATAAAGAATGTACATCACTAATATGTAAAAAATTTAAAAATCAAGATAAAAAAATGACCAAAATGTCACCAATAAATGGGCAAAACACATGAAGCAGACAGTAACCCCATGAAAAGATGTAAAATGTTTCTTACACTTATGAAAAGATCTTCAACCTCTTAATTAAAGTTAAAATTAAGAACATTATTCAAAGTAGCAAAATTACCTATCAGTGTAGCAAAAATTAATAAGTAGATATCATACTCTGTTGGCAAGCTGCATGGTGACAAATAGTCTTGTACATTCTGAAGGGTATACAAAATGGTGCAATCTTTAGGGAGTGAAATTTGGCAATGTCTAACAAAACTAGTTTCACATTTATCCCTTGGCCCAACAACTTCAAGAAATTTGTCCTGCAGTTATAATTCCAATAATAAGAAAATAAATACATACTATTATTTACTAAGATAGTATTTATAATTACAAAACATTAGAAACAACCCAAACATTTACATACAGGGAGAACAAAAATTATAGGAATTATGATACATCCATGCAATAGAATATAATGCATCGGGACCAGCAATTGGCATAATGGCTATGTTGCTGGACTCCCATGCAGTCTACTGCGGTTTGTGTCCCAGACCCAGTGGCTTAAAACTCACGCCAGGGGCGTGTGCCTGTGTGCCCAAGATCCTGAGGGGAGAATGGAGGAGAAGGGATTGTGGCGTGGCCATCTCCCCAGGGGGGTGATTTCTTACTTTCTGTCTCTCTGTCACTCTCTGACTTTCTGGCGAGTGCACATGCCCTATAGCAAAAACCTCTCCAAAAAAAAAAAAATATATATATTATATGTATACACACACACATACACACACACATATATATATAATGCATCTTTTTTTAAGACAAATTTTTGATGAAGGGTGTGTGAGCTCACCAGAAAGACAGAGAGAGACAGACTGCAATTTAAAAAAATGAAGTTATCTGTTGATGATAATGTATATGACTATATGCACTATATTCATGCTGGGAAAAACCATGTTCCACACCGTAAAGATGCATAGTGATAAAACATAAAATTTTTCAAAAGCCAACACATACTCAAAAAAAGCAATGCTACATTTTCTATAGGTGAAAAAGAAAAATAACAAAAGGCATGTATGCATGAGTGTGTTTATTTTTGCTTACTTATTTTGTTTTTTGGAATAAGTACAGAGGGCTAGCTGCTGGTGTAGTGGTTAAAGCAGTTGGATCTCACATGGCTGACTGTGCAGTTTGAGTCCTGGGCTTAGAGGCCTTGGGGGGTGATTTCTCGCTTTCTGTCTCTATGTCTCTCTCTGTCTGTCTGGCAAGTGCACGCGCCCTATAGTGAAAACCTCTCAAAAAAAAAAAAAATATATATATATGTAGTCATAAAGAATCCATCAGATATTCAAATAAACCAAAAAGTCATCATAATTGTATTGTATTACATTAGGTCTTGAATAGACAGGATTATTGGAAAATCCTGGAAAACACAAACACACAGGGAAATACAATGGGTAATGGAGTTGACATCTCTAATTGTAGGACTCAAGATCAATTTTTTAGCAAATTGTGTTAGGACAACTGGAAAGTCATTCAGAAAAAGATGAGATTATATCCCTACCTCACACTTTACACAATGGAAACAAATCTAAATGGATAAGAAAACTGATCACAAATACAAAGAAGCCATGCAAGTAAGAAGAGCTAGATGACTTCCTTTTAAATCTAATGAGACAGGCTTTCTAAATACATCTAGAAATCCAGATAAACAAAAGAGTCAACTACATAATAGTTCAACTATATAATAGTATAAATTGTGTTTTATTTTACTATTACTTTAAATTATAATTTCTGCTTTACATATAATCAAAAGTAATTTAAAAAATAAGCTTTTGCATTGCACAAACTTCAAACACAAAGCAAAGATAAATAAAAAACTGAAAAGAAATATTTTCAACATTTATTGGCGATAAAGAATGTACATCACTAATATGTAAAAAATTTAAAAATCAAGATAAAAAAATGACCAAAATGTCACCAATAAATGGGCAAAACACATGAAGCAGACAGTAACCCCATGAAAAGATGTAAAATGTTTCTTACACTTATGAAAAGATCTTCAACCTCTTAATTAAAGTTAAAATTAAGAACATTATTCAAAGTAGCAAAATTACCTATCAGTGTAGCAAAAATTAATAAGTAGATATCATACTCTGTTGGCAAGCTGCATGGTGACAAATAGTCTTGTACATTCTGAAGGGTATACAAAATGGTGCAATCTTTAGGGAGTGAAATTTGGCAATGTCTAACAAAACTAGTTTCACATTTATCCCTTGGCCCAACAACTTCAAGAAATTTGTCCTGCAGTTATAATTCCAATAATAAGAAAATAAATACATACTATTATTTACTAAGATAGTATTTATAATTACAAAACATTAGAAACAACCCAAACATTTACATACAGGGAGAACAAAAATTATAGGAATTATGATACATCCATGCAATAGAATATAATGCATCGGGACCAGCAATTGGCATAATGGCTATGTTGCTGGACTCCCATGCAGTCTACTGCGGTTTGTGTCCCAGACCCAGTGGCTTAAAACTCACGCCAGGGGCGTGTGCCTGTGTGCCCAAGATCCTGAGGGGAGAATGGAGGAGAAGGGATTGTGGCGTGGCCATCTCCCCAGGGGGGTGATTTCTTACTTTCTGTCTCTCTGTCACTCTCTGACTTTCTGGCGAGTGCACATGCCCTATAGCAAAAACCTCTCCAAAAAAAAATAAATAAATATATATATGTATACACACACACATACACACACACATATATATATAATGCATCTTTTTTTAAGACAAATTTTTGATGAAGGGTGTGTGAGCTCACCAGAAAGACAGAGAGAGACAGACTGCAATTTAAAAAAATGAAGTTATCTGTTGATGATAATGTATATGACTATATGCACTCTATTCATGCTGGGAAAAACCATGTTCCACACCGTAAAGATGCATAGTGATAAAACATAAAATTTTTCAAAAGCCAACACATACTCAAAAAAAGCAATGCTACATTTTCTATAGGTGAAAAAGAAAAATAACAAAAGGCATGTATGCATGAGTGTGTTTATTTTTGCTTACTTATTTTGTTTTTTGGAATAAGTACAGAGGGCTAGCTGCTGGTGTAGTGGTTAAAGCAGTTGGATCTCACATGGCTGACTGTGCAGTTTGAGTCCTGGGCTTAGAGGCCTGGAAAACACACCAGGGGCATGTGTACATGTCCCCAAAGCCCCAAAAGGAGATTAGAGGAAAAGGGAGTGCAGCGTGGTCATCCCCCCTGGGAAGTACTTATTCACTTTCTCTCTCTCTGGTAAGTGCAAGTTCCCTATGGCAAACTAAACACACACACACAGACACACACACACACACACACACAAAGTCTCATTAGAAATTAAGAAATTGCTCACCCACCTTGGTGAATTAGAAAAAGTAATAGGGGAGGGTGTAACTTCTCAAATATATCTTTTATTATAGTTTTTGATCATTGTAAATTGCTTAGTGCTTTGCACAATCAAAATATCAAATTAAATCAACAGGAGTGTAAAACCTAAAATTTAATACAAACATAAAAAACAAGACATACCAGGATGAGCAGTTAGCGTAATGGCTATGTCGCTGGACTCCCATGTAGTCGACTGCGGTTTGCATTCCAGACCCGTTGGCTTAAAACTCCCGCCGGGTGCATATGCATGCGTGTCCAAGATCCCGAGAGGAGAATGGAAGAGAAGGGATTGTGGCGTGGCCATCCCCCCCTGGGGGGTGATTTCTCGCTTTCTGTCTCTCTGTCTGTCTGGCAAGCACATGCACCCTATACTAAAAAAAAAAAAAAAAACCCTCTCCAGAAAAAAAAAGACATACCATATTTTCAGTGAATAATATGCCCATACCCAAAGAGTAAATGAAAACAATCCAATTTAATTCCTGTTCTTTGATGAAATATTACCAATATAAAGTCTATGAACTAAGAAAATTTTTGTATAATAATGAATATTTATTTAGAAGGAGAAAAAACATTACAAAAATTAAAAAATGTAAAAAACTTGACAAATACCACAGATGTCCCTATCTTGAATTCTATGTAATGGGTTTGGTATTAGGTGGCAATTCTGAAATTATTTATGTGTATCGTATGACTATGCAAGTGAGGAAATACACGGATGTTTTGGAAAGTAATGTTTCTCACCGTGGAGAAGGAAGACAGAGATGCAGAGTAAGGTGAGCCTAGGAAGGGCTCTGTGGAGGTGAACTGGAAAGAGTCTAGAAAACATGGCATCCCTATAGCTCCAGACCTTGGTTTCTGTATATCCTTCCCCAGTAAAAGGAACCAACTTGGAGAAATAACTGGTCCCAGGACTGAGAAAAGGAATGCAAGATAAGCATGGAACATCTTGTTCCAGAAAGTAAAGGCACTGCTCAGAAATTGATGAGATCATGTCAAAAGGACACAGAGCCAGTTTGAAGTGGTTCCAAAAACTCACAGAGCCAATTTGAAGTGGTTCTAACAGCCAAATTTTGAATAATTTGAGAATCAAAATGTCAGCATAGTGGATTCTCGAGGATATTTGGAAGGCAGGATGAAGCAGCAGCCTGCTAGTAGCACACAAATTTTACTCCCAGTATGCACCATATTTCATTGGCATGAGGCTAAGCCTGAAACTCCTCCATTTTTCCCAGATTTTCCTTCAGGTTCTCTGACATCTTGGCCAGATATGCATTTGGCTCCGTGGTGAAGAGCATGAGGTGTCCTATGAGACACTTAGATCATTGTTTGGAAGCTCTGAGAACTGACTAGAACACTCCAGAACTACCTAAAACATGGGTCCTAGAATGTGTCTGTTGGTTCCAGCTTGTCCTTGCTCACCCTCATTTTACACGCATCTTCCCTTCACAATTGCTATATAAGGGGCCAGCAGGTGGTGTGATGGTTAAAGGCTTTGAACTTCCAAATGGCCAACCATAGTTTGAGTCCTGGACCTGGCAGCTTGCTTTCTCACTTCCCACTCTCTCTGTCTCTCCCTGGTCAAATTTTTAAATAATAATAATAATAAAGCTAAGTAAAAATAATTATTAGAAAAAAGTTTAAATAAATAAATAAAATTGCCATATAGACTTTCAGTCCACCATCAGATTTAAAGAATGGTGTTACAAAGACAGTTCAAGCAGCACTTAGAATGTTCTGTTTCATTATATACTGACACAGAAGGCACCTCAAAGAAAATAAAATTTCAGTTATGCCTCAACATATATATTGAGTTGTATTTTTCATGTGAACTTTAATGTATGAGTATGCAAACCCATCACTTTTCCTACTTGTAGCTTTTTGGCTTCAGTGTTGCCTTAGACAGTTAAAGTGTAATTATCAGGATAAATGTTTTTCATTCATTAGGGAAATAAAACATTCCCTTAAGCCTTTGTTGACTAGAAGAGTGATACCAGTGGAGACAAGCTTCCCTGACTCTCTTGCTATTTATCATGTTGCATTCCATAAAGAAGCTCATTCCTCTATGCTTCCTGGTTGCACTTACACTTCTAACACATACTCATGAACTCCGGGTCATAATACTTACATTTAAGACTTATAGAAATTGTCCCTTGAGCTCATTTTAACCCTATAGCAGATAGATTAAAGTATTTGCATTTGGGAGAATACCTAAACATCGTCATATCAAATAATTGCTCAGAAAATGGGTATATTATACACTAGCACAGAACAACTGAAGTACTGTGTGTCTTTTCATACCTCCAGGGTGTCTGTGAAGTTAGAGAAGAGAGGAGAGACTAGGAATGCGTATGGGATCTGAAGAAGACCTTTAAAATGTGTGTACTGTTTAGCTCAAGAAATGACAGTAATCACAGTTCTAGGAATTCTTCTAAGGAAGGATAAATTATTTTTTTAAAGTTGTTATAATGATTATGCCTTGCTTTTATAGTTTTTGCAGAGGTTATTCTCACCTTTTAAAACTTGCTGGTGGGTATTTCCTAAGTAGAAAAGCATCCTAAACTGTTCTCTGCTCCAGAGTACAAGTTAAAATTCCAGGAAAAAGGAATCTAATTGCAAAGGAGAGAACTGAAGAAAAGTTAACTACTAAGTCTCCTCCCCATCCTCAGACTATCTGTTCTGATACTGAGCCAGGTCTTCTTCAGCCTACAATGTTCCTGCTATGAAATGATTCCTACTATGTCAGATAGACACCTGCGAGAGGCAGGCTGAATCTACGCTTGGGCAGTGAGCCTGGAAAAGAATGGAGGACCCTTGCCAACACTGAGCTGACATTCCTTCTGGGTTTAATCATTTTCCAGTTCCCCATGACCAGATCACCTGCTTGTCTTCTCCTTCTCAAGAATCTTCATGAAGCCTGGGCGTTTAGTAAGCTCTCCAACATGGACCATCTGGAGAGAAATTCTGAGAATACACATTTTTCATATCAAAGATGGGCCAGACTCTGAGCCAAGTGATAGCCCTGGTCTCTCAGCAACCTGAAGATTCTCCCAGATGTGGTGAGCATGAGGAAGATGTCATGGTGGGGGGAACCTGATGGGAAGGTCCATGGGGTCCAGTCTATCATGGGTAGAAGCAAGTTTGGAGCAGACCCTCCAAGATATAGGTTTCAGTGATATTTAGTAAGCATCAACACAAGGGTTTTCTTATGGAAATAAATATGGGAGATTCTCTAAGCCTTTCCCAGAAGACTTTCCCATTCCAAAGTAGCAGGTGAACAGGCTAACAGATTTTTGCATAAACTATGATTGGGCAAGTGTGTAAACCAGGATCTCTGATTCCAAATATACATACTTCGTTTTGGTCTTTTAAAAACCATACAATATTGTCAATAAATATATCAAGAGTTTTTTAAACTTTTTAAAATCACAGCATAAAAATTTACATTATCACCTCATATGCATTCACATACACTCTAAAAACACAAAGAAAAGCTTCCCAAAATAAGACATACTTTTTCTATGTGCAGATAGATAATTACTACTCATTACTGCTCTATTCTATTCCTACCTTTTTGATGTTGATTTCAACCCGCTCAATATATTTCAACCCACTCAAAACCCATTAATGGGTTGAAACCTACCTATATAAGTTGCTTCAGGCAATTTTTTCCTGAAATTAGTCTTTACATTTTCATGAGTTTATTTTTCACACAAAATTATTTTTAAAGAAAGAGAGTATACTCTGTGATTGTCCACCTTGTTAATAAGTTCCTCACTCAGACAAAACCTTTTCAACCTTTTGTTATTACTACTCTGTTTTTATCTGCTTGTGCAGAATCCCTGTCACGTGGATAGCATAGACATTGTATGCCTACATTGTCATTAAAATCTATGGAGCCTAGAGAAGCAAGGTCTCTATAAGGATGGCTATAGAAGGTGGGCCCTGGGACCAGCAGTTGGTGTAATGGCTATGTTGCTGGACTCCCATGTAGCCGACCGTGGTTCGAGTCCCGGACCCGGTAGCTTGAAACTCATGCTGGGCGCCTGTGCGTGCGTGCCCAGGATCCCGAGAGGAGAATGGAGGAGAAGGGGTTGCAGCATTGCTATCCCCCCAGGGGGTGATTTCTTGCTTTCTGTCTCTCTGTCTCTCTCTGTCTGGTGAGCACATGCGCCCTATAGCAAAAACCTCTCAAAAAAGAAAAAGAAAAAAAGATGGGTCCACATAGTAGCGTGCTCCTGAAGTAAAACATCTCACTTACTGAGTGTTCTTAAGGAAGTCATGTGACATTTCTGAGTGGCCATTTCTTCATCTCCAAGATAATACCATCTAAGTGGGTTATTAGGAGGTTTATAAAAGATAACCCAGAAAAAAGCTTTATTTTTTTTCCCCAGTGCCAGACATAAGTTCATTTTGAGACATGAGCTATTATTATTCTTTCAAAATGAATCACTTGTGTTACACTAGGTCATCTAGAAAGCAGAGCCTGAAATAAGAATTAAAATTCTGACATCATTTTGGAGAAGTGAAAGCCCCAGGCAGTGAGAGTAGAAGAAAAGAGGGTGTGAAGTGAGGAAAGATGCAAACAACATGGCATGCATACTGTGCGGCTACTGTGTCTTTCTTTCACTACATGCTGCTAGGGGATCTAGCAAGTGTGCTTTGCACGCAGAGCCTCTCTAGAAGGGCTGCAAGGAGGAAGTGGATCTACAGAAGAGAGAATGGTGAGGAAATGTATTTGGCCTACCTCCCAGCCTCTTTTCCTTATCCACTGGTCACAGTTCACCCTATAAGAAGTAACCCCTCCCAGGCCAGCAGGCATAGTGGTTAAGGTGCAGGATTCCTATTTGACTGAACGTGGTTTGAATCCTGGACCTGGTGGCTTACTTTCTCACTTTCCCTCTTGCTCTCTGGTGAGTGCACATGCCCTATAGCAAATCAAGTAATAATAATAATAATAACAATAAATGCAATTAAGTAAATAATTATTTAAAAAAAAAAAAAGAAGTAACCGTTCTCCTGTTCTTACTGAGTTTTTGTTTTTAATCCCTTGGCCGTTGCTGAGGAAGGCTGATCCCTGTCCTGCTTTGTGGGATTCCATCCCAGTCTAAAAAATGGAGGGCCAACCTGCCTCAAGTGAGATACCACCAGGACAGAGAAAAACAAAGGGAACTGAGCATAGTTTCTAAGAAGGCATGAAAGATTTGGGGCTCAGTACACTTTAAGTACTTAACTGGATTCATCTTAACCTTGTTCATGACACACTAATATTATTGTCACATTTGTGCCCATTTTTCTTGATAGATAATATAAATAAATGCTACTTGTGAATCTTTTACAAAATAAGAACTAGAATAGTGATAATAAATTACAATTTGTATCTAAACACATGCATATATACATATATAAATACATACACATACACACATATAAATATGCTCATACATACTATGTATTTAGTTTTAGTTACTTTGAACTTATATTTTGTAATTTTGTTTTATAAGGATTTATTCGCAGGGATACATGTAGTTATAGCGGACTTTAAATAATGCATTCAGCTGTGGAACTGAAATGCATTTATGTATTATTATTTATTATTATATTATTATTTATTCATTCCCTGAGCAATGGATGTTTAGAATGTTGGTTTTTTGCTCATATGAATAGTGATGTCAAAACAGGAATGGCATTATCGAATCATAAGGTTTAAGAATATTCAGTTTTATGAGGCACCCAAATTTCTTTCCGAAGTGCTTGTACCAATTTATATGTCCTCTATTAATCTGTAAAAGATTTTGCTGATCATATCCGTGTATTTGTTTATTTATTTATATCATCTGTGAATGACAAAGATAGACAGGACTCCCAACAGGGTCTTAGCACTATGATCCACCCTCAACCTCAGCCAGGCCAAATCATGGGCACACCCATGCCTGCCAGACTCAGGGAGGTCTCCAGACACAAACCCAGAATCCTTCCATGTGCGTCAGCCTCACAGAGCATGGCACTTTACCACTATGCCACTGACAAGTCCCTGATCATAGCTTTCTATAGCTTGGTATTGTGGGGCTTATAATAATTGCCAGTTATAATGAAATCAATAAATATTAGGTGAATGAAATAAATGCAGTTCAATTCCCCATGGAGTGGTATATACCATTAAAAATCAATTATACATGGGGGCCAGCAGGTGGCATGGTGGTTAAGGGTGCTGGACTTCCATGTGACTGACTGCGGTTCAAGTCCCAGACCTGGAGACTTGCTTTCTCACTTTTTCTCTCTTTCTTGCTCTCTTTCACTCGGTCCCTCTCTGGTTAAATCAAAATAAATAAATAAAATAAAATAAAGTTACATTAAAATAATTTGGAGAAAAGTCAATTATATATATATATATATATATAAAACCAAAAGTATATAATGATAGGTATTAAATGGTATATCATTGAGAAATAGTAAAATGACCTTAGGTGGCCCAGCTGAGAAAGAATTCCTGGGCTTAGAGTTAAGTGCCAGAAAATAACTTCCTTGTAACGACAACCACAAAATAGTACATAACAGTTTCTGGCTGCCTGATCCATCCAGGGTCTAATTTTAGATATGTTCATGTTGAAGTAAGTATACAAGGAAGTTTCTGTTAGACTCGTTTTACAGAAAACGGAGGTTCAGGAAGGTTAAGTGTCTTGGTCAAGACCTTAAACTGCTTTATATTAAAAAGTAGTCTTCAATGGGACCAGTAGATGGGGGTAATGGTTCCATCCCTGGACTCCCATGTAGTCTACTGCGGTTCAAGTCCCAGACCCGGCAGCTTAAAAATCACACTGGGCATGTGTGCGAGAGTACCCAAAATCCTGAGAGGAGAATGGAGGTAAAGGGATTGCGCCATGGCCATCCCCCCCTGGAGGTAATTTTCCCCTGTCTCTCTGTCTCTCTGGTGCGCACACATGCCCTGTAGCAAAAATCTCTCTAAAAAGAAGTAATAACCTAGTCTTCAAAACTAAGTCAGCCTAGTTCTAAACGCACAATGATGAGAGCAAATCAGATAGTTTGAGTTATGTAAAGACTTTATAAGGGCCAGAAAGTTTCCAGATAAGGCATCTACAAATTTCCACTTGCCCTTCAAGATTTAACTAAATAGAGACGATAGGAAAGGGACAAGTTATATATTTCTAGCTAATTTAAGGGACTAGGTGGGGATGGCACTTCGTGACAGAACTGACCCACATGGGAAGGTCCAGAGTTCACGCTCCAGGTCCTCTCTGCACATATGGGCACATGTGAGCCCATGGTCTACACTGCCTGAGACTGGGTGTGGATTATGGCATGAAGACACTGTTGGGGGCTGACCCTCTCTCCCTGATGAAGAAAATACATCCTTAAAAAACATTTAAAAATGGAATGTCTTTATGTTTCCTGTTTCCTGTGTTTATCTAACTTTTATCTTAATTTTGAATATGATCTTCTTAACACTTCAGTCTCTAGATCCCAAGTTTGACCAGTGAATTCTGAGTGGAAATAGTGGGTGCCATATTTGACTCAGAGCAATGAGAGACGCTGGATGAGCAGTGTCTGCACGAGCGGCTGTGACGATGGGGCGTCCCACGGTCTGTACTGTGCTACGAGGCAGCCAGCGGCCACGTGTAGCCATTGAGCACTGAAACTAATAAGTGATGATTCGATTTTATTTTAATTACTTTATATTAAGTCTTTATATTAAGTCTAAGTAGCCAAATGTGGTTAGTAGCTATATATTGGGCAGCACAGTTTTAGGGTTTTCTTTCTGTGGAATGACAAATGTTACTCTACCTGTAGTTTCTCCTTCAGAACTGAACTTCCCACCCAACTATTTTTTTTAAGAGAGAGATTTTGGCTATAGGACGCATATGATCACCAGAGACAGAGAGACAGAAAGCAAGAAGTCACCTCCCGGGTAGATATGGCCATGCCACAATTCCTTTTCTTTCATTCTCCTCACAGGATTTTGGGCATGGGTGCACATGTGCCCAATGTGAGTTTTAAGCTGCCAGGTCCAGGACTCAAACCATGTTTGACTACATGGGAGTCCAGTGATGTAGCCATTACGCTATATGCTGGTCCCCCCAATTATTTTTTTAAACTACTAGAAGGTGCATGCACTCACCAGAGAGAGACAGAGAGAGGAAGAGAGGGCACATGTGAGCCCAATGGGTTTTGCTCACACCACAATCCCTTCTCCATTTCTCAATTCTGTAGAGATTTTGGTTTGCACACACACATGCACAGCATGTTTCTCAAGCGGTCAGGCTGGGATTTGAACTGCAGGGTCAGTCCGTGGGTATGGCTGCCTTAACCATCAAACCTTGAAGCTGTCCCATAGGCTATGAGTTTTTTGTTTGTTTGTTTGTTTTCCATAGGGTACACATGCTCACTAGAGAGAGAGAGAGACAGAAAAAGTGAGAAATCACCCTGGAAGTGGGGGATGGACACGCCACATCCCTTCTCCTCCATTCTCTCCTCGGGATTTTGGGCATGCACACACATGTGCCTGGCATGATTTTCAAGTCACCAGGTTCGAGACTCAAACAGCAATCGACAATGTGGGAATCTAGCACCTTAACCACTACACCATCTGCTGGCCCCAGAACTATCGATATTAATGTGTGTTAAGACATAAACTTTTTTTGTTTAAAGCCACTGAGGTTTGTTCATTCACTTGTTTTTCGCCTGCAGTAAAACAGCCCATCCTAACTGATTCTGGAGCAATTAGGTGAGGCTTTAGTACAAGGGGCGGAATTGGGTCTCCAGTGTCCATCATGGTGAAGGTACTAGTAGTCAGGTGCACAGACACTGCCCCTCCAACCCACCCTGGCACCTCCATTATGACATCGTCAGGCGTGGCACTGCCCTGAGAAGTGAGAGTAAAACACATGGGTTTGGCCATCGGATGATCTAATATTTTCTCTGTTACTTAATAACTGTAAGCTTGAAAAAAGGGCACCATCCTCTGAGCTCCAGTTCCACTCTATTAAATAGCCATAATGATAGTCTCCAGTTTAGAGGTTTTTGTGAAGATTCAGTAAGAAAATGTTTATAATAAACAGAGTGGTGCATGGTAATTGTTCATAGAAAGATCCACTATCTCTTTTTCTTATTCTTACATTGTTATTCACTTGCTATTTATGGAAGCATAGATGTGCAAGAGCATATATATACTGAGGAATCTGCATACACATGTCTTCAATCCCAAATTCTGACACTCATTAGCTGTCTGACCTTAGACAAACGATTTACTCTCTTTCCAACTACTCATTTCCAGAATGGATAGTAAAATACTTATCTAGATGGAAGTGCAGAGAGGATTATATGAGATCGTGTGTCTATAGTGCCTGGCACATAGTAGGCATTCAAGATGTACTTTCTGTGTCCCCGCTGCGGTCTTTCCTCGGTCACCCAGCTCCCTCTCTACACTTGCCCTTCTCTTTGCCTCCCTCACTTGTGCCTTTCTCACCGTCCTAATTAACCTGACTGTAAGTGGGCAGTTTCTGGCTACAATAATGATGGTGAAGCCATTCCCAGCCCAGCCCACCATGCCATACCACATGTCGTGAGAATTGACAAAGGTCGCAGTGGTGCAGCTGGCAGTATGTCAGTGCCACCAGTCAGGCTAGAAGTGCAGCGAAGAGGGCTCTTGAATTCCTAAGCACGCAGAGGGAGACGATGTCACTTACTTGCATCCCAGGAAGTGAGTGGATTCAGGCTGACTTCACATGGCTACTAGCCCTTGAGAGAAGCAGTGAGATCTGGGGACAGGGCATTTCCTGGGTGACAGGGGTTATAACATAAGAACAAAGTGAAGCTTAAAGAGAAAGCCTAGTAAGAGAGTGAAAATCGAGTTTTCAACCTCCAGAGAAACTGTTATAATTTAGTAAGGTGCACACTTTGTGCATTTTTTCTATATGTATGTTATACTTCTGTCAAAACATCTATTTTAAAATAATTATTTTATTTTATTAATTATTATTATTATTACTTTATTTGATCAGAGAGACAAAGAGAGAGAGCAAAGGAAAGCGAGAAGGTAAGCGGTGAGATCTGGAACTCGAACCTCAGTCAATGATGTGGGAGTCCAGCACCCCAGCCACCAAGCCACCTGCCAGCCCCCAAAACATCTGTTTTTAAGATTAAAAAATTGGTAATTTTTTTTTAAAAAAAAGGAATGGAGTTTCATACTGAGTCAGACTTAGAGACTGGGCAGTGGAAATCATTTTGAAGTCTTTAGGTGTTCCTTGGCATTGGAATTCATGTCTAGGCCATGTTTTCCACTCCCCTGCCTCATAGGAACAAGAAATCCCTGAGTGACATATGGGCTGTAATGAGTTAGTTCACCTGAGTGGTTTCAACATTCCAAATGATAGGATGATTCCTTTAGTGAAATGAAGTTGGCATATTGAGAAGGGGACTTTGTTCTTTTCCAAAGATCAGGAATGTTTGATTCAATGGGAGCTGAGTGAGGCCAACAAATCCATGTTACAGGTCCAGGACTGATTTTCTTAGGGATAAGAAACAGTAACTGTGGCCTTCCTTTTCATTAAAATGGAAATAATCATACTTACATTTCTCCTAGGAAAATCATAAAAGAGTTTTTAACTGAATTGGATGCAGTAGTAGCTACGATCCCATAGTACCGGCCTGATTTGAATAGCTGAGGAGGTGGGCAAGCCACATGTATATATGCATGTACACACAGAGAGGAAAGTTTTAATAGATCAATACATTTCAATTTTAGAACCTAAAATAAAAACAAAAACTAAATGAACCCTGCCTAACAACACAAGGGGGCAGCATTTCCTAACATTAGAGATGAGGAAGACAGAATAAGCATTTTTTGGTAAAGATACCTAGATTGGTAATGCGCCTTAAAGAGAGTGTTTTATGTGGTAAGGAAATTAAAATCAAAAGGTTACTAAGTGAGTCAGCAGAAGAAACCGTAAGTCACAGAGCTCAAGAGTGGCAGAAGGAGAACCATTGCTAATGTTTCCGGGTCGTTGGTAGTTTTTCAGCCCCATGCGTCTCACATAGTCTTCCCAGTGAGAGATCACTTGTACCTGCTGGAAATGGCCAATTTCTCACCAAAAGAATCATGAATAAAGTCTCTCTATTTCTCGTGGATACCAATTAAGGCAAAGACACCTGGTATCTTGTTACTAAAGATGATTAATTCAACTTGAATAAAACATGAATCAACTAGGGTTGAACTATGCTTCCAATGTAATTATGTGCTAATCTTCAACATAATGGAATCCTTAAGGGAATGGTTAGGTTATGATAGTTTTAAAAATATATTTTGCATATGTTTTGAAATGTTAAAGTTGTACATTTTAATTTCTTCCTAAATCGTGTTTCATTGCATTCTCTCACATCTGAAGAAGATTAGTAAACCTCAAGATACTGCCCCCTGTAGGAGGTAGGAAGGTAGATTTAAGGAAGGTAACGACCACAGTCTCTGGGTTTAAATCCCATCTCTGCTACTTACTGAGTGACTGAGAAAGGTTCTTAATCTCTCCGTGCCTCAGCATTCTCATCTGTATAATGAGGAGGATAACGCAGACTACTAGAGTGTTGTTGCGAGGATTAAATGAGACAGAACAAGACAATCCATGTAAAGTCTGACACAAAGGAAGGACAAGAAATACTACCTGTTATTAATATTTATGTGATGATATTAGCTTCTTTAAGGAAACAAAGCTTAACTATTTTTAGAATTCCATGTCTTTGTATCTAAATAGAACGGTTCATTTCAAAATTTCTTTTTTGCCTTAGGGCATGTGCACTTGCTGGAGAGACAGAGACAGACAATAAAAGGGAAAGTAAGAAATCAGTCCCCGGGGGGTATGGCCACATCGCAATCCCTTCTCTCCCTTTCTCCTCCCAGGATCTTGGGCACTCACACACATGCTCCTGATGTGATTTTCAAGCCACCAGGTCCAGGACTGGAACCGTTGTTGACCATGTAGGAGTCCAGTAATGTGACCACTACCCTATCTGCTTGTCCCTCAAAATTATACTTAATTTTTATTTCCTGGTAGAGATTCTGAACTCTAATCTACAAAATAGCCAAGCCTAAGTATAATTAAAATGATTTACTCTAACTCTCATCACCAGGAAGAATTCTCACAATACTCTTTGGTAAATTGGCTGAGTGGGACTGTACTTACGACCTATGCGATAAATGAACAAGCATCCCACAGGAGAGTTGTAACTTCCAGAAGATGCAGAGTTGCAGCTTTCACCAGCTTCTGACCCTTTGAGTCAGGGACTATAAAAGGTAGGTTGAGGAGAGCACTGGGCCTGCAGAGGTGCTTTGATTCATTAGAGCAGTATTTTGTTCCATTGGGCTTTAATAGAAACATTCAAGTGAATTATATGAACTTGACTGCTGTAGGAGGAGTGCACGTTCTACAGCTAACCTGTACCCCGCCACACACAGACTCAGTTGCCTTAGCCTCTGCCCCTTCATTTCCACGCCCACTTGCTATTTGAGTTTACCACGTCTTCCAAAAACCGAAAATGCCTGTGGCCCAGGGTGCCTGTAATCAGTCTTCTCATTGCAGAAAAGTTGCCATCATCCTCACTCACAAACACAGCATCTGCACACAACAGCAATCCATGCCTTCCCAAATCTGCCCTTCCTTCTTTCCATTCTTCCTAGTTCTCTTTCAGCTCTACAGTTTGCAGGACTGGATTTAGCCAAAGGAAGGAGTCTCTATCTTCACTCATTTCATTCATGCTTTCAATGTTTCTTACCTTGTAAATAAGCAAGACAAATGACTAGCTTCTTTTCGTGTTCTTAAACAATGCGACTCTTGGCTAGAACTTGTCCAAAGTAAACATCATGTCAATGAACAGATCCAAGCCTTCGGGTACCTTCTGACTCACTGGGAGCTGGAAATGCAGACAAGCCCAAGCTGCAGGCTGGGTGGGAGAAGCTTCCAGGTTTTAGAATTCTTCTGGCTTCCATGATTTTTCAGAAAGAGTAAAAGCACTGGGTGACATTGTTTTTAATTGTCCTTACATCAAGTCACCTGGAACTGAACTGTTATATTCATGGAGAATTTCCTTCTCATGGAAACAGTTGACTGATTGTTCAGCCCATCATTTTGCGGTAAGAGTTTTTGTTACCTGATAGAGCCAGGATAAAGAAAAGCAGCAGCATGTTCTGTAAGAGAGACAGGGAAACACTTGTTTGCCTGTGACTGGTGGCCTTCAGACGGAGTCATTAATGAGAAAGAAGAGAGGCAGGATCCACATAACACCCATAACACAGCCAGAATGAGCCCCTGAGATTTGGAGGTTGATTAGTGCTCAATCTGTCTCAAGATGCCCCCAAAACCAATATGTCAGTTACATTACAGGATCATGCAAAATGAATCTCTCACTCTACGTTGTAATCAAGAAATTTGATAGCCACTAACATAGATGGCATTTTTACCTATCATTTATCGTGATCTTTCAGATTAGAATTGAAAAGGACCTGAGAAATCATCCAGTTCAAGGCTCTTGGTTTAGAGATGTTCATTCTGAGGCCAAAAAAAGGTCAAGTAAGTTATCTGAGATCAGATAAATGAGAAGTAGGACTCAAGAAATACTTGCTTTCAAGACAATTCTTTACCATAACCTCATTCCTGGGGATGATCATGTAGACGTGCTTTAAAAACTATGAAACTGGGACCACCAGATGGCATGGTGGTTATGTGGCTGGACTCCCTGGACCTCACGGCTTGAGACTCACACTGGACACGTTTGCATGCATGCCCAAGATCCTGAAGGAGAACGGAGGAGAAGGGATCGTGGCATGGCCATCATCCCAGGGCATGATTTCTCATGATTTCTCTCTTTCTGTCTCTCTGTCTCTCTATGTCTCTCCGGTGAGTGCATGTACCCTATAGCAAAAAAAACACAAACAAACAAAAAACAAACAAACAACAAAAAAAAAACACTTCTCTCTAAAAACAAAACAAAAATCTATGAAACCTTATCAAAATTTAAAGTGATGGTGTTATTACGAGAGGTGGTAGAGAGAAGGAGGTAGTTACGAGCAGGGTTTCTCCACTACGGAACTATTTAAATTTGGGGAGAGTTGTCCTGCACACTGTGGAATGTCTAGAACAGATATTAAAGGATTGCCCATATGTATAGATCATGGTTTCTAAACCTTGCATTGCTGACATTTGGGGCTGAATCGCTCTTTGCTGTGGGTCCTGCAGTGGTGCTATAGAACGTTTAGTAGCATCCCTGGTTTTACTCACTACATGCTGGTCGCACCTGGATGTGGTAACCAAGTATCTTTCCAGATGTTGCAAGATGTTCCCTAGGGACAGAATAAGTCCTAACTGAGACACCAGTGCAGAAGCTATGCTTAGAGTTTTTGTTTGTGTGTGCTTGTGTGTACTGAGTCTGTTTTTTTTTTTTTTTTTAAGAATTATTTTATTTAACTTTACTTACTTCTTTATTTATTTATTTATATTAATTTGACCAGAGAGGGACAGAGTGAGAGAGAAAATGAAAAAGCAAGCCACTAGGTCCGGGACTCAAACCATGGTCAGCCATGTGAGAGCCCAGTGCCCTTAACCACCACGCTGCCTGCCGGCCCAATGCTTAGAGTTTCTAAATGATATTTTCCTACTGAATAAGAAAAGTGAAAATATAGAACAAAATTAACCCTTCTGGGAGGAGAGATATCTGAGCTTCCCTGGTGTTGCACTTTACCGACTCTACCTGATAAGGTGTATCTGACCTACTGAATGAAAGCATTGCATCTGTCATGTTTTCTGCCGTGTCTTCAGAGTGAAAATCACCAAGCACATAGCATATGCTCAATAAAGATATCACCAAATGAATGAATGAGAATAACTTCATTTTGCAGTCCCTATCTACTAATAGGCACAGGTTTCTTGCAGGATCCTTGGACTAGACTTGTGGAAAGTATCTTTTGTCTTTCCCCATCCCTAAAATAAAAAGATTCTCTCAAGAAAGCCTATTCATGTGAAGCAATGTCTTTTCCAGATCACAAATTCTCAGACTGGGATCTGAATAGGTCTCAGATTTTAGGGTCACCCATGGGAACCCAAGACCAACATGAGAAACCCCCCTTGTGGGTCAAAATGACAGAAAAGCAGGATCCAGGGTATATTCAAATTCCCAGTGGTAGGTGAGAACATGCCTGATGCTGAAGCTGAGATGTGGAGAGGGCCAGCTCTGTGCATAGGCAAAGAGGTTGCAAAGTCACAGCAGATGTGACTCCAGGCTCTTCCTGCTGTTCAGGGCTGTGGGCTGCTCCCCAGTAATAAAGCTGCTTTGATAATGTTGTTTTTGTTGTCTAGGTCACTCTGTCCTTATTATATTTCAGATGTGGTGGCAGAGAGAGCCTGAAGAAACTTTGTACTCTCCTTTCTGCTCTAAAATCATGCTATTCACTTACTCATCTTGCAACTCCTCATGGATACACAAGACTAATTACAATCATTCTGTTTCATTCTAACCTCCTGTTTGGATACTAGCCAGCAACACAGCCTTTTTTAACTCTTTCAGCAGTTATTAAATAATATTTTTTTTAAATTGCAGTAGGCAGAGTCTCTTCAGTTGAGTGGATTCGTGTGACTCTTGCTGGCTCCCACCCAGTCACCACTTTGCCTTTCCTGAGTACAACAGCTGGACCCCATCTGTGTCCATGGTTTCCTCAGCCCCACCCCAATTTACTCTTCCCCACAAAAGTCTATGGCTTTGTTGTTGTGGAGGGATCTCATTTCTGCTTTCTTTTTCCAGCAGCTTTGAAGCCCATGTTTATCATTTCTTCCATATTTTTCAGCATGCTTTCTTTACCTAATCTCTTTCATCT
>NW_006159447.1:3256985-3325025 GCF_000334495.1 Tupaia belangeri chinensis | reverse complement strand
CCAAAGATGGTGTCTGTAGGATCTCTCAACAGCTAACAGAAAAGAAAGAACTATCTTCACAATCCAATGGAAAATGGACAAAGACTTGAACAGGAAACCTGCCCTGTTGCCTAGTGGTTAAGGGAGCTGGATCCCATATGGCTGATGGAAGTTGGACTCTTGGCTCTGGCAACTTGAAAAACATATAAGGGTATGTGTGTGTGGTCAACCAAAATCTTAACAGGATATAGAAATGGGTAGGAGGAGATTGCAACATGACCATGTCCCGTGGAAGAGTGATTTCTCTCCCATCCTTCTCTCTCTCTCCCTGGCAAGTGCATGTGCCTTTTGGCAATTAAAAAAAAAAAAAGACATAAACAGATATTCTCAAAGAAAAATAGCCAAATGATCAACCAAAAATTAAAAAATAGGGAACCAGCAGTTAGCGTAATGGCTATGTCGCTGGACTCCCACGTAGTCGACCGTGGTTCGTGTCCCGGACCCGGTGGCTTAAAACTCACGCCGGGCACGTGTGCTTGCGTGCCCAAGATCCCAGGAGGAGAATGGAGGAGAAGGGATTGTGGTGTGACCATCCCCCCTGGGGGGTGATTTCTCGCTTTCTGTCTCTATGTCTTTCTCTGTCTGTCTGGCGAGCGCACGCGCCCTATAGTGAAAAAAAAAACCTCTCAAAAATAAAAAAATAGCATTAAAATGTGCTCTATATCATTGGCCCCCAGGGAAATGCAAATTAAAATATAAAACGATCTGTGTGCAATTCCTCACAGTGATGAGAACTGATGCCCATCCAAAGACATATTCTAGAGTGTTCATCACTGTGCCATTTGTAATTGCCTCAAACTGCACATTCTCATATACCCATAAACCAAGGAACAGGAAAACACACAGCATTGTAGTCTCACTACAGAATGTAGCAATGGGAACGAATGATGCACAACCTCACATAACACCATAACTGAATCTCACAAACAAAATGGTGAGCTATGGAAGCTAGACCAAAAATATGCGTAGTGTAGGATACTATTTAGATAAAGCACTAAAATAGGTAAAAAGAAGTTTATAAAGTAATAATAGTGGTTTCCCTTAGTGGTGAGAAGAGAACATTTGAGATATTTCTTTACTTGGATTTAAAAGAATTCATCAAGTTCTACTGCTTTCATTACAAGAGAGTTTTCAAGAAGTTCATAGAATTGCCCATTATAAAAAAATTACTCATAGATTTTTGCAACAAAATTAACTTACACTTTTTTAAAAATTGCTGTAAGGCACATGCACTCATGGGAAGAGAGACATAGAAGAAGAGAGAGAGAGAAGTTAACCTTAATCTTTCTGAGAGAAAGATATCTGAGCTTCCAAATATTGTTATACTTTATTGAACCTACCTGATAATGTGTATCTGACCTACTGAAATAGAAGCTCCATGAATACATTGTGTCTGTCTTGTTTTCTGTTGAGTCTTCGGGGTGCAAATCATCAAGCACATAGCATATGCTCAATATAAGTATCACCATACGAATAAATGAAAATAACTTCTTTTTGCAGTTCCTATCTACTATTAGGCACCAGTTCCTGCAGGACTCTTAGACCGGGTTTGTGGAAGTTATCTTCCTTCTCATCTCATCCCTAGAATAAAAAGATTCTCTCAAGAAATCCTATTCATGTGAAGCAATGTCTTCTCCAGATCACAACTTCTCAGACTGGGATCTGAAAAGTGTGAAAGGAGTCCCAGTTTTTAAAGTCAGCCACGGGTACCTAAGAGCCAACATGAGAAGTTCCTTTTGGATCAAACTGACAGAAAAGCAGGATCCAAGGTGTATCCAAATTCCCTGTGGTAGATAAGAACATGTCTGATGCTGAAACTGAGGTGTGGGGAGGGCCAGCTCTGAAGATAGGCAGAAAGATATTATAAAGGTACAGTAGATGTGACTCCGTGTAGACCTAACTTTTCTTGAGCAGTGCATTACTGCTTGCCAGGGACCTGTCCTATCCCCCAAAACTTCACTGTTAATAGCCTGTTGACCAGAATCCTTACTAATAACATAAACAGTTGAACAGTTGTATGTTTTATGCACAGTATTCTCACAATAAAGTAAGCTAGGGAAAAGAAAATTATTAAGAAAATCATAAGAAGAGGAAATACATTTACGGTACTAAATTTTCCAATACATTTACTGAAAAAAAATTCACGTGTAAGTAGACCCACAAATTTCAAATTCATGTTGTTCAGGGCCAGGTACTACATTAATAGACTATCATGGAATCTCCCATGTCTAATGTAGAGGTCCAAAGAATGATTACAACTCTGAGCACTTTGTCAGTCTCACTGCCTAATTTTGAAGGACAATGCTTGCAGTTTTTTCTGCTATTCAGTCCTGTGGCAAAGATAGTCCTCTCTTAACAGGGCTTGGGCTGGACTATTGATTGTCATTTTTCGTTTGTTTGTTTTAACCACTCATTTACATATTTTATTTGGAATTGTTTATACCAGTACAGCAAAATTAAGTCTTAGAGACAGTGGGTATCATTACATTAGATGTCATTAGTTTATTATAAAAGAGAAACATGGAAAATTATTTACATAATGAAAGATTTTACAGCTTCAGTGGGATGGGCGGCTTCATGTGATGCCATTTCAGTAGTGATTTATTTCAGTCTACATACTTTCCAAGAATGTCACCACCTCAAAATAGGAAATAATCCTTGTCATCTAGAACTACTTCGGTGCCTCCATGTTCTGAAAGAAGAACTTGATCTCCAACTTTCATGCTAACTGGTTGAATCTCTCCACCCTTTCCTTTAGAGCCAGATCCAACAGCTACTACTGTTTCTTGCGATACTTTCCTTGAGACTTTTCTAGAAGCATAAGGCCTCCTTTGATTAATGTTTCAGCAGTACTCCTTTCAATCAATATTCAAAGAGTGGAAGAAACTTCCTGAATGGCTATCCTGCCATGACTCTTACAGATGCAGCTCGGACTCTGGTCTTGCACCACTGCCACAGCAAGTAGAGCCGTTGACTGTTTATTAGAGTAAAGGCTGCAGTCTTTCTGGAAGGTACAATGCCTTTGAGGTTGAAGACTCTCCCCAGTAAAGACTGTTTCCTATAGGAGCAAGTGTCTCTGACACTGGGCTGAGTTGTTTCTTTGAATGAGAATCCCTAGTCAGTCAATTAGTCTTCCAGTACCTTATCCTCTCTTTTTACTCTCAGGGAAGGACTGAGCTGGAGACAAGGAGATTGCTGATGAGTTTTAACCTCCAAGAAATCCTACAAGGTGGAAAGGATCATACCAAGGTTGCAGAAAGTGGCATCTTTTTGTTCTAAATATTATCTTAAATGGTTGTGCTTTACAAAACCAGAGTTGAAACAGGAAAGAGCCAGTGAAGGCAGAATTGGAAGCTTGACCAGTCTGAGATGGAAGAGAAATCTGCCTCTGTTAATCCTCTTCACAACCTTTTCCTGTGAAGTTCTTACTTTCCTTTCTGTTCCCAACCCCCATGTACAGCTTAATCTGTCCAGTGCCCTTACTTCTCTGCCAATGGTTTTCCAGCTCAAAGCCAAACAAGAACACCACAAAATCAGATTGATCCTTCTCCCTATATCACCACCATCATTTCATTTGAGAGGTCTTGGTGGTTTACAGAACACTGACCCCTAGGGCCTCATAGGTATCTAGCAGACTGTTATATCCTAGATTATAAGAGATAGAGCAACTCTATGGCTCTTTGTTAAGGCAAATCATGAAAGGTTTCCAAGGTCATGACATTCATGGTTCAACCTCTCTCCCAGGTAGAGTCAGAGTGTTTTATATAACACTTAACAGTCTCCCTACTGCTGGTGGACTTGGCAGTAGGCACTCTATAAAAGGCTATTTTAGTAGATATTTATGTTTTTGTCTCTCAGAAAAGCCTTTCCCTTCAGAGAAATGCTGAATCACCCTATTGGGACTATTGATTCATAGGATTCCTATGTCTTCAGCACCAGAAGGGCATACGACCCAAGATGAAATAATGGGAGGAGCCCATCCCCTTTTCCACAGAGATTATTCCAGGAATGGTATGTGCTGTAGGAAAGACTACCTGGAATTCTTGGACTGGGTATTTTATACTGGAGAAAAAGGGAAAATTTCCTTTCCTTGCTGATTGTAAACTACAAGAATTTGAGACTGGCGTTTCTGTCTGCTATAACCCCTGCAATACAGACTCTGTAAATAAAGCTCACACAAAACAATTAGAGAAAAGCAGTGAGAAAGGGAGAGAGAGTTTGGTCCTTGGCAGCTTGTTAAGGTTATTCACCCCGATTTCCTCACAGTAGGATGAGCAGACATTCCAGTTGCATAAGGCAATTTCAGTTTACACCTGTCACCCCAGCTTAATCATTAACAGCTTCCTCTTTAATTCTCGGAAATGTCCCAGGTGGATGATAACTTATTTTTCCATTGTTCCTATCACTATGTATGTGGTTAACTAAGGCTTTTATGTCTTTTTCCCTCCCTTAGGCTGTTTCAAACTGTTTTTTTTTTTTTTTTGTCATTCACAACCAAGAAACATTTTGACTTATCCACTTTAAAAATTAACCAGAAGGGGGAGAGCACATGGTGTAATAATTACATCACTGGACTTCCATGTAGTTGACCATGGTTTGAGTGCCAGACCCTGTGGCTTAAGCTCACGCTGGGCACATGTGTGTGTATGCCCAAGATCCTGAGAGAGAATGGAGGAGAAGGTATTGTGGCATGGCCATCCCCTCGATGGGTGATTTCTCACTTTTTGTCTTTCTGTCTTTCTTTCTGGTGAGCACATATTCCCTATAGCAAAAATCTCTCAAGAATAATTAACCAGGAAACCTTTCCACAGCACCAGTTCTGAATCTGATTACTTAGTCTTTTACTGGAACTCTTGGGAAGGTGCCTGATTCTCTATGTGGTGCTTGGTCTCCACTTGCCCTGTGGATTTGACACCTTGGGCTCTTCCACGCTTGCCTGCCCAACTGCCTTTCCCAAACCATGAGCCCTGGTTCACCACATTGAAGGTCAGCACAGCCCACAGATTTCATTAGGAGTTCTGCAACAATGCTCAAGAAGAGCTCAAGAAGAAGAGCCAGGATGAGCTCCAGAGGCCATCTGGGTGAATAAATTTCAATTCTTTTTTCCCTCTTTACATTGTTCTGTCCCAAATTCAAAGTCCTAGAAGGAAATTTCAATTGGTATGACATGTGTATGGAGCCCACTTGTTCACTGGAAGAAACCAGGATGCCAGTGTAGGTAGTCCATGGTATCTACATGAAACGAGAGGGAAGAAATGCACTCTGAAAATTCATGTGTTGTTAGCCAAAAAATGTGAATGGGTACTAGAAAACTAAAAACATACCAAACAATGTGCATTTCACAATTAAATAGCATAACCAGCTATTTATACATGCATATTAATGAGAGCTGAGCTCTTAAATATACATACTGGGGCTCTGAAGAATTGGAGATGAAATGATTGATCTTTCTAGAATAACCAAGAACCCCAACTATGAGCACCTTAAGTGATAAGGAAGCTAGTCTTTACCTATTATACAGTTCTATACTCCATGATAACAGTATAGACGTTTGGGGCTAATATTTGTGTGAAATTTTGGGGGCTTTCCGGGTATACTCATTCTCTTCCTTCAAGTACATTCTGCTGGTCTTGTCCATTGGGGTTGCCCCCTCAGCCAATATCACATAAAAGTCACGACATCCTCCTGTGATTAAGTCTCCAACCTAAGCTCCTTTTCCTGGTGTAAATTTTATGGCTCTACACTTCTGCCCTTTTTTGATGTCTACCTCATGATTTCTCTCCTTTTCATGGTACTTCTGAACACTCTTGAGTTTTCAGCACTTCCTCCACAGGTTTGCATTTTTTCTTTTCTTTTTTTACACCCACCATCCTTCATCTACAAAAGTTCTTGGATAATACATAATTCAATCTGGTTTGACCCTCGAAACTTTGTACCTTAGCATTGACCTGTGTAGGAGGCACCTTCACTATTTCACCCCAAACTGGTAAAATATGTAATGAAGAAAAGTACTGGTCCCGGACTCAGACATAGCTGATTCACGTTGCTGCATAAACCTGGAACTCAGCCTCTCAGCAGAATGATGTCCTGGAGCTTTTCATACACTCACACAGTTTTGCAGCTTTGTTTTATGTGTGTGCATTCTACCTTTTTTGGTAATTAGTCATTTGTTTTCAAATAACTAATTGAGAGCATCTTTAGTTTCTCTTTCTTTAACATTACTGTTTTAGTCAAGGTAGACTTATCTATACTCTAATAGCAAATAAATCCCCCAAATCTCAGTGGTCTAGCGCAATTAAGTTCATGTTCTGTTCACATCACAGCCTATTGTGGGTCAGAATCTTCTCCTCCATGGGTGACCCACAAAGCCAGGCCCTTTCCATCATATAGTTCTTATATCGCAGGGTCGTTCTCTTCCAACCTCATGTGAGGGGAAAGAGGGAATATACGAATGCACAAGATATTGTATAGCTAGCCTTGGAATCGTCTACCCATCTACTGCTGGCCAGAACTGAGTCACGTTGTTCCACCCAGATGCAAGGAAGGCTGGGAAATGTAGACTTCCTAAGTGTCCAGGAAGAAAATACAGGATGGATGAAGAAGTGTCAAGTCAACACACCACCATCTCCGTTTATAGCTGTCTGTTCTGAAAACAAGACTGCATAATGATATATTATTGTAAGTGCGATGGCATTATGTACTGACATGCCAAACATGAATTTACATGAATTATTTCATTTTATTAAAATTTGTAACTACCAGGTCAAGTTAAGGTGCTGGATCCCACATGGCCTGAACCTAGTTTGAGTCCTGGATCCAGAAGCTTGAGAATCACACCAGACATGTGTGCATGTGTGACCAAAATCCCAAGAGGAGAATGGAGGAGAAGGGATTGCAATGTGGCCATCTCTCCTATAGGATTATTTTTCACTTTTTCTCTTTCTCTCATTCTTTCTCTGACAAGCACACAAGCCCTATAGCAAAAAAAAAAAAAAATGCAACAACTGTATGAGGTGTTGGGAAATGTGAAAATGGCTGGTGCCAATAATTATTCATTTTATTTTTTGTGCATTTCATGTTCTACAGGAAATTGTCCAAGGTAGGATATTTAAACAGCACCTGATACTGCCTTTAGTTCATATATTTGACAATAAGTCCTTCTGTTATAGAGTTACATGCTAGAAATGGTGGAAGATGACAAGTTTGTCAGGGTCTTCATTACAGGACAAGCCAACTATATAAGTAGAGATAATATAAACCAATTATAAAGGCATAAAGATATGTCTTTATCATGAATTCTCCAATTTAACTGAGGTTTTATTCACTAAGACATCACCTAGCTCAAACGGAATAGAAGAAAGTTTTGGATGCTGTTATTCATGACAAAAGATCTTGTGTCCCCTTCCGTCTTTTATTTACCTCCTGGTGTATTTTTCCCTTGCCTAAATGATGACTTTTGGCTCCATCTCTATTTCAGGTCTGACACCAGCCTCTGGACTTGCCTCTTGATGCATCCTCTGTTGCCTAAGGTGCTGGTCTTCGGCTTCAGTTCCTGTTTGTCATCTCACATGAACTTCCCAACAAGTACAACATCTCTACAGAAGTTCCCCAGGCCATCTTCATTGCACAGTTCTGTACCCAGAGCCATGTTTATGCTGGCCTCCTTGCAGCCAGCCTCCCAGAGAGAGAGCTCCGTTTTCACTGAGTGCTGGAAGAGGCTGCGAGGAGCTGATAAGGAGACATAACAGATTTCAAGCCAAATTGGGGAAAGAGAGGTGAAAACAGAGGCAAAATCAGTTGGTGGTTAGGGAGAACAAAAGGCAAGAAAGATCAAGAGGAAATAGCCTTGCCTTTCACTCCTAGTCAGCATATTTTTTTGAAAAATGAAGCTTTACTTGAACTTAATTTAGAGTCTGCACACTAACCATAAAGAAATATTTTCTACCACAAAAGAGTACTGAATGAGGAGCTATGTGATCACTTTTTTTTTTTTTCAGTAGAATTATGTTTGGGGTGAAAAGGGTTAGGAATGGGGTTGGGGGACTCTAGAAGACAAATGAGAGGCAGTCTCTATTCATACAAGGGGTGGTCTCAGCCCTCAAAGAACCCTCTGATTGTCTGACCTCACCAGACATGCTGGACAAGCCAATACATGCTTTGTTTCTGGACTTAAGTCTTTTTCATAGTAAGAAGTTTACATCATCCAAAGTCATCCACAATGTAGTTGATGTGAACAGAAGCCATTTTCAAGGAGTAAGAAGCTGGTACTTCAGTCCATGGTTGAACACACTGAAGGGTGATGCACGCCTTCTGCTCCCTTCACATGGCCAGGAGCTGCAGCCAGGAACTCCTTAACAAGCATGTGCATTGTGTTAAGCAGCCTTAAATACTTGCAGCCAGGGAGCTTTTTTTTTTTTTTTTTTTTTTCCACTAATAATCTTGGATCATTCATAGCCACTTTCTCTCCTGATAAAAGTCTGTGAGAGTCAGTAACTTAGTTGGAAGACTGAAGCAGCCTTCATGAGTCAGATGACATATTTATCTTTGTAAGTGAAAATGCAAACACACTCTTGCTTGACTTCTAATTCAAGGGGGAAAAAAAGCATAACAAACCCAAGAATGAAGAATTTATCAGGAATTAGAAGACAGTAGCAACTCTTACAGTCTGAATTAAGATGAAAACTTTCTTCTTTCGTGTGCATGCGTGTGTAAAGTCAGGTCAAACTCGGATTAAATAAATTTTTTTATGCTTTTCTCTTGTTAAACTGTCTTTTGTCATAGGAGTGTGGTTGTGATCCTTATGATATATCCCTAAGCTATAGATCCCTGTTTCCATTTATGTAATAAGTTGATAGCACGTGGAGGACTAAAAAGAAGAGGGAAAGCAAAGGAGGTGTGAATCAACAGGGAAGTAGGTGAATTATCCTGTGCTAGTGATAAGAAACTTTATGTACTTTAATAAAGCAAAATGCTTCCTATCTCCTCCCATTCCCTTTTTTTTTTTTTTTGGAGAGGTTTTTGCTATAGGGCACGTGCACTCGCCAGACAGACAGAGAGAGACAGAGAGACAGAAAGTGAGAAAACACCCCTCCGCCCTGGGGAGATGGCCACACTGCAATCCCCTCTCCTCCATTCTCCTCTCGGGATCTGGGGCACACACACACGTGCCTGGCGTGAGTTTAAGCCACCGGGTCCAGGACGCAAACCTTGGTCGACTACGTGGGAGTCCAGCGACAGAGCCATTACACTAACTGCTGGTCCCTCCTCCCATTCCCTTTTAAGGATGGAAAGCACTAGAAAGTTTTTCATATCTGATGAAGTTTAGACTGGCTGAGAGAAAATTTGAACAAACGGGTTCTTTGTCTAACACAGATAAGCTGATGTGAAGTTCGTGGACTCCCATCTGTTTTAGTGCTCATTATACGTATTTCCCTCTCTTTCTGCTCTCAGGAAAACTTGAGAGTCTCTCTGCTTAATCATTAGTTACCCCTGGGGCCAGCGGGTGGCATGGTAGATAGGGGGCTGAACTCCCACATGGCTGACTGTGGTTTAAGTCCCAGACCAGGCAGCTTGCTTTCTCACTTTCCCTCACTCTCTTTCTGTCTCTCTCCCTGGTGAGCACAAGTGCCCCGTAGAAAACTGAATAATCATAATGATGATAAAACTAAGTTAAAATAATTCTTTAGAAATAAGTAAGTTCCATGTTACACAGTTCATGGGTTTCCTAGGTCTAAGAGTAAGGGTTAGTGTTCTGCTTCTTCAACTTTCACAGTGGCAGAAACACCCAGATCTTTAAAATCTGTGCTCCCAAAATGTTGTTACATGTGCATTGTGAAAACTGAGGTAACAGAGAAAACAGCTTCTCTCTCTCTCTCTCACACACACACACTTTTTTTTTAGCTCCCTCAGTTTTCTATCCATCTGCTGTCCCAGACAGTCAAATCAGACCTTGAAAGGTAGCACTAATCACCCTCACAAAGTTCCTATTATGAATCGGTCTCTGTAGATCCGGGAATCTCAGAAATCTGATAAGTTTAACATTTAAACCCCAGGGAGCAAAGGGCATTTCAAATAAGATATGGAGTCCCAGGAAGTAAGGGAGAAAGTTACATAGGCAGAATGACAGGCAAAGGAGAAAAAGAGTTGTTAAGTCCTTAGAACCAAGAAAATGGGAACCATCGGCCAAGGCCTTAACAGAGCACTCCTTTATTTTGCCTTGTACATTCCTCGGATGTGCATGGCAAGCAGCAGCCTGTACTTCCACTCTTTGACCGCAGAAAGCTTGTGTTAACAGAGTTGTGGTGGTGGTGCTTACATAAAGCTAGCATGAATCCCTAAACCGCTAGACTCTAGGCCAACCACCAAAAGACAAATGGAATGATGTCTCAATTAAGGTGTGTTCAGGAAAGAATCTCCTTTAGAGTCAAGACTAAATCTCCGATATTTCCTGAGAAAGAATCCTCACTTGGAGGATAAAAAACACAACCATGCTTAAACATTGATTATGTTTATTGCCTTTCTGAAAGGCTGTAAAATAGTTGGGACAGAGGAGTAAATGGACAGTTGATGAAATTTTGTTTTGCAGTGTATTTTTTGTTTTTCAATTATTCTCTATGAAATTTTACATTTTAGAGGTTGTGTTTGATAAGTTATTTACCTATCATTTTTATTTTCAAAAGCTATGAAACAGAAAGAGATAAGGATCCAATGTGAAAATGGTGTTTGCTCTTTCCTGGTTTATAGTCACAAACCTAGAGCTGTATTTTCTCCCAACCTGAGGAATTTAGTCCATGTGATAGCATAGGCAGGTACTGCTCCTCATTTTACAGAGAAGGAAACTGATACCTGAAGAGGTTGAGTAACTGAAAATACCCCTAAATACTCGAGCTAGAACATGAACCTGGGTCTGTTCGTTTCCTGAGCCCATGACCTTTCCAGATGTAGTACTTTGGGACTGCCGTCTCCTCTACCAGCAATATTCTTTTGGATTTCTCTAAGGCTGGTTCATTCCCGTATGTTAGCCAGTAAGTCTAAAGAACAGGTTTGCATGAGGAAATGCTCAACATCCCTCATCATAAGGGAGATGCAGATAAAAACCACAATGAGATATCACCTAACCCCTGTCAGAATGGCAAAGATTAAGAATATAAAAAGTGATAAGTGTTGGCGGAGATGTGGTGAAAAGGGAACCCTCCTACACTGTTGGTGGAAATGTAAACTAGTTCAACCACTGTGGAGAACAATATGGAGGTTCCTCAGGGATCTACAAATAGAACTACCATTTGATCCAGCAATCCCACTTCTGGGTATTTACCCAAAAGACAGGAGAACGCTCAGTCAGAAAAGTGCTTGCACATCAATGTTTATTGCAGCATTAGTCACAATTGCCAAGACATGGAACCAACCTAAATGTCCACAAACCGATGAATGGATTGGAAAAGTGTGGTATATATACTCTATGGAATACTACTCAGCCATAAAAAATAATAAGACCCTGGAATTTGATAGAAGGTGGTCAGATATGGAGGATCTATTGCTGAGTAAAGTAAGCCAGGCTATGAAAGAAAGATATTGTATGCATCTACTCAATATATACCGACTATCCACACTCTATGATAGAGAGCAAAAAATTGGAGGACATAAAAGTAGTGAAGGTACTTAATGAGAATAGGACAGTGTGGAATGGGGGAAATGAAGAGAAGAGGATAGAAAAAGATAGCAAGTGAACAATAGAGAGGCAGGACGTTAGTGAGAAACAGATATGGCTTATTAACTGTTGATGATGACATGTATAGTATTCTCAACTAGATTGGTCTGAGAAGTATTTCATGATGGGCAAAGTATTTTTACAAGCAAAATGAGAAATAGCGATTGACTGTTTTAAAAAATAATTATAATAATAATAATGATTGGGGAAAACATAGAAAAGATATTGAATGTTGAAGCGGGGAGATTAATGTCTTTGTACTGACTGACTTGCATGGCATTCCCTTTTGAAAAAGCAATGTAATACACTGTAAAGTTATATGTAATCCAATGTAATATAAAGAAGATTATGATGATAATAAAAAATTAAAGAAAAAAACAGGTTTGCAAAGGCTTTTGCGCAGGGCTGTTGCGCCGTGTAACTCCAGGGGGCGCTGTTCACTTAGGATGTAAAAGAGACGGTATCTCATTAGAACCCTGTAATGTGGTGACACTTGATTTCTCTCTCCACACTGATAAGACCGGGTCATTATCACTCCATTTGGTTTCCTGTGCTTCTTAGCACTTATTCCTATCTGAAAATCAACTATTTTGTTTTTATATCTTATTTATTGTCTGTTTTCCTAAAGAATATGTGAACCTCACAAGGACAGGGACCTGTCTTACTGCCGTTCGCCAAACAATGACAAGCCATAGTAGGTGCTTAATATGTTATTTGTTGGGTGTTCCTGACTATGTTATAACTCCCAATAGTCTACCTCTCTCGAACAACAGGATTGTAGGATAAAAAGTTTCAAGACATCCTGGATATTATGAAGACATTGACATAGTAAGTTAGAATGGCAAACTACTTCTGATATTTTCTGTGCTTTAATATTTATAAGCTTTTCAGCGACTTAGAACCCTCAACATCATTGGCCAAATAGACATTTATTTGACAAAATTTAAAAATATCATCTTGAAAAATCAAATGCTTTTATATTTCAGTTCTACCAATGTGGAAGCTAATTACATGTGGCATCGTAAAGGTGAGCATTCACATTTCCTATGGTATAACAATTCTCTTAAGTTTCTAAGAGAAACTCCTGAGCTTGTACTCTGGAAATAGAGTGAGAGCATTCACAGCCCCACTTATGACAACAAAAGCAACAATGGAAACAACCCAAATGCCCATGCACAGGAAAATAGTACATAATTTGTGATCTAGAAATTTAGGAAGCTGTGTATAATGAATTAATTGTAACTATACACCAAAAAAAAAAGAGAGAAGAAAACAATGGATAAAAACAAGCAAGTTCTAGGAAATTACATGAAAATTGATGTTCTTTTGATAAAGTTCATTTTAAAACCTAAACATTTATGAAGAATAACAACAAAAAAGCAAAAAAGCAAGAGAATAGCAAGTAACCTTGATGTTCACCATGGTGTTTTCCTTGGATAAGGGAAAGTGTAAGATAGGTTTGGTAAGAAGAGTCAAATATAAGTTTTTGCCAGTAGTCTGGCTTTTGGGTTGAGATGGTGGTTTCTAGCTTTACACCATGTGTTTAACACCATGATTTCTTATTTCCTGCTATCCTGGGACAGATGATTTCTAGGAACCCTCTCTTGAACGATAGAACTTTTGAATGATGAGCCGGATCCAGGGACATGTCTATTCAGTCATATATTCCTAGTTCCTGCATACAATGTCCAGCAAAACACAACTCCTTGATAAATGTGTTGAATGAATGACAGAAAGTTTTAAAGTCCTTTTGATTAATATTGAGGATAGTCCAAATAACCACTCACTCCCATATCTTACTTTGTCCCTCACTCACATGAAATTATGTATCTGATTTCATCATTGGTTGAATAATAAAAAAAGAACATTTCTCCAGAGTATTAAACAAGCACATTGTATTGTTCCACATAAAATATTCTACAATATTCTACAAAATCTGTTGATACTGATCTGCATAGGGAGAAAAACAATTAAGAATCAAACCATACAGAAAAAGTTTTTTAATGAACATTTTTTTTTTCTAGGCAAAAGACCTTCAGAAAAACACCCACTGTTAAGCAGATTTACAAGTGGCACTTTTGGCTGTATTAGAGAATTAGATTTGGGCCCCATATGTTAGTAGCAGATCTCTTGTAAGTTAGTAGTAGATCAGTTTTATAATGCAATGCTTTCTCAGCATAAGAAAGAACCAATTTGTTTTAAAATATAGGAAAAGCTGAAACCCTAAAGTCATTGTTTCAAAAAATGTACTATTAATTTCATACTATACTCCTATGTGTTTTCATACAATAATTTTAAGTATTGTGCTATACTTTTTAATGAAGGGAGCAAATAAATCTGAATACAATTTTAAAATCAAGATATATATTAAAAACATTTATGAATGCCTCTGACAATACCATATGCTATCTTTGATACTGCAGTTCACTGTAGTACATGGCAGATCTGTCCTTTTGGTATTGAACTGAGCAAAAAGACATTATACCTACATTATCTCTTAATGAGCAAGATCATTGCCAGTAGCATGAATAGGTTTCAATTAGCAAAACCAAAATGTTCTAGATAAGGTATTCTGATCATTTATTTTAAAAAAATGGCACAAGATTAATACTCAACAGCAGAGACGAGTTAACGTTAGTTTAAAATGAGTTCTGAGGGGCCAGCAGGTGGCGTGGTGGTGAAGACCACATGGCTGACTGTGGTTTGAGTCCCAGACCCTGAGGCTTGCTTTTTCACTTTCTCTCTCTTTCTCTCTCTCTCTGGACAAATTGAAAAATAACAATAATGATAAATAAAATTAATAAACTAATTCTTAAAAAAAAGAAAATGAGTCCTGAAAGCAGTTTATTTTTACAACATATTTGAAATGAAGGAGTATTTAGAAATGTAACACTCCAAGTTGAGCTGAAAGTGGTAACATTTTTATTATTAATTTCTGTTTCTCCAAAGCAGCCACCTTTGATAAGATGGTATGAAGTTGATCACATCTAATCTACACAAAGATGGGTATCTTCTTTATGCTACCCCCATTTCTCAACTAGTCTCATTACTTTATACAATTATTTAATAGAGATTAACAATAAAACATCAGAAATAGAATCAACCCAAAAGGTAACTGCATTTTTCTCCGAACAACTAAACATGGCTTTCAGATTTGCACATATTATGCTAATGAAGAAATAAAAACTACTTTCATCTCCATCACTAAAACGTAACACGTCACACAAACACCTCAAAAACTGAAAGCTTTTAAGGGAGCAAGGAAACATTTCTTAGATTCTCAGTGAGGGAAACCTCACACATAATACTCTTCCCTATCTAGATATTATACACACAGACATACACATATAAATGAAATAAAAGTTCTGGCAAACATTGTTTATTGTTAATTTAGGTAAATTCTTAGTGTCACATTTAGAATCTTTTTGTTTGGTTTGGTTTTGGTTTTAACGCAGGACAGTTGTGAAACTATTATGTGCAATACTTAGTTTTCAATGATATGAACAATCTAAGACCTAAGTCAATTAAAATTTATTTCCTTACCTTCACAGGTATATGGCTCCACTTCCATTTTAGGAATACCATAAAGCCATATTTACCATGTTACCCTCTGCTGCAGAAGGCTATCCTGTGAAAGTCATGGGGCTGAGACACTGCTGGCATGGTGGTTAGGGTGCTAGACTCCCACATGGCTGACCATTGTTCGACTCCTGGACCTGGTGGCTTTAAAGTCACGCTGGGCGCATGTGCATACATGCCAAAAAATCTGAGAGGAGACTCGAAGAGAAGGGATTGTGATGTAGCCATCCCGACTGGAGGGTGATTTCTCATTTTCTCTCTCTCTGTCTCTCTCTGACAAGAACACACTCTGTGGCAAGAAAAAAAAAAAAAAAGCTGCTGTGCTGGAAGGTAGGAGCTAGGCATTTGGACCAAACTCTGACCCAGCAAGTCTCATGAGGTTGGGCATGTGGCAAGGCCATTCTATGGCTCAGTTTCCTTATTTGTCAAATAAAAAGGCTAAACTGTGCTCTGCATGACCCCACGTAGCAATACTATTTTGAGATTTTCTGACTTTGAAGTTTTCATCGAACTTTATTCACAATGTAATATTACACTTCTACCCAGGGGTTGGTAATTTGCATCTTTATAGGCAAAAGTTTTCAATAATTAGGTAACTTCTTAGGCCTTTATTTAACAAACATGATACCTGCACTCAATAAATTAAAAGTAGCCACAAATTCTTTGAAATTCCTCCTATCAAAAGGTGACCTCTATTTCCCCATGTCCTGATTCTGGGCCAACTTCAATACCTGCTCTGGCTCACAGGGATGTGAAAGTGACATCACATAACAACAGAGAAAAGGTCTTGCTGTTTTTGTTCTCGCTCTCCAATCTCATTCTCCTTTTTCTTCTGTGGAAAAAGGCCAGTGGAGATGGTATCTTAGCCGACAGCCTCAGCCGACCTTAAGACAAATGCACGAAACCATCCCAAATCAGCCAGCCTCCAAGCAGCCTGTTCATTGACCACAAATGTGTGTGTTGACCCAACTGAGAGCCACTGGTGGGCCAGCTCAGCAGAGTTCTGCCCAAACTGCCAATCCATAACATCATGAGAATACAAATGGCATATTGTAAGTCACAATTTGGGGTGGTTTGTTAGACAACAGAGGAGAGGTGACACGCTACTGTTTGCCAGGAACTGTGCTGGATGAAGGGAATACCCTGGGTACCATGAAACAGTCCCTGTTCTGCAGATGCTTAGGAGCTAGTTAGGGAGATAGGTAGGTAACAAGGCCACAAAGATGTAAAGACGTTATAATGCAGAGGGGGGCATAAAGGTCAACGGTAATTTAGAGAAGGGTCATCGAGGCTGGAATTGGGAAGCTGGAAAAGGCTTCCCAGAGGAGATAATGCATAGGAGGAACTGAGAATTTTTCAGGCAAAAAGGGAGAAAGAAGAACATTCCAGGGAGGAGAAACTGCATGTTCAAAGGTGAGGAGATCACAAGGGTTTCCTCAGGAAGTAGGAGCATCCGCTTTCATTTCTGTGTGAAGATGTCAGGGGTGTACTGGAGGAATAGGCAAGGTGGAACTCCCATAGCCTCAAGAGATTATTTGGCATTTGGCCTTAAAAGTGAGGGTGATGGGAACCCCAAATGGAAACAGCTCTCCCTTCCTCCCTCCCTCTCCCTCCCTCTCTTTCTTTCCTCCTTTCCCTCTTCTACCTTTCTTCCCTGTTTCCTTCCTTCCTTTCTCCTTTCCTTCTTCTCTCACAGGCAAGAGGGGGCTATGTGGAGTAGCTAAAGAGAAACACTTTTCCAGTGCCTATATGGGCTACATGGAAGTTTTATTGTGCTAAGGCCCAAGAAAAACGAGCATTAGGACACAAGTAAAAAGTAGAAGAAACAGATAAAGAAGACAATAGCATGTCTTAGAAAGCATTTCTTCTTCTTTACCTGGGGAAAGAAAGCATTTAAGAGGTTTTTTAAGAGTTTTTTGTTTTTGTTTTTGTTTTTGGTTTTTTTGCCATAGGGCATTGTGCTCACAAACAAGAGAGAAAATGAGAAATCATCCTCCAGGGAGGATGGCCATGCCACAATCCCTTCTCCTCCTATCTCCTTGAGCACACATGCACACATGCCTTGTGCATTTCTCAAGCCATGGGGTCTGGAATTCGACCTGCACAGTTGGCCACGTGGGATCCAGCCACCTTAGTCATCACGCCACGGGCTGGCCCTTAAGATTCATCTCTTAAAGATATTATATAAACGCTTCAAAACCAAGTGGTAAGGTCTCCCACTTACTAGGTGTGTGTCATAGGATATATAGCTAACTGCTTTATGAGTCAGTTTGATTTATAAAATGGGGATAATGGTGGTATTGACCTCACACATCTATAGGAAAAAGAGACGTAAAGTCTTAGTACCACACCTGATCAGAATGTCTGTAAATGGGGAAAGATTAGAGGAGGGAGGGTAACATGGGCTTTAGCTTTAAACAAAGCTGTTTGAATTCAGGTTACATCACTTAGTTGCTTCTGCAGCTATGCATTTTTTTTTTTTGAGTGGGTATTTTGCTATAGGGCATGTGTGCTCGCCAGAAAGACAGAGACAGAGAGACAGAAAGCAAGAAATCACCCCTCCCGGGCGGGGGGGTGGCCATGCTGCAATCCCTTCTCCTCCATTCTCCTCTTGGGGTCTTGGGCACCCTTGTACATGTGCCCTGCGTGAGGTTAAGCCACTGGGTCCAGGACTTGAACCACAATCGACTGTGGGAGACCAGCAACATAGCTATTACGCCGACTGCTGGTCCCCTGTGCAGATATTTTTAACCCTGCTCAGACTTAGGTTTTACATCTGGAAAGTGTGAGTGATAATATCTACCTTGCAAGGTTGTGCTGAGGATTGAAGGAGATCAGACACTGTAAATGCTGAAGCACAGAGCATCACACACACACACACACACACACACACACAGAGGCAATATTTCTCAAACATGGATCGACAATATTGTTAGATATTCAATATTACTTCAAAATCCTATTCTCTGACTACAGCTACAGATCAGAAAAGTTGGATTACCAGAAACATATATACATTATATCTTCGGCACGATATGTCCATTCTACCAGTACCAATGCATTATCATAACCTATCACAAAGAAATAGCTGAGGTACCTTATTCATATTTTATTCTGTTAATGCATAAGGGAGCAACCCCAGTGTTCAGAAGTCATTATATAAAATGAAGAAGAATTTACCATTCCCTGACTTCCTAATTTGGCACTTCAAAAAATTTCCTCTACACACCAAGCCCCAAAATGTACTCTTTAGACCAAAAAAGAGGAAACATGCATATATACAAGTGGATTGAAGAGTTACAACACAAGATAATGCTTTTCATGAAAACTAATTTCCCCAAATAAGCAGCATGTCATGTCCTTAGAATATGTTACACTAGAAAGCCAGTAGAAATTCAAAGAAGGCAATTTAAAATTTCAAGATTATCAAATATGATCAAGTTCTAGACTACTTCCCTTAAAAAGGAAGGCCTTCAAGGTGAAAGCTTGCCAAAAGGTTTAATTTTGGATTATATGTGTATTTACAAACTTCTCTCTCACTCCATTTTTTCTTTCCTTTTCTTTTCTTTTTTTTTTTTTTTTTTTTTTTTTTTTTTTGTTTTTTTATTTGGAAGGCTTTTGTTTTTTTCGATTTGCCAGGGGGTGCATGTGCTTACTAGAGAGAGACAGAAAGAGACAGAGAGAGGGAAAGTGAGAAATCGTCCCACAGGGGGATGGCCACTCAGCAATCTCTTTTCCTCTACTGTCTCCTTGGGATTTGGGCACACACTCACACACATGCCCACCATGATTTTCAAGCAGTCAGGTCCCGGAATGGAACCATGTCAGTCATGTGGGAATCCAGCGCCTTAACCAGCATGCCTCCTGCTGGCTCCCAAATTTCTCTTTTTTTAACATTCAACATATTCAGGATTGATTCTAGAAAGCTGCTGTAGTTGATTTATAAATCAAAGTGATTTAGGCTCGAAAAGAGGCAATTTAGGTGCAATTTTAAGTAGCATCAGAAAAGTTTTTTGATTTTTCTTTCTTAGTTAATGCCATAATTGAAATACATGTCAATCTAAAAGTTGATACTAAAGGCAAGAATTAGAAAAAGTCATTTTTTGATGTTTTTTAAGCACTCGAATGTTTTAGAACCTTCTTGAAAATGCTAGTTAGCTCAGATTCCTTTGGCTGTTGCTTTAATTTGAAGTTTGACAAAATTTCCATCCTCTATTAAATAGTGCCATTCAAATATTGGTGATAGTGCAATTTAAAGTCTGTAACAAGTATTCTATTGGGGGGTTTTAGCGTGTTGCTATTTTGGCTAGAGAAGCATTTCAAGAACTTTATGCAAACTAAGATGAAAAAACAATGAATGAGGACTACACATAGAAATCTAGTAAGGCAATTCTATCCTGTAGGAAAATTCTGTTTCTCAAATGTTTTTACGCTGATTTTTTTTTTTTTTTTTTAGCTATGTTACCCGGTTCTTCCACATTCAAACAGTGTATGAAATTCAACCTAAGATGAATATGCATGGAGAAGAGTTTCTGTGTTCAAAGCCATCCACGTGCATGGAAGTCTTGTCATTGCATTGTTTTGCTTCGTGCTGGTGCTGATCACCCCCAGGCCATGGAAAGGATGGGAGGTCCGGGTGCTCAGCACTCTAACTCCTCCATGACTTCCATGACAATCGTCCGTGGGCCCGTCAGAATCAGATTGCTCACGGTCCGGTAGTCCACGTGCAGCACGTTAAGCCCATTGACAGAGACGACAAACTGACAGACCTAAAGGAGAGGGAAAGAAAGACCATCTATCATAGCTTCTGGTGTTTCATAAACCTTTGGTAAAGACCATGTGTACCCCAACAGGTAACTGCATTCTTTTTTGTTTTTTTCTTCTTCTTCTAAGAGGTTTTTGACTTAGAGCTCATGTGCTCACCAAGAGACAGTGAGAGAGAAAGCGAGAAATAACCCCCTGGAGAGGGAGGGCCATGCAGCAACCCTTTCTCCTCCATTCTCCTCCCAGGATCTTGAGCACACATGCACATGTGCCTGGTATAATTTTCAAGCCACCAGGTCTGGGACTTGAACTGAAGTTGGCCATGTGGGAACCCAGCAACGTAACCCCTACACTATCTACGGCCCCTGGCAACTGCATTCTTAAAATACCCAACCATATATAGCAAACAACTCCAATTCAATAATTTCTAAGAAGCTACACTGTTTCTGGAAGGCAGTATAATTAAAAAAAAATATTTAGTATTTTTAAAAACTGGGCTTAAATCCTAACTTAAAAATTTACTAGCTTAACTTATTTCCCTCAGCTCTAAAACAGGGATGAATAATAACAGAATACTTACTTTATAAGACCGTTGTAAGAATTAAATAATGGGGCCAGCAGGTGGCATGGTGGTTAAAGGAGGCTGGACTCCCACATGGCTGAATGTGCTTTGAGTCCTGAACCTGGAGGCTTGCTTTCCCATTTTCTCTCTCTCTCTGTCTCTGTCTCTCTCTGGAAATATTGAAATAATAACAATAAATGAAGTTAAATAAAATAATTCTTTTTAAAAATTAAATAAGGTAAAGTACATAAAGTCTCTATTCAGTATTGAATGAATTCATTAACTAAACATATCAGAAAAATAAAGTAGAATTTATCCAAAAACTTTATTGTTCTTTATAAATTATTTTTCTCTTACTGGGCAAATAAAAAATATAAGTAAGAAAAGGAGAAAAGAAAAGACAGGTGAGAAGAAGCTGGGGAGAGGGAAAAGAAAGGACAGAGTGGTTGAGATGGATTACTTTAGTAATGCAGCCTATGTCTGTTATTCTCACTTCTTTAAGTACAATGCTTGAGTAATTAATGTGTACACCTGCTCCCAATTATTCATTTATTGATTAATCAACTTAGTGTTCAGGACTTAACCAAAAAATGTAGAAAATACTAAAACATGTTGGAAACCATTTCCTCTTATTGTTTTCTGAGTGGATAATATCAGTATACATTTGAACACCGTATTAAGTCAAAAAATATCTGGACCTATTTCTTAGATGCACCCAAACTGGAAAGTATTAGAACAGCTCTGTATCTGTAGAAAAGATGAGAATTATAATTCAAAGGAATGGATTTAAGTTTTAGGCCCTTTGCTGGAAGATCTTGAGTTGGTTTTTTTTTTTTTTTTTTTCTCTTCTATATCTTGACAATTTACTGGGTCGTTGGAAAAGTCATGAGGCATTTTTGCATAGAAAAACATGTCATGACTTTTCCAATGACCCAATACATATGTCTCATTTATAAAACAGAGGTAAGTAAAAATGCCTACCCTCCCACAGGTTCAAATCAGATAAAATATTTAAAACTTCTTTGTAAATACCAAACACTACGTCAATGCTGAGTTCTCTTAATTTCTTTCCCTTTAATAATACCCACTTTCATCATGGTCACAGGATTAAAAGTAAAAGAAGAAGAACAGAAAGTATTTACTCAATAAACACTTGCTATTATCATAACCCCTCCTGCAACCGACACGGCTACGGTGTTCTCTCTCTGTAAGAGCACATAATCACCACTTCTCCTTTCCCATCTCCACACATCTCTCCTCATGGACTCAGCACATCTCTTAAACAAAATCAGAAGTTCTCAACCACAGTCAAGATCATGGTCATAATTGAGGTCTGGCACAGTCATAGTCAACAAACTAGCAGGTCATAAACCACCCTGAGGCAGGCCACAGTGATTTACCGGACAATCTAGCACTAACTTAATGAAGGCATCAGTCTGTGCTTTGTTTTTGCTGCTAAAGCAGACCCACAAGCCAAAGAATGAGAGGAATTCCATGACCCTCCTGTCTCAGGCCTTTAGACTTTAGACTTGGGCCCTTTTTTCCCTCAAAGGGGTGAACCAACCTTTTTGTGTTGTCAGGTAAGACGGGATTTCCAGATGAGCTGCTCTCCAGCTAACCACCCACTCTTCGGGCTCCCCAAGCAGAGATGTATCTGTATCACTCAAGGATCACAGTCAACATCTACTCTTAACCACAATTGTGTGTTCTGTTCCACATAGTGTTTGTTTTAGTTGACCAATATTTAAAGATTAGGAAATCCTCACAAAACAATTCAGATTCTGGTGTCTCTGGGATGATATTCATACCTATTAACCCTAAGTCTGCATGGGCGCGTGGCAGTGGCTGAGCAGGGGCTGCTCCTTTGAATGAGGCACACACTTTTCAATTTGCCATAGTCCTCACCACTGTCTATTTTTCTTCATGCCAGGTGGAAAGGCTTTTGAGTTTGTGTTCCCTTATCTAGGCTACCAAAGGGAAAGAACTGAAGAGAAGATAGTTTGAAACTCCAAGAACTGAAGGGCCTCAAATATACATTTCATTAGCTGATGAAAGGAGAAATAAAATTTGGTATATCCATATAATAGAATATTTTTCGGCAATAAAATTAAATTTAAAAAAATGCTACATCATAGACAAGTCATGAAAACATTATACTAAGTGAAAGAAGCGAGTCATAATAGACCATATACTGTAAGAGTTCATTTAAATGAATATCCAGAAGAAGCAAATCTACAGAGACAAAAGTAGATTATTGGTTGCATAGGGCTAGGAGCGGGGTTAGAGGGTTGGGGTATGAAACTGATAGATAGTGGGTATGGGTTTCTTTTAGAGCTGATGAGAATGCCCCAAAATTACTTGTGGCAATGGTTGCACAACTCTGAAACACAACAAAAAACATCGAGTGAGACATTATATGAGTGAATTGTATGGTATGTGAATTAAATCTCAACAAAGTATTATGTAAAAAACTGAAGGGAGGAGGGGCTGGATGCCAACAATGGGTAGATCCATGTCACCTGGAGAAAGAGAGAGCCTGCCGATCTGGTTCAAAGATGGGGCCTTATAAAATTCTTGCCTGTGGGGCTTTGGGAGGCTACAGAATCATGGATGATAAGGGCTATGTAAGGTAAAGCTTGGAGGTGAGCGTTCAGTGACCTCTGCTCAGGACTTACACCCAGGTGTTCAGGGATAGAAAATGGGGAGTCAACAGGGCTAGCTGGGCAAAGACCAGTGACACCAGTAACTAACGCTGATCAAAGTTTATTTTATTGACCAGCCTAAGTCTGAGATGCAGCCTGGGGTAGCAGTACCTGTGACCCCAGAGAGGAAGAGCATAGGCAAGGGGCACCAAAATGCTTCAACACTGGACTTGTCATCAACGTTGGTGAGCGCTGACTCGAACCGAATTTAATTTTAGAAAAATAAAAAATGAAGGTCTTATCTCTGTTTTGCTTCATGTGTGCATACACACACATGCATTTCTAAGGTACCTAAGTTTTTAACTGATTTACTCTTTCATAAAATAAGGCTCATTCAAGGTTTCCTTATGCATAAAGACAATCTTAACTCCCTTCTTGAGAATCCATAGCTCCCAAGAGTAGCAGACAGGAACAGGGTTAGCGCAACTACTCTGTGAATTGCTCATATCCCCTGGTTCTTACCTGTGTGCTCCCTGAACACAGCTCTAGGGTATAAAGATCAGGTGAAGATCTTCTGTCATAGATATCGTGGGGAAAAATGCTAAGAGTTCTTGCACCAGCTAGTGTGTGGAAAACTTGAATAAAATGGAGATGTAAAAACCAGAGATTTTGCCTTCATAACGCTTACAATGTATTAATGGTTTAAGAGGCAGAGTACCACAGCCAGAATCCTTTTCCAAACAGCAGACAATTTCTTAATAAACATCATTTATTGAAAATATATTCTTTTCCAAGCACCAATCCAGGTACTTTACATACTTAATCAAAAATCCTCCCAAAAACCATGTGGTCATGTCTGTTAGGTGTTAGCCATGCAGCTGTCATTCTTCTAAAATTGACTTGACATCCTTTTCAGATATCGCTTTTCTTCTCCTGTGGGCAATACAGATAGGAGTACCAACTAAGGTGCCTGACCTGTTATTCGCAGCGTTACGTAACCCAAGTCAGTCAGGCTCGCTCTCTCTCTCTCTCTCTCTCTCTCTCTCTCCCGGACTACTAAATCTGGATCAGAGTAAAATAGGAAAGAACGTTCATTTGCTCTGATGCTTAGGACCCCATATTGATCCTGGCTCCTTCTTTACCAAGCTTGGCCCTTTAGGCCTTTGATTCTCTTATATGCTTGATTCCTTTCCAGTCAGTTTCTCTTTATCTTTCAATAGCTAATTTCTATCATTGGAAACCTATGATCCCCAATACAATTCTTATGAGCGAACTAAATGTTACAGAGGTTAAATTACTTGCTCAAGGTTAAATTATTTGCCCAGTGAAGTGACATATCTGGAAATTGAACTCCATCTGACTCCACAGCCCTATATAAATATAAATTTACAGAGGATAATGTGTACATGCAACTTCAGAGAAACACATAGAGAACAGCAGAAGACATATGTCTTTTCTTTTTAATGGCTAAATAATCCTAGGTCCATTCAAATATCTTTGTTGTTGTTCTTATTTAATTTTATTTATTTATTTTTCTTATTTCTTACATTCACTCACTGTATATCTTTAAACATTGAAAATGAATTTTCCCAGTATGATCTCCCTTAGATAACAGACTGATAACCAAAATATACAGGGAACTCAAGCAGAATATCCACAAAAAAATATCAACCTAATTAAAAGATGGGCAAATGAGCTGAAGACAACTCTCCATTCAAATATCTTACAGTGTTACTGTTTAGGTTCTTCCAACTTCATAAGAAGGTTTTTATTCAGTTAAGTTTGGGTTTCTTTTTGTATTGCTTAAAATCTTCAACAATAAGAAAACGTAGGTACTTATTTCAAACTCTGAGTAAGGCAAAAAAAAAAAAAAAAATCTGCCTTCAAAACATACCACGCTTCTATTCAAGGTAGTATTTTTGGAGGTAGGCTGTTAGGAAAGACGTCATTTCTCCCTAATGTTCTCAACAATTGCTTTGGTTCCAGCAGTTCCAAGATCCTTTTACTAAAAATGTACAAAATGATCTAGAATTGCAGGTATTACTATGTAACATATTCAGTTATAACGGACTTTCAATTAGCATCTGTGGTACACTATGTTTTGTAAATCAGCACACAGTATGAGTAATCACAGGAAACACACAGCCTGGGGAAAATGATTTCTCTTCTATAGTAAAGAGCACAGACACAAACACACAAGACATGTGACTACCTCTGAAGGGGGGGGGCCTTGGGAACTTCCTATTTGGGGTACTTGGGGTAGGGGGCTTGGATGTCCCCTGCTGGTGGTAATTAGAATTCAAGTGAAGTGTTAATGCCTTTCTTCTGTTCACAAATCTCTTTAACAGATCTGTTTTCAAAGATCATAAAATAATTTTCTCATTTCTCTAGTTCTTAGGAAAGGGATCAGTTATGAGTTTATCTAGCTGTTCACCTGACAGCAAGAGGCAGTACCCTAACTTTTAAAAAAATAGTTTATTTACTTACTATTATTTTTACATTTCCTATAGGACACCTGCACTCACCAGAGAGAAAAAGAGCAAGCCACCAGGTCTGGGACTCAAACCGTGATTGGCCACATGGAAGTCCAGCATCTAAACCACTGCACACCTAGTGGCCCTCTCTAATATTCAAATAAAGGAACAGGGGACACCATATCTCTAATGAGAAGGAAGAACAAAAGTCATAGTAAGCCTAGATAAATAATGTCTTTGAGCAAGTGGGCAATGAGAAACATTCTAAGAACCGAAGTTGGCCTTGCATGAGTTAACAGGAAGAGGGAGCTGGGACTCAGCACATTACAGGGTGTGATCAAGCTGGAATAAACACCTAGGCTGAAGTCCAGCCTTTTTTTCCTGCTGATAGGAAGCCAAACCAACTAAAGAATCTTGCCTCTAATTCCTCTCCCTGCACCAGTCCTGGCTGATGTACAATAGCCCTCTGGAGTGCCCAGGGGATTGTGCAACTGCACATTTGTTCTTGTATGGCTGAAGTCCCACCACAGTTATTCAATTATTTTATGCAAAGTGGGGATGAAGTTGGGAAGAAACACTGTACCTATGATGACCTAAGTGTCTTTTACTTCATAAATCTGTATTCCCTAAGACACTTTCATCCCTGAAATTGCTACGTTAATGTGAATGCCACCCTGACTTGTCTCTCACTATATTTTTTCTTTCTGATCTTGAAGGAAAAAGAGGATTGAAGTACTCTTACTTCAGACATTCTCTGAATATAACAAAACACATTTAGCAAAGAATTCAGAGAGAGAATCAGGAGAAGAAGACACAGACACAGAAAGTAATCAGAAAAGACCAGCCCCATAGAGCAGCAGTTAAGCACTGTGGATAGGAAGCCAGATCCCACCTGACCAATCATGGTTTGAATTCCAGCACCAGTGGCTTTAAAAACATGCTAGATGTGTGTGCATACATGCCCAAAATCTTGATTGAAAGAAAAATTGGAGGAAAAGGATTACCATATGACCACAACCCATTGGGGGTGGAGTGCTTGCTCTTACTCTCTTTCTCTCTCTTTCTCTCTCTCACATATACACACACAAACACACATGCACACACAGACACAAGAGTGCAAACTCTCTAGCAATAACATTTCTTAAATAAGAGAATTAGCAAGAGCTCATTTCTAGTTAGTAGGACCAATTTAATAACATTAAAAAAAAAAAAACCCAAGCTGTTATATAGCAAGACATACTACAATTTTTAATCAAGTGAAACACTCAGATGTATTCTAGAAATCATCCTGATCTGTCTCCCACCCAAAGTGTATATCTTTTCTACAGACCTTCACCAGATATCCACATGCTCTTTGACTTTACAATGGGGTTGCATCCCTATAAACAGATCTTAAAGTTGAAAAGTCATTTAAGTTTGGGATTGTCTGTAAGTGGCCCTAGACTACCCTGCTTCCTAAGTGATAATCAGCTCTCTGAAAACTGACACGGTGTGGATGAACATCCCAACCTAATGTCTTAGCACCTCTCACACAATGAAATAACACTGCATTTGATTTTTCCTTATGCCATTATTGAAAATAGGAATCACGTTCACTAGATGATCATTATTATTACCACCAGCATCGTTATTGTCTTCATCCAGAGGAGGAAATGAGGGGGAAGAGGAAAAAGGCATTTAACTCTATCAAGAATAACTTAGACTAATCTTTACATTTGGGCTAGATCATGCAGGGCAATATGCCATCTTATCTTCAACTGGAATTTAACTAACCATGTGTGTTATGACTCAAAGGAGAAGGAAAGAGGGTCTCTCACTGTTGGTAACTTCTCTTCTGTCAGTGACACCAGAATATAATAATGAGGTGAAGATGAATGATTCCTGGATAAGAGCTTAAAGATTCCAGGAGAAAAGACATAACGTGCAGATAAGGTCATAACTGCCCTTGGTAATAGTGCTGTATATAATTCAGCCAACAAGCTCCCTCAAACCACACCATTCATCAAGTTGATTGATTACACTACCTAATCTCTGCCTTTACCAATTCCACTCACATTTCTTTCTTGTTGCTGCAAACTTTGCTTCATAATAGACTCAGGATATCATAAAATTAAATATACTATATGTCTTCTGTAGGTCGGTGAGAAATTTGGTATCAGGTGATCAAAGTACGGATGTTGCTACACAAAACAAGGTGCCCTTTGCTTGTCTATAAAGTTTGGCTTGTCCACAGCAAAAATGAATTCCCTAAGACATTCACCTGTAGGGATACTCCCGTTTTCTCTTTCCTACCTTCCTCCTCAATGCGTGTTTCTCCCAAGGGAAAGTTGGATGTATGATAATTAAAAGAACGAACAAACAAACAAACTAACAAAAAACCAAAAAACCACTGTCCAGAAGTCAGGAGATGAGTTCTAGTCTCAAGGCTATACCCAATGAGCCAAGTCACTTTGAACATGCTATTTCACTTCTCTAATATTAGTTCTCCATGATACATTGAGTGGGAAAAAAAGAAATAGATGTTAAGGACTTCAAAGTATACTTCAGATCTAAAATTCTATGTAAAAAAAATCTATTAGTGAATGAAGAACATATTTACTACTATAGCCATTTTAGTTTACTAATTGCTTATGTGCCAGAAACTAGCCAGGGATTCATTTATGTTAAATTTGTAAAGGAAACATTACTCTTCTTAGATAAGTAAACTGAGGTTCAGAACAGCACAAATGAAAGAATGTAAGACTCTCTTTCGTGCACTTACGTGTTTGATTTGCATAAACAAACAAACAAATAGGTCAAAGCAACAAAGGACTGGACAACTAGGCAGAGGATTAGATATATGGAATACATAGGCATCATCTATGACCAGCACTTCCACTGTTGGAATTGTATCCAATACTATGATTAACATGATTAACTTAGAAAAAATTCTCAAGTTGACAACTAATCTAAGGTCTTAGAATTCATGGATAATTATTACAGTGAACTTCTAGGTTCACTTCATAATTACTGGAAATGTGCATACAGATATTTTACATTTTCTACATAGTTAAAAAGAAAAGAAAACTCCTTTACAATTTATTAGTTGCATGACTTTGGAGAAGTTAAAAATTCTCTGAGTTCTACTTTCCTTGTTTATAAATGGAGATCAAGTTTTTTTTTTTTTTTTTAATGGGGCTCATACACGATTAAGTACTAATCCCAGTGTTTAATACCAGTGAATATTAAATAAATATTGATTTTCCTTTTCCCACACAATTCCTATTCTCCCAAATAGCCTAGAGAATGCAGATTGTTGAAAGTGAGGCAAACCACTACATGCTTCTAAACCCAGAAAAGCCAGTTTAGATTCTAGTTTGGAAAATGAAAATAGATTTTAGGACTGGTGTTATTTAGTCAGATTAAAAAAAAAAAATTAAAGGGCGGGCAAAGAGAGAAAATGTGCTTGAATCTAGGGGAACTCCAACTATAGAGAATCCAGAAACTTCTGTAAACAGTCAGCATAGTTTTAAAGTAAATAGGGCAGCTGAATTCCAGTAAGGAATCTCTGACCCTGTCCATAAGATAGTCACATGAACAAAGTAGCCACAGATGTAGAACACTTGTGCAGTGTAAGTAGGCTCATGGATGGTTCTTCACCAAAATATCAGACAGAGACATAAGCTCAGTCAAGATTTGCATAAGTAGAAATTCCTTTTACCTGTAGACTACTTCATGTTTATCAAAGTACCCACAGTGAGCAAGGGAGCAACTACTTAGGAGTTTCAAATGCGGTTATAGTAAGTAGTCTGTGTGTTTGTGTCTACTGCATAACAGTACTGACAGCAGAACACTGTTCCTGGAAAAAAAAAAAAAGTAGAAGGAAACAAAACTTGCAGCTGTATGTTCAGCCCCATAAATCTCTCTGCCAAGTATGCAACTGGCAGGAGAGTGACTGGTGTGGGAGGAGGCAGAGAACCAGTTCTTGGATAAACACAGGATTCTCTCTCCAGAGAAGTAGTCTGCCTCTAAGCTTTATGCATTTCAAGTGGGCTATATGGTTATATTGTGTCCCCAAAGAACAGGCTGCACAGTTACCCTTGAAGGAAAGCCAATGGTATGTCAAGAATGACCCTCTTTTACAGGAAAACAACAATAACAAAAAGCAACACTAAAGCATTTTTGTTTCAAAATGAGAAATTCTAAGTGCCTGCTGATCTCACACAGAATCTACACCCCTTCTAGCCCAAATTGACCACAGATAAGTCTTTTTCAGATCTAGGTTGCTCCTTGGTCAGTCAACTCAGCTCACCTACGATCAGTCACAGAGGCTTCTGGTGTACTCAAAGGGGAAGGAGGTTTAGGAAACCCAGGCTCAGTTCATAGAATTTGGATTCACAAAGGTTTAGGACACACACTTGCCTTCCCAGGGGTTCCCTCTAGAAATGTGGTGCCTTAGGTTGAATGGAGGACACATGACCCACACTGACAGTTCACGGCACCTTTTTTTATTTTTTGGAGAGGTTTTTGCTATAGGGCGCATGCGCTCACCAGATAGACAGAGACAGAGATACAGAAAGCAAGAAATCACCCCCCAGGGGGGATGGCCACGCTGCAATCCCTTCTCCTCCATTCTCCTCTTGGGATCTTGGGAACGTGCACACACATGCCCGGCGTGAGTTTTAAGCCACCGGGTCCAGGACTCAAACCACGGTCGACTACATGGGAGTCCAGTGACATAGCCATTACGCCAACTGCTGGTCCCAGTTCATGTCACCTTCTCACGGACAGTTCATGCTTGTTCTAGGAGCAAATCTGGCTTGCACTAAAGACAGAGGCATCCTCTCAATTTGGTTTCTCAAGGTTATAAGAGGTGTTTAGTAGCTGGAAAGAAGTAGTGTATGCACTTTCTATCACACGATTCTGTGGATTGCCTCTACTACTAAAGGAAACGAGTGTATCACTTAAGAATAAATTCTCACTCTTAAATTCCTACACCATACAACATTGGCTTACCCTTACAGGCAGGAAGTTTTTTTGTTTTTTGTGTTTTTTGAGAGGTTTTTGCTATAGGGCGTGTGCACTCGCCAGAAAGACAGAGAGAGACAGACAGAAAGCGAGAAATCACACCCCACCCTCAAGGGTCATGGCCATGCCGCAATCCCTTCTCCTCCATTCTCCTCTCGGGATCTTGGGCACACATGCACACGTGCCCAGCATGAGTTTAAGCCACCAGGTCCGAGACTTGGACCACTGTCGACTATATGGGAGTCCAGTGACATAGCCATCACACCAACTTCTGGTCCCAATGCAGGAAGTTCTTTAGAATTCCCCCTAATTGTGAATGAGGAAGGATGGTTCAAACAGCAGGAGATCCGGAGATGCATTCTCAGCACAGGTACCAATTCCCACACAAGTAGTCAGCTCTCACAGGAACTTATGGCTAAGAGGATAGAGGCCCCACAGAGCTGACTTCTTCCCTGATTCCAAATACTCTCTTCTATAAGAACATTTCTCCCAATTACCTGTTTGGTCTTTAAATATTTATTACAACTGCTTAATATCCAGAAATTATTATACCTTTTTATGGATTATGCTAAAAATGCAAAATTAACATGCCAAAGATTTTGAAGGATCAATTACTAAGCAAGATGCAGTAGTACATTAAAGCTATTTGTCAGGTAACTAATTATAGTAAAACTTTGTTTTAATAAATACAATGCATTTTTCATATTTTATTTCATTCATAAGGGTTGATCTGTAATGTGATGGTGACATTACCTAACTTCCAAGGGTGAGTCAGCATCTCTCATTTCCCTTATTCTTCTTCCAGGATGGAGCTGCCCTGATTTGGGTTAAGAATGAAAAGTATGACTGTGTGGTGTGTATGTGTGTGTGTGTGTGTGTGTGTGTGTGCATGTGTGTGCAGGCACATGTATAGGGACGCATGCACATGCATGTACATTGCAGAGGCACATAGTAATGCCACCGTCTACTTGGTAGTTTTTTGGTGGGAAAAGTAAAAGGATTATACATAGGATAGGACATGGAGTAATGTCTTTTTGGGTGTGGTGAGATCTGGAGTAATCAGCCTTCTTTGACATCCTTTGCTGGATGCCCCCAGGGAGGAAGCCAAGCAGATAGTTTCTGTTTTAGAATCCCTTCCTTATTCTACCGGTCTATGGCCACATTCAAGACCACGCAGGCTAGGGACTAGTGAATGGAGTTGCCAGTCCAGCGACGAAGGACTCTCAGTTCAAGGACCTATGCTGTAGGGTCAAGAGAATGCTCTACACTGATTTGGCTGAAGACTGGGAGTAAGGCCTTGGAGAGCTATTAAAAAGTAGGTGTGAGTCAATGAGTCAGGTAGGCCATATCATCTTTAGGAGCCTAGCACACCAGTCACAGAGAACTGTATGGATTTGGAGATTGGGAATTCCTCCAAACCTTCACTCCTACAGAGCACTTTTTACAATCATTCTGGCAGAGTGGAAAGCATATTTTGCTGACATCAGCCAAAGAACCTGAGGATGAAAAACTACAGTAAATTCAACCAGTCTGAATGATTGATAAAATGGAAAGACCAATGTGTCGACAGTCAGACGTGGGCTAGTGTGGCTTCTGGTTCTGCCACTTAGTTGCACAATCAGAGGCTGACTCAACTCTTTCTGCCTCAACTATAAAATACAGGTAATATCCAGTTCCTAAGGCTGTCACAAAAAATTAGAGGCACTAATACATATTAAGAAACAAGCACAGTGCCCAGCTTAATGTGCAACAACAAAACAAAACAAAACAGTTCTTTCCTCCCTCCAGCCCTGGAGAATATACCAGACATTAAGTTACATTAACTGATCTACCCTCTAGATTAGCTCCTACTTGTCAATGTTTACTTTGAATGCCAAACCACTAGATTCTTAGCCAGGAACAGACTCCTTTATTCCAAGAAGTGATTAATTTATCGCAAACCCTGGAAAACTGACTTCCATCCTGGACATTGAAAAATTCTTCCACAAAAGGTTCCCAGATAGCTAGATTCAACTGGGTCATATTTCTTGCATCTCTTATAAAGTAGTCGAAATAAAGCATGTGTGTATTCAACCAGGGTTATCCAGAAGCAGTTCTTATTAAATTTTTTTTTTCAAGTCGTTTTATTTACTTTTTAGGGAACAGTAGGATCTGTCAGTATAGACATACAATGTGTAAGGGTCAAATCAAGGCAATAAACATATCCATATCTCAAACATTTATCATTGCTTTGTGTCATGAACAGAGATTTCTCATATGTCCTCTGCCCCTCCCCCCACCATAGATATTCTCCCCCATTATCACCATCCCCCACTGACTGGTACATTTGCTACAACTCACAATCCTATATTGACACTCCAGTAACTTCCAGAGTCCACAGCTCATGTTCAAATTCACTCTGGGTGTTGCACGTTCCACCCTTCTAAACAAATGCATTATGATACATAACCATCATTATAGTATTGGACATAGTGTCCCTGCCCTAAAAACCTAAATATGTATTTTCCCCCTAGCTATTTGTCTTAAATATGGAAAGATATTTCAAAAAGATCGTGGGGGGAAGAAGGAATTAAAGAAGCTCCTGAATAGGAGTGACTGTGACTGTCCACAGATATGAGAGTCTGGGCTTGCAGACAGACCACAACTCAGGACTCCAGCTTACAAAAATGTGGGTCCTCATGCTATTTAGTCCCCCTTGGCCTAGCCACAGTAGGGAATAGTCATGCACCTCTGGGCTTGGAATGATAAGGTCTATGCCTGGTCTTGATTATTTTGGCTCTAGAAAGTGAAACATGATCTCATCAATCCCAGCTGTGAGTATATGCAGGCAGCTACCCTGCCCAGAACACAGCGTAGTTAGGGCCTTGCAGTCTCCCAGTGGTTACACAGTTAGCCATATGTGGCTGTCACAAAGACAGCTTTCTCCTGTGAGTTGCAGAGAGTCTCTTTGGCCATCCTTATTCAGATGGCTGGCATCTCATACTTTCTCCCTCCCAACAGTGAGCTCCCTTATTTATTTATTTATTTATTGACAAGGTTTTTACTATAGGGTGTGTGCACTCGCCAGAAAGACAGAGAGACAGAGAGACAGAAAGCAAGAAATCACCCCCCCAGGGGCGATGGCCACACCACAATCCCTACTCCTCTATTCTCCTCTCTGGATCTTGGGCACGCACGCACATGTGCCCAGCGTGAGTTTAAGCCACAGGGTCCAAGACTCAAACCACGGTCGACTCCATGGGAGTCCAGCGACATAGCCATTATGCCAACTGCTGGTCCCGTGAGCTCTCTTTAAGACCCCGCTCTGTAAATTTTTCATCAGCACAATTTTTACCAAACTGAATAGGTTTAAATGTAAGTATGAAGATGTGGGAAAAAGTAAACATTTTCTCTTCAATGGAGAAAAATTCATATTTTAAAACTAATGATCTAAGGCATTTTTGAATTAATAAGATTCCTTAACCTAGCCATAATCTTTTCTAAGGACGCTATGAAGGATGTTTCCTTTTTCTTTGAAAGGCCTCTGCTGCTGGAAGAGAGCGGCATGCGGTGGAAGCGTTGAGGGTACAGATCATAGCTGCTCACAGGCAGCCTCTCTAGGCAAAGCACACATAACAGGAGAGCTTTCCATTGGTCATCAGGGCAGCCAGGTTTCTTTGATGCCACTTGGCAAAGCTGTCACGATTCAGAGCAACCAGATGAGGGCATGCACCATATCTGACTCTTAAAAAAGCTGTTTGAGATTCCAGGGCTGTTTCTTTGCTTGTTTCGCTCCATGCAAATTTTGACATCCAGGGGAGCTAATAAATCTCCGAATGTGTGCAGAATTGACGCTGTGCAAGGAAATACCTCAGGGCCCAAAGTACACCACCCAAACGCCTTCGTAACCTATTTTTTTTTTTTTTTCGTAACGTATTTTTAAAACAAACCGTGAAACACAGCCTTCGGTCTGAAATTGAGACATAAAAATCAACACAGTCTTTTATTCAATAGTACAACTGGATGATCTAGCATTGTATTTGCCTTTTAAAAGGTCTGGGATGGTAACTGTCATTCTTGGTTGTACTTTAAAATCAACTGGGGGGATCAGCAGATGGCATAATGGTTATGTAACTAGATTCCCATGTAGTTGACCACAGTTCAGGTGTTTGACTTGGTGGCTTAAACTCACACCAGGTGCATGTGCGTGCATGCCCAAAATCCCAAGAGGAGAATGGAAGAGAAGGAATTGCGGCATGGCCATCCCCTGGGGGGTGATTTCTCACTTTTTTTCTGGCCAGTAAGTGCACACACTCTACAGTAAAAATCTCAAAAAGAAAAGAGAAGAGAAGAGGGGGGAAAAAAAAAAGAAAAGAAAGAAAAGGAAAGGAAAAACAAAAAGAAAAAAATCAACTGAGAATTTCTAAACAGAGTTGAGCTGCTATATGGGCCTCAACCTAGACCAGTCAAGGAGCGCTCAAACTTCTGATTCTGGAGCATAGTAGAAGTTGAGAAACCCTTGTCTGGGCATTCATTCAAGGATCTCTGTGTTCTTGTCTATGCTTGCTTTAAATGGGAGGATTATATTCAAGCCCAGTATCTGCAAATGGAATTCATAGCATGGAAAGAACAGGAATTTACTCTTAACTTGGCCCTGAACAACCTACTTGGGTCTTTGTTTTCTCAGGTGTAAAATGGAGTCAGTGGTATTTACTCATCTCTATTTCAAGAAGCTGTGAGAATATAATGAGAAATGTAGTATTCTCTGATGCTTTACAAAATCAGGCATTATTACTATTGAAATATTTAAGTGTAAAACAGCCTAGATTGGGGGCCAGCAGATGGCATGTTGGTGGACTCCCAGGCGGCCGACTATGGTTCAAGTCCCAGATCTAGTGACTTCCTTTCTCACTTTCCTTCTCTCTGTCTCTCTCTCTTATAGTGCATATGCCTTTAGCAAATTTAAAATAATAACAATAATAATAAATAAAATGGAATAATTCTTTAAAAAAACATAGCCTAGATTATATTATTAATAGTTAGTGAAATGATTATGATGGGATAAAAATAAATGGAGACCCCCAACAAGCCAGGCACTGAAGTTGGTCTATGCCATACATCTCATTTAATAGCACGATCAGGAGTGATCAGATCCAACTTATGATGACGACACTTGACCATAGATAAGTCATTTCACATAAGTCATTTCACTTCTATGGGACTCACTTTCCATACCTATAAAATAAGGAGGTTTGACTGGGAGATTCTTATCCTAGGACCCCTGGATCTAAGAGCAACATTAAATTGTGCAAATGTCATACACGCATATGTGCACACTTTTTCCCTGGGAATAGGGTCCATTGCTGTTTCTAGATTTTTGAAGAGGCACGTGACCCCAAAACAACATTAAAAACTAGAGAAAGGTCTGCCCCGTAGCCCAGTGGTTAAGTGAGTTGGGTCCCACATAGCTGAAGGTGGTTTGAATTACAGTTGCAGTGACTTGAAAAACATGCCACGCATGTGTGCCCCAAATCTCCATAGGGTAGAAATATGGAGAAGGGATTGTGGTGTGTTCATGCCTCACTGGAAGAATTCTCCCTTTCCTTCCCTCTGTTTCTGTCTGGCGAGTACACATACTTTCTTGCAATCAGACATTAAAAAGAAAAGAAAAAGGGGAATTTTATTGTAGCTCTAAGTTTATGATTATTGTTCATGGAACTAATGCTTTTGAAACTCAAATACATCTATTTATGGGTGGATTTCAAACATATTTTTGACAAAATTATCTCTCTCCCAATGTATTTTCATTTATGAAGCTACTCAATCCAAAAGTTGAGTCCTTTAAACACAGTCAGTGGCTTCCTTCTCCACTTAAAAACCAACTTGGTTTGAAGGTGATCTCAGAAGAATAGCATGTCCACTGGGCCAGGGTGGTCCTGTGGGATTCAGAACATCCTTGGCTCTGGGCCAATCTGGAGACCTTTGTAGGTTCTGACTTTTCATTCCACCATGATTCTGGTAGAAGTATATTTGTGCATAGTGGCTGGAAGTTAATTGGTGAAGAAATTGAAATCTTAGAGCAAAGAGACATGAGTCTACATGTGGGACACAGCCAGAAAAAAAGAACTTGAACCAGTGTCAGACAAAATACAGAACAAAGAAAAGATAGATATCAAAACCCCGAGGAGAACAAGGTATTTGATGATGCTTAGATAGGCTTGGCTTGAGGCTATCTATGATCACGCATCAGAATCTATACTTGGTATCATGAGATGGTAGGGTTCATGTATTTGGGCTTCAAGTCCACAAAAAAATTCATTCAAGAAATCAGTTAAAATGTGGAGTATCTTATTTTTAAGGTCAACAGATTTGAGCTGCTCAAATTGTTGGAATGTGAAAAGTTAAGAGACAAGGACATATTCTTTCTAGTTTCCAGAACTCAGTACTTTCAGTTTTAAAAATTTTGTTGGTATGAGTTTATCACTTCTCCAAAATGCCATCTATCAGTATCATGTTCTTGGAAAACACAGCTATACAGCACAAGCCAACACAGAGTAGCCCCAAATGTAATGTAATGCTTCTGTTCACAAGATCCCCTATGCCCTTATGCTATGAAGGGTTTTTGGCCTGCATCTACTCTGTAACAAATCAGTTCCACAATAACAATGCCAAAGCACAGAATCTAGATCTAGTCATATCTGCATTCACATACAAGTCTCTTTATGCGTATTTATTAATCCCTCTGACCCTTATTTTTTTTTTTTCATTTGTAAAAATAAAAATACTGGGCCAGCAGGTGGCATGGCATGGTGGTGAAGGTGCTAGATCCCACACAACTAATGTGTGGTTTGAGTCCTGGCCCCAGGATCTTAAAAAGCATGCCAGGCACATTATGGTCATTTCCCCCCTGGAGGGAGGGGTTATTTCTCACTCTTCCTTTCTCTCTCTCTCTCAGATGACTGCATGTGTCCTCTAGATAAAAACTAAAAAAAAAAAGACACTATTTATGTCCTGTAATTGTTATTATAAACAATAAAACAGTGCTGATACATTTAGAATGGTACCTAGCATCTAATATCACTTAACAAATATTACTTCAAGAAATCTTAGATTCCGTTTTCAATAGTTATCTGGAAAATATACTGAAAGTGTAAAATATGTGCCCAAAAATCTTAAATAGAAAACTAACTTTTTAGTAATACAAATATGTTTCATGTTCTCTGCCTCTATATCTGACTGAAACAATATATTGCCTGGACATCCACTGATCTGCTCAAATTCTTTTAGAAAATAGAAATGCATACCAACTTTGTACTAGAGAAGGTGCTAGGGATTTTTATATAAAATATTTTTGTTATTGCTTCTCTATTATACATTTTGTATTGGTTTGTTTTATCTCAAATTACAATGATGGGGCATTGGAAACCAACTTACAAAACTTTATTTTGTATTTTAGAAATACTAAGAGTTGGTAAATTGAATCAACTAATGAATTTTTAAAAAAAAACTTTTGAGTGTCTTTTAATTGTCATATGGTATGGTAGGAACTAGAATGAAATTCCATAGGCTGTCTGCCACCCCAACAAGCTTTTTAATTCTGGTAAAGCAAAGACAGTGTCCAAACTAGAGTATATACTGTCCCTAGCCACAGAAACATTCATTTATTTATTCGAGAAACACTTACTGGTCATATACCAAAAACATATATATTCGAAACTTTCTCTGCACTCATAGAGCATATGTTCTAGAGGTAGTAAAAATATATAAATACATATCTTGGAAGAAAATAAAAAGGGAAGTATGAAATTAAAAAACTAGGGGCCTTGGCAGATATTGCAGGTGTGATTCACCTTACCCCATCTCAACTTCTCCCTTGGCCTGATAGAGGTTGAGAAATGAAATACTCAGATTCCTAGATACCTGTTCAAATGACCATGCAACACAATTTCAGCCAATGAGATGTAGGCAGAAATACTATGAAGAATTTCCAGCCAGCTTATCCTGTTTGGGCTGTTATAACAAAATACCATATACTGGGTGGCTTATACACAACAGAAATCACTTTCTCACAGTTCTGAAGTTAGGAAGTCCAAGGTCAGTACATCTACAGATTTGGTGTCTGGTGAAGGCCTGCTTTCTGGTTCACAGATAGAATCTTCTAGCTGTGTCCACGCATGGTAAAATGAGTGAAGAATGTCTTGTGTATATCTACTTACAAGGGACTAATCTCCTTCATGAGGGCTATACCTTCATGACTTAAACACTTCCCAAAGTCCCACTTTCTAATACTCTCACATTGAGAATTAAGTTTCTCCCTATGGATTTTGAGGAGACAGAAACATTCAGACCATAGCACCATTCTAACTGAAAAGGAGAAGAATTCGAGCTGTGGTGTGGAAGATGAGGAGGATTGAGTGAAAAGCCACCAAAAGAGGATTCTAGGAGGATGGAACAGCAAGTGCAACCTAAGGAGAGGACCGGCTTAAGTAACTAAAAGTTGACAATGGGAGGAGAACAAAAAGGAGAGTAGCAAGGAAGTAAGATTTAAAAGAAAGGTAGAGATCAGATCATGTAGGACTATTTAAATCATAGTAAGGATTTTAGGTTTTATCGTAAATGCAGAGTGAAAGGAATGAAGGATCTCAAGCAGGAGAGTGGCATGATTTCCTTTGCCTGCTAGTTGGGGAATAGATAACAAGGGCACAAAAATAAGTGTAAGAAAACCAATTAGAACCACAGTAGTTCTATTGAAAGATGGTAGTCGTTTGGATTTGGAAAAACAAGCACATTTGAGATACATCTTGGAAGTATCTTGAACGAGAGGGAAAAGAAGAAAGCCAAACATGACTCCTAGGCTGAGCAACTGGGTGGATGGTGATGATTTTTTTTTTTGGAGAGGTTTTTGCTATAGGGCGCATGCGCTCGCCAGACAGACAGAGAGAGACATAGAGACAGAAAGTGAAAAATCACCCCCCAGGGGGGATGGCCACGCCGCAATCCCTTCTCCTCCATTCTCCTCTTGGGATCTTGGGCACGCATGCACACGCGCCCGGCGTGAGTTCCAAGCCATGGTGTCTGGGACGTGAACCGCGGTCGACTTCGTGGGAGTCCAGCAACAGCCATTACGCTAACTGCTGGTTCCCTTTTTTATTTCTTTTTTGTTATTATTATTTTTATTTTTAAATTTTTTTTGGATGGTGATGATATTTACTGAGATGGAAGACACGGAAGAGGAACAGAAATGTGCAAAACAGAGCATTCAATCAACTCAACGTCCAAATTCCTATTCAGTGACCTGACCCTCTGCCAAGTGAATGTTTTCCCATCTCGGCTTTCCAACATTTCACTTGCTCTTACAGGCTTTCCTAGGAGAATAAGCTGAAACTGTAATCCCAGCAATACTTGAGTTCATCTGGCAGGAAAAAAAATGGTGGGCGGACTTAAAAGATTGAGTGGCAAAATGACAGGCTCAACACATGACTTTGTAATCTTCATTGTAATCTCCGTGTGTAATTTTCATAATGAAAACAAACAAAATGTGCTCACATCACAGTTTGTAATTAAATATATGTGCATGTAATGATTATCTATGTGCATTAATATAGTTTGTTATTTACTAGTTACTTATGAGTAATTAATACCTACTTTGTCACTAGACCTGAAGGCCTCAAGGGCCAGAATCTCACTGGATTCACTCACAAATGGATCCCCAGCACCTGCTATCATATACTTTATGCAGCAAGCACTCGACAAATATTTGCTGAAGGATATTTGTATACGTTTTTTCTGGCTGATGGCAAATGATCAATTGTCCCCCAGTATCCATTGTCTCTTTCTCCTTTATTAGCGGAACTCCTCTCTTTTTTCCCCCAGATTTTCTTACCTAAGGATACTTTTAAAACGTATCAAAACCTGCATAGTTTAAAATGGAAATTTTACATCTCTCAGTTCTGGGTGCTGGAAGTGTAAAACAGGGCTATGCTCTCTGACAGTCCAGGGGAGGCGCCTTCCTCGTGTTTTCTAGGTTTTGAAGTTTGCTTGAAACTCTTGCAGATGCCTCATTCTACTCACACGAACATCTTCTCCCTGGGTCTCCACGAAGTCATCTGTGCACATTTGTCCCAATTTCCCCTTTATATAAGAACACCAGCGTGTTGGGTCAGGGCCCACGGTTATCTTAACTCAACTACTTCTGGAAAGCCCCCATTTCCAAATAAGATCACAGTCTGAGGTGCTGGGGGTTAAGATTTCAATATATCTTCTTGGAAGTATCCAATTCAACCCACGACAACCACCCAGAATAAATTCAACCCTTCCCAGACTCTCGCATGTAAGTGTAGCCATGTGTTGTTTTGTTCTATCTAACGGATATAAAAGAAGTAATGTGTGCAATTTCCAGGAAGTGCCTTTAAAGGAAGTATCCTCTTCTTCCAATCTTCCTTCAGAGTAGCTGAAATACACTTCCAGCAGCTCTTTTTGACCAGTCTCTACCATGGAGTGAAGTGGAGACATACAACTGATATACAGTCTCAAGCTGTAGACTTTTTTCTAAGTCATGTCCCAGCAGATACAGTAAAAACACTACCATGTTTATCTTTACCTTCTAAGATATTTGTTAGTCATAGCTACAGACTGAATCGTGTGTCCCCTGACTCACTCCCAACTCATTTGCAGAAGCTCTAACCCCCAATTTGACTGTATTTGGAGAAAGGAAGTATTCAAAGTTAATAAGATCATAAAGGTGGACCCCTGATAAAACTAGTATCCCCATCCTCATGAGAAGAGACACCAGAAAGCTCACTGCACCTTTTTTTTTTTTAAGAGAGATTTTTACTATAGGACACATGCACTTGCCAGAGAGAAAGAGAGACAGAAAGTGAGAAATCACCCCCAGGGCGGATGGTCATGCTGTGATCTCTTCTCCCCCAGTCTCCTCTCAGGATTTTGAGCTCACATGCACATGTGCCCAATGTGACTTTTATGCCACTGGACCTGGGACTCGAACCACTGTTGACTACATGGGAGTCCAGCGACATAACCATTACACTGTCTGCTGGTCCCAAGAGCTCACCCTTTCTATCCACCATTGAGACATAGTAAGAAGGCAGCCTCCTGCAAGCCAGGAAGGGAGCCTCACCCAAATGTGAGCCAGCTGACACCTTGGTCTTGGACTTCCAGTCTCCAGCACTGTAAGGAAATGAATTTCTGTGATGTAAGCCACCCAGTCCAGGCTAGATGTCATGGCAGCCTTAGCTGACGAGGCTGGGCCTGGAAAACTACAGGAGTGTGGCTTTGGAAATAGATGCTAAGTTTGCATTGGGTCATCTGTGAATCTCTTCTAGTGCTGGTCAGTTTAGGGTAGTCTCTATTTGTACACTTGGAAGAAGTGCCAGGAGTTACGTGATTTTAAGAGTCCTCCAAAAGGGGGACAGATTTGGGTTCACAGTAGCTTTTTGAGTTTGGCCTGAAAAAAAAGAGAAGCCTTAGGAGACTTCAGGCTGCCCATTTCTCAGATCTTGCCCTTTTTCTTATCTCCAGGACTCAACATAAAGAAACTAGCATTAAAACCCACATATGATCAGTTTAGAAGTAGCACAGATTGTACCAAGATGTTTCTAAAATCTGCCACTTATTTTCTCTATAGCAGTGACTTTTAATATCAGAGGGCATGTGTGCATGCATGAGAGAGATGAGAGAAAAAGCAAACCCCTCCCTCCCCTATGGCCTGGTCATGCTCTATCCCTCCTCCTCCAGGTCTCCATCCTGCTGGGATTCTGGGCACATGCACATGCATGTCAGGTGTGAAGTCGAGGGACTGGGACTCAAACCCCTATTGTCCATGTGGTGGGATTTGGCTTCCTCTGCACAACATCTAATCACTGTACTATGAGGGCCACCCCGAAATTACTTTTAAAACATCGCAAAAATCATCTTTTTCATCCATGTTGATAGTCATTCCACAGTTTGCTTCTTCAGTGCCTAAACTATCTTGGCTATGTTAATTAGAGACTTGGCCTGCTTGGTTCAGGAGGAAAATACCATGAGATATAGTTTTGTGGCAGGATTGTGAAATCTTTTTCTCTACACATCCTACAATGTGAACGTATCTCCCAAAGTTCATGGCTGGAAACTTAATCATCAGTATAGCAGTGCTGGGAGATGGGGCCTAATAAGAGGTGATCAGGCCAGAGGCCTCTGCTCTCACTGTTGGATGACTGCTGTTATCACAGGAGTGGGTTAGTTATGGAGAAAGTGAGCAGATTATAAAAGCAAGTTTGGCCCCTTTGTGGTCTCATTTTCTCTTGCCCTTCCAACTTTGTCCCTGGAATGACACAGCATGAATCCTTCACAGAAGCTAGCACCATGTTCTTGGATATATCAGCCTCCAGAACTGTGAGCCAAATAAACTGTCCATTATAAACCACGTGGTTCATGGTATTCTGTTACATGACTATAAAACAGACTAAGATGAGATAAAAAATAGGAATTTTTGCAAGTAGAAAAATTAATATAATGGCTACTAATTCTTTATTCTGACTCAGACAGTTCTGTTTCTATATAAACATGCAAAGAAACAAACAAAGAGGCCCAGTAAGCCCACATCCATCAATTCATCACAGCAGGAAATAAGAAAAGAAGCCAGGAGTCTTGAAATCCCTCTGAGACTTGGCACGGGGTAGCATGAAAATTTGAATACTGTTTCTCACAGGATTTAATTATTCCCACAAGAAAAAAAAAAAAAAAAAACCTTTCCAGAAAAGAGCAAAGATATTGTTTGTTCCTTGTTTGTTAATGTAGCTCAAATTCCTCCAGAGCCTGAAGGTTAAATGGTTTGCTCTGACAAGTGTTTGATTAAACTAACAAAAGTGACTGGGATTTTTTACATGGATGACCCTGCAAAATCCAGTTCTGACCTCATAATGAACAGGTGCCAAAAATAAAAATTATTTATTTGATCTCCTTCAAGTCAATCCAGGTGAACAGATGACCACACTAACAATGAATTATAAATAGAATATCAATCTCTTTGCAGGAGGCATGAAAATCATGCATCTATGAGCAGTGGTCTGAAGATACAGTTTTTTGCGATATGTCACCTATTGGGCTCTGCCTCCTACAGTTGCAGCTTTTGGACTAATATTAGATCATTGGGACAATCATGACACGTTTTTCTGTGCAATAATGTGTCATGACTTCCAAGACAACCCAATACAATAGAAAGCAGGTGGATTTAGGGGCAGAGAAACCAGATTTGAATCTAACTGTCACAACTAGGTGACCTCAGGAAAGGGTCTCAGTTTCCTTATTTGTAAAGTAGGGAGAACACTATTGCTGTGGTTTCAATATGTTTTGTCTCCTCTAAAACTCAGGTTGAAATTTGATTGCCTTCGTGATAATATTGAGAACTGAACCTTCAGAAAGTGGGGACTGGGGTCAGCAGAGGGCTTAGTGGTTTTGTTGCTGGACTCCCACATGGTCGACTGTGGTTTGAGTCCCCAACCCAGTAGCTTGAAAATCATGCCAGGTGTGTGTGCATGCGTGACCAAGAATCCCAGAAAGAGAATGGAGGAGAAGGGATTGCAGTGGGGCCATCCCTTCAAGGGGGTGATTTCTCACTTTCCCTCTCACTGTCTCTGTCTCTCTCTGACTCTTCAGCAAGCACATGCATCCCAAGGCCTTTCTCACAGAGTCAGTTAGTTCACATAAGGGAGTTGCTACAAAGTAGTCCTCCCCATCATGTTTGGTTGGCTCCCCTTCCATTGCTTTGTAATGTTTTGACACAGTGCAGAATCCTCATCAGAATTCTAACCTTTCCAGTCCATAGAAACATGAGTTAAGTAAACCTCTTTTCTTTGTAAATTACCTAGTCTCAGGTATTCTATTTATAGCAACAGAAATAGATTAAGACAACTATTTAGCCACTTTTGAAAGTTGTTGCAACAATTAAAAAGATCATTTGTGTGAAACAGGTGGGGCTACAATGCAGGTGGTCAACAGTGAATTCCTTAGCTTTTCTATGAAAGTACTGGTTCACTGGGTTATTCAGTAAATTTCCTTCCAACACTGACTAAATGTCAGCGATTGTGCTAGCTATTGGGAATTCAGTAGTTAAGACAGATAAAGGACCTACATGTTGGGGACTACTAAAGACACATAGACAACACACAGATAAATACATATTGTCCAATCTGATAAATATTGTGGAGAAAATAAAATAGGTGTTCTGGACTGAATATTTTTGTATTCTCAAAATTCACATGTTGAAATCCTAATCCCCATTGATGATTTGGGAAGGTGGGTCCTTGGGGAGGTAATTAAGCCAAGAGAATGGTTCTCATGAATGAAATTAGTGCCTTCATAATTAGAGATGGAAGAAATTGCTCTATTTCCCATGCTCTTTGTCTTATGAGGAACAGCAAGAAGACAACCCTCTGAAACTAGGAAACAGGCCCTCAGACAACAGATCTGCCATTGCTTTGATCTTGAACTTCCCAAGCAAATATTCGCTATTTAAACCATCGTGATATTTTAACAAATAAGAAACAACAACGATGACAAAAACAAACAAAAAAAACCAAAACAAAAAACCCAAGGTGATATGGAAATGAGAAACTTGATAAAGATAGGGAGTATAATGTAGAGAAGAAATCCCCAACCTTCCCAGCACCAGGAACCCACCTTGTGGAAGAATATCTGTTCACGGAGGGGACAAGGGGAAGGGGTTGGTCCTGGGATAACCCAAGTACACCATGTCACCGTTTACCCCATTTCCTCTACTACAACTACATTGCAATATGCAAGGAAACAACAACAGGGTTCGTGTTCTCATGGGAATCCAGTATCACCACTGATCTGCCAGGAGGTAGAGTCCAAGTGGCAATGCCAGCAATGGGGAGCAGCTGCAAACACAGACAAAATCCTGATGTACAGTCCAGGCCAGGGAGAAGGGGTGACCAATAGGCCATAGACTGGCACCAGTCAATGGCCTGGGGTTCGGGGACCCTTGTCATAGAGTATTAAAGAAAAAATTAACATTTAATTAGAAACTTGGACAATGAAACCATGGTGTTTAGAGTGGCTGGATCCCACATGGCTGAATGAGCAGTTTGAGTCTTGGACCCAGCAGCCTGAAAAGCATGCCAGGTGGCCCCAAATACCAAAAGGAGGGAGAAATAGGGGAGAAGGGATTGAGGTGTGACCACCCCTCATGGGGAGTGCTTCTCATATTTCCCCTCTGTCCATCTCTAGTGATTATATAAACCTTCTGGCAAATTGGAAAAGACAAGCAAACAAAAAATACATCTCTAATCACAAAACTTCAGGATAGGACATTTTGCTGAGCCAGAGAGCTGCATAATATAATTATGGAAATACTGCTCTAAGAAAATCTGTACTGCTCCACAATATATGAAAATCGTTGTATACCTCCTGAGAAACTAAAAATATAACCATATAAAGTATTAGCTTACAAAACTGAAAAAAAAAAACATATAGCATATAATCTCTTTGGCTATCTATATTAAAGAACTAATTATCTAGTCAACTAATGATGTCTACAATGATTGTGCATGTTAATCAATAAAGATGGACTAAAATCAATGAAATTTGCTGTACACTTGGCTAAGCAAAACAAGGTGTTTAGCTGCAATGTGAATCCATGTTCCCTCAAAGGAAATGTGCTTTAAGCCAAAGCCACATGCGAGTGAGTGCATGCTCAGAACTGAAGCACTGTGCCAAAAATAATTTATACTAGGTACTTTACTGTGGAAATAAAATACAAAATCCTTCCCACGGCCAAGAGTTCCATTAGAAAATGAAAAATTCACCCTCGGCACAGATTCAAGTACTCACCCTGTACAATCCTGGCCAACTTTTCTGCTCTGGGTTTCTTTGGTGCTATGCCTACTGCAGCAGAAGATACGAAGAGTCTCTCACACAGATCACCTCAGTCAATGAAGCTTCTGAAGCTGTTCCAAAGTACAGGAGCTGGCAGGCCTGTGCCTCCCCAATGTGAACGAGGTGTTATAGTAAGGGGGCACTCAGTCCCAAATCAAGCCAGCACTGATTACCAGACTGGCAGTAAAGGTGCTCTTTACTCTCTAGAGTCATTCTCAGATGCCCACCATTTTTTTTTCTAGTATGTAAATGGATGCCAGAGGACCCATGCTGGAAACCAGTGTGGTGGAAATACAAGCCATGCCTATAGCAGCAGGGCTTTACTGCTCTGGGAAGAGGATGAGAGAGGATGAAAGCATTGAATGCATAAATAGAAGTCACCTTCTGCTTGCAAGCTATCTGCTTCCTCCCTTGTTCTCAGATATTCAAGACACAAATATCCTCTGTGAAGTGTTTGACAGGGGACAAAACAAACTATTAGATAAAGATGCTTTGAAGCAGAAAACTGATGCTTTCATCATCCTCTTACATAAGATTTCTGTGTAAATAAAACCCATGTATATACATATATATGCATACAAGAAGTCCAGAAGGACTAGACATATATTTGACTAGACATATTTTATTTATAAGTCAAAATATTAACAGTATTACAGGGCCAGTCGGTGGTATGGTGAGTAAGGCAGTTGGATCCCATAAAGCTAACTGTGCAGTTTGAGTCCTGGACCCTGAAGCTTGGATAAAACACCAAGTTCGTGTACCTCCATGTCCAAAATCCCTAAAGGAGAGATGGAGGGGAAGGGATAGTAGTTTGACCATGCATGTCCATGGGAAGTGTTTCCTCATATCCTCTTGTTCTCTCTCTCTTTCTGTCTCTGGTGTGTGCATAGAACCTCTGGCAAAAATAACCCCCCCAAAAACAGTATTACAATTTATTGTATGTTAATTATGCTTTAATAAAGCTGCTTATGGGGACCAGCAGTTGGCATAGTGGCTATATCACTGGACTCCTATGTAGTCGACTGTGGTTCAAGTCCCAGAGTTGGTGGCTTAAACTTACACTGGGCATGCATGTGTGTGCCCAAGATCCCAAGAGGAGAATAGAGGAGAAGGGATTGTGGTGTGGCCATTCCCCTGGGGGTTAATTTCTCACTTTCTGTCTCTCTGTCTCTCTCTGACTTTCTGGCGAGTGCACGCACCATATAGCAAAATCTCTCTAATTTAAAAAATAATAATAAATAAATAAAGCTGCTTATGTTAATAGTATTATAGTTATCTCTGAGTTAGTAAACATTACACGGAATTTTTTTTCTGCTTGTCTATTATCCAAATTTCTTGACTATATATGCATTACTTTAGTACTAAAAATATGTAGTGGTGGAACCAGCAGTTAGCGTAATGGCTATGTTGCTGGACTCCCACGTAGTCGACCGCGGTTTGTGTCCCGGACCCGGTGGCTTAAAACTCACGCCGGGCGCATGTGCGTGCGTGCCCAAGATCCCAAGAGGAGAATGGAGGAGAAGGGATTGCAGCGTGACCATCCCCCCTGGGGGTGATTTCTCGCTTTCTGTCTCTATGTCTCTCTCTGTCTGTCTGGCGAGCGCACGTGCCCTACAGTGAAAATCTCTCCAAAAAAAAAAAAAAATATATATATATGTAGTGGTTATTTTCGAAAATCTCATGCAATAAATTGAATGTTATTTGTGTAGCTCTTTGTACTCAATGTTTAATCTCTAAAACAGCTGAGGGAAATATTATGTTTGTTGTTTCAGACAGGAGGAAGTAGGCTCTGAGCTGTTCCAAAACTTTTGCAAGTGAAAAAGCGAGTGACTAGCACATTCAAGACATAATCCAAAGCTCCTCTTTCCAATTCCATGACTTTTGTTTTCTTTTTCTCATTCTGTGGTATTTCTTATGTCTAGTATGTATTACTGGCTGCATAAACCTCCAGGGAATATACCTTGCATGGAACAGAGGTGGTAAAATTAGATAAGATTTTAAGCAAAAAAAGGATATATATATATTCAAACTCAGTATTGGTTAAGGAGAAAAATGTGAAAAATGGGGTAGCTTTGGAGACTACAAAAGCAAAGGCAGAACGGTCTCTCTTGCTATATCACATGCTGTTGGCTTTATTTCAACCCATACTTGAAGTGCAAAGAGAGTGTGTCAAAAATGGGACCAACAGTGTTAGGGAGAGCCAAGTACAGATAACACCAAACCATGAAATAAGGTGTTTAGACCCAAGTAAGAATCACAGCCAATTTGACTTGAAGAACTCAGGACAGATATGAAAGAGGGTGTGAAGAGACCAATTAGTACCTTCTGCTGCAGCTGCAGGACCACTGGGGTCCACGGCCTGGATGTGGCATGGCTTACTTCCTCGTACCACAAAGCCCCAGCCAACTGCGTCACCAACAATCTAGGGAGGAATACCACAATTAGCAATCAACAGACAGTCCCTGGCACCGCGCCTGTCCCTCAAGAGAGAGAACACGCCTGACTCAGTATGGGCCACGACATATCTTCCTCCATCTCATGTCTACCCTGCCAGGGAATTGGAACACTTTGCTTCTGTAACATAGACATCTCTCTGTGGAAAATGTGGTCAAGAAATTTAACCTGCTTGGCAGAAAGAAGCTGCTTCTGGGAGAACACAACTCAGTAAACAGCTGGCAGAGTGCCTCTTTCTTGGGCTGCTATACAACTTAATATCAGACTCCAATAGCAGTGTTAGAAGATCTTAGAAAAAAACTGTTGTAATATCTCTCCGGATACAATTTCTACTCCAAGTTTGTTCTTTTCCCTTGGATCCACAGGACATATCCTTGATTTTGTCACATGGTTGAGGTTTAGAGAAACAAATTACTAATGACGGGAAATATGAAGAGTCTTGGTTTTCTTGATACACAATTTTCTCTACCAAGAAAATAAAGGGAAAAGTACATAAAGTTCACAATTTACAAGTAGACGCTGACCCAAAAGTTGTTTGGAACAGGAGCAAGCTTTTCCCTATAGAAGAAACCATTACTAGAACTGGTCGTTACATTCTCTGGGCAGCTCCCAGACATGTCTCTACCACATACCCCAACTGATAAACAGATGAAACACATTCATGGTCAACTAGTACAATGTTGGCCTTGAAATTAAAATTCCCAGGGCTGGCCCTGCAGCCTAGTGGTTAAGGCAGACAGATCCCACATGGCTGACTGCAGTCGGAATCCCAACCTAAATAGCTTGAAAACATGTTGTGTACATGCAGCAGATCCTGAGAGGATGGAGAAAGGAAAAAGAGAGATGGCAGCATAACCACTCTTCATGGGCAAGAGGGAAGGATTCCTCTTTCTCTTTCTCTCTTTAATGAGTGCTCACACCCTCTGGTAACTTTAAAGAATTATTTTAATTTAATTTTATTTATAATTATTCTTTTTTTTAATATTTCCAGATAGATACAGAGAGAGAGAGAGAGAGAAAGAGAAGGGAAGTGAAAAAGCAAGTCTTCAGGTCCAGGACTTGAACCACAGTCACCCATGTGGGAGTCCAGCACCCTTAACCACCATACCACCTGCCATAACCCCCTGTGGTAACTTAAAAGAAAAAAAAAGCCCAAAATAAATATTTAAAAAAATAGGGAACCAGCAGTTAGCGTAATGGCTCTGTCGCTGGACTCCCATGTAGTTGACCATGGTTCGCATCCCGGACCCAGTGGCTTAAAACTCACGCCGGGCGCGTGTGTGTGCGTGCCCAAGATCCCGAGAGGAGAATGGAGGAGAAGGGATTGCGGCGTGGCCATCCCCCCTGGGGGTGATTTCTCGCTTTCTGTCTCTCTGTCTCTCTCTGTCTGGCGAGCGCATGCGCCCTCTAGCAAAAACCTCTCCAAACAAAAAAAATAGAATAACTGGGGACCAGCAGTTAGTGTAATGGCTATGTCGCTGGACTCCCACATAGTCGACTGTGGTTCGAGTCCCGGACACAGTGGCTTAAACTCACACTGGGTGCGTGTGCGTGAATGCCCAAGATCCTGAGAGGAGAATGGAGAAGGGATTATGGCATGGCCATCTTCCCTGGAGGGTGATTTCTCACTTTCTGTCTCTCTGTCTCTCTCTGTCTTTCTGGGAACGCCTCCAAAAAAAATCCCTGAAAAAAAAAAAAAAAAAAAAAAAAAAAAAGAATAACTGTCTCTTGAATGCTGGAGATGAAGGAAAAAGCAGGGAATCAAGTGGAAATTTTTATGAAAATTCTCATGAAAGTATTTAGATATTCAGTGACTTTAAGGTTTCTATTATTCATTTATTATACCTAATTTCACTTCCCAATGGACAGTTTACCTTATTTTCCTGGTACAGACATATTATCAATATCTTTCTCATATTAATCCTTCAGTGCTCAGAATGTGAAGCAGTGCTTGACAAATCTGTGCTTTGTGAATGAGTGTGGAAAGATTTTTAATGGGAGAAAAGTTAGAAGACAGAAGGAAAGAGAAGTATTCTGATGAGGATGTCAATGTAGATCTGAGGGGATTGGTAGAAGAGGGCAAAGAAAGGGAGGTGGGCGAAGTAACGTCAATAAGAATACTGATTCTGTTAGAAGAAACCCAATGGAAGCAAAGAGAGGCAGAAGGAAGACCGAGGAGCCTTCAAGAAGGGGCAGGTCCTCAGGAGCTGCTTATGGGCATTACTACTTTGGGTGTCTTTGTGAGATTAGGTAGATAGTCATACATGAGCAGAGAGGGGGAGGGTCTAGAGGCCCATAGCGGAAATGCCATATACTGCCCTTTTAGCTGTTTTGCAGCCAAGAACATCCTGCTACTCAAGATAGGGGGCAACACAGAAGCACTTACATAACTTGGAGCATGCTCTGTATTGAAGTTGAGGAGCTTATATAACTGGAAAGGAGCTTATGTAGCTCAGAGCATGCTCAGTGCTGAGGCTGGTTGCCCTCAAGTAACCTTTAACTCATTAACATATTATTTGTATGGACTAGTGGGAAATTGTTCTATAACAAGGCTCAACTGAGCATATACTGATGTAAAAGGGGGAGAAGCCAAGATACAATAGCAACAATTCAGAAACCTGGGACCAGTAGATGGTGTAATGGTTACATTCAGTGATTGTGGTTCGAGTCCTGGATCCAGTGGCTTGAAACTCACGCCAGGTGCATGTGCATGCATGCCCAAAATCTTGAGAGGAGACTGGAGGAAACAAATTGAGGCATGGCCATCCCCGCTGGGGGATGACATTCTGCTTCTATTTCTCTCTCTCTCTAGCAAGTGCTCATGCCCTATAGCAAAAATCTCTAAAAAATTTAAAAACAAAAAAACAAAACAAACAACCAGAAACCTGAATGCTGGTATTCACCCTTGGAACCAGTCTTACCTCTCAGGAGTATACTTTCACTGTCATTTTCAAACCCTTCTTTGTACTTTCCCTTTACCCTGCTATAAAACTTTGTTGTTCCTCTATCTGACCTTCTCTTGGCTGGATTCTTTCTTTCAAGAAGACAAGAACCAAGTTATTTCTCTCCATGCTAACACAGTCATCCCTCAAGTATGCTGGTCTTGTTTAAAAGCACTGTTCCTTATCTTGGTGGTTAGTTTTGAGTGTCAACTTGACTAAGGAATACTTAAAAACTTAGTAAAGCATTACTCTGGGTGTACCCATGGAAGTGTTTTCAGGAAGGATTAACATATTAGCTTGAGTAGACTTGGTAGAGAAGCTCCACCCTTAATGTGGGCAGGTATGACCCAATTAAGGAGAGAATACATACAGAAGACAATAAGCCTCTTTTGAGAGAGAGCAAGAGACTTCTGTTGTCTCAGGCATCCAAACTCAGGACTCCTCTGCCTTCAGATTCCAGGGTCTACACCAACGGCTCCTCAGGTTCTCAGGCTTTCAGCCTCAGCCTGAGTTATATCATCAGCTTCCCTGCCTCTCAGGCCTTCAGACTTGGACTGAGTCATCCTACCAGAATCCCATGATCCCTAGCTTGCAAGTGGCCTTTAGTGGGAATTCTCAGCACCGAAAGTCCCATGAGCTTCTTGCCCCAATAAAGTCTGTCTGCCTGCCTGTCTGTCTGTCTATCTATCTATCTATCTATCTATCTATCTATCTATCTATCTATCTATCTATCATCTATCTAGATCTATCTACCTACCTGTTTATCTGTCTATATCCTATAGGTTCTGTCTCCCTAGAGAACACTGACTCATGGTACAACAATTTATACCAGAGTTTTCTTTCTCTACCTGAAGACTTCCCTAATGCCTTAAATTAGTCTTAAAAATAACTCTAATATGGAAAGAATTGTTGGTATTTCTGGGACCTCAAAATTTGTAATTACATTAGAATAAGTCCGTAATGAAAATCTTTGAAAACATGCACACACATCACAACAATTTAAAATTGGGTCCAGCAAATGGTTTAACTGTTATATTGCTAGATTCCCACATGGCTGACCACAGTTTGAGTCTCGACCTGGTGACTTGAAAATCATGTAGAGTACATGTACACATGTGCCCAAGCTCTCAGGAGGAGAATGGAGGAGAAGGGATTGCAGTGTGTCATCCCACCTGGGAGGTGATTTCTCACTTTCCCTCTCACTTTCTCTGTTTCTCTCTCTCTGGCAAGCACATGAGCCCTAAGGCAAAAACCTTTTTTTAAAAAAATGTAGTATTCATAATGAAACATGATAAACCCTAATACATTTTAGTACTTTAGGGTCAAGAAAGCCTATGATTTTAAATATGCTGAAAACAAAAGAAAAATTAGGAAAAAGTTTCCAATTCAGTACATGAAGCTATACACGGACACACGGACATGAATCAGGAAAATGTGCAGCACCAGAGCAAAGCCAAACAAACCTACCGTGAACGTCTTCCTTGCATATGGTGCCCCGGGCGTCAGGAGTTCCTCAGAAGTGACAGGCCTCTTCAGCACTGCAAGACAGACATAGTGTCCAGGAGTCAACTTCCAAGTCCTTCATTCAATCAGCAGGCACTTACAGAACACCTCGTATGCGACCATTAATGAACAAAAGCAGCTCAGATCACTACTTTACAGTTTATACTCTAGCCAAGTGGACAGAAAATATCAGCAAACATAAATAACTCCAAACCTAACTTATAGAAATATGGGAGAAGGGGCCAGCAAGTGGTGTGGTGGTTAAGGTGCTGGAATTCCCACATGGCCGACCACGGTTCCAGTCCAGGACCTCGCGGCATCTCTCTCTCTCTCTCTCTGTCTTTTTCTGGCAAAACTCATGTGAAAATAATAATAATAATAATAAAGCTAAATAAATTTTAAAAAAAAGACATGTGGGGGAAGAAAAAGAAAAGAGAAGAGGAGAGGCAGGAAGGGAGAAGAGGGGAGGGGACAGGTGAGAAGAGGAGAGAAAAGGGGGGAGTGTCCAGGGTAAGGATAAAGGGGAGGGTTGACATATTGTGTGTGTTAACACACATATATCTATATTTACAATTAATCACTATACATCTTTACAGTGTACAACATGGTTTCTCCCACCATGAATACAGTGCATATCAGTCATGACAAAGACCTTACCACATACATTATCATCAACGAATAACTTTTAATTTTTTTCTATACATAAAAAATTATCCTATTTCTTTTAAATCTTTTTTTTTTTTTTTTTTTTTTTTTTTTTTTTTTTGGCTATAGTGTGTGTGCACTTGCCAGAAAGACAGAAAGACATAGAGACAGAAAGCAAGAAATCATCCCCCAGGGGGGAATGGCCACGTCATAATCCCTTCTCCTCCGTTCTCCTCTGGGGAGCTTGGGAACACACACACACACGTGACTGGCGTGAGTTTAAGCCACCGGGTCCGAGACTCTAATCGCGGTCGACTGCATGGGAGTCCAGCGACATGGCCATTACACTAACTGCTGGTCCCTGCCTGGCGTAAGTTTTAAGCAACTGAGTCAGGGATTCAAACCGCAGTAGACTATTTGGGAAACCAGTGATGTAACCATTATACCATCTGCTGGTCCCACATAATTAAGTTTAAACACAGGCCAGTGCTCACATACTCAGCCTCTGTACCACATTGTCCATCCGGTGCTGTCTCTATGAGAAGAAAGGACTCAGGCCCTCCTGAGGGTGTGGTGTACTATCCTAAAACCCCTGTTCCCATGCAGTCACCATCATTGTCCAGAGACAACAGCCAATATCTGACTTGCCAACTCTCTAAAAATCACAAATAACGAACTTCCTCATTGATCTAGTGCTCACTAAGAAAGCTGTCACCGCTGCCCAGAACAGCAAGTGGATACAGAGACAGGGTCCATTCAAGCCAAGTTATGTAGACATCATGACCTTGAAGTGCCACATTGGAGGGTGGGAGGGGGAGAAATGAGCAAGGCCGAGGCCTCACCTGGCCAGCATCCAATTCCCTTTGCTGGCAGCATCCAGAGATCAGATGTCAGTCCTGGAATGAGGGCACGGCAGGATGACCCACCAGGCAGCTGGGCTCGCCTGCTGGGTACATGTGCAACCTCTGGCCCAGAAAGCACCGTCTCATGTGACAGCAATGAAGCCCTTCCAGTTGAGGTTGAGGGGACAAGTGGCTAGGATTATTATTTTTGCTTTCAGGAAACTTATAAAAGACAGCAAACAAATTCATGTCTGCCAAACTACCGGGAGGTTGGATATCACAACTGGAACACAATCTCTTGGTGGATGGATAGGAGGTAAGAAAAAGGCTCAATGTCTGAATACTAAAATCTGTTCTTATTCCTGTCAGACAATGCCCTCTACATCTCCCACATGCCCTCAGGGGGTTATGAATTTGGATGCAAGAATCGCATGGTACTTTTTGTCCTTAGTACTGACCATTTATTTCAGTCTATCTTTTCACTTTATTATGTTGAAAAGTGTAGAAACTTTGAGACTTGGGGAACTAGCCTACAGCGTTCTTTTTTTTTTGGAAAGGTTTTTTTCATTATAGGGCGTGTGCGCTCGCCAGACAGACAGAGAGAGACATAGAGACAGAAAGCAAGAAATCACCCCCCAGGAAGGATGGTCACGCCGCAATCCCTTCTCCTCCATTCTCCTCTCGGGATCTTGGGCACGCACACACACGTGCCTGGCGTGAGTTTTAAGCCACTGAGTCCAGGACACGAACTGCGGTCGACTACGTGGGAGTCCAGAGACATAGCCATTACACTAACTGCTGGTTCCCCAGCGTTCTTTTTTTCACATCCTCAGAAACTTATTTACTCATCACAATGATCTGATTATGGTAATATCTGTGGCAATGTGGGAGGCCTGGCTTAGGACATTTATACTGACACATATTTCTTTAAAAATATATATTCTAGTGCATATATGATTAACTTTTTAAATGCCTTATTCTGAAGACCTGATTATCTGCGTCAGGAAAAACAAAAACAAATGAAACAAACAAACAAAAAGTCACTGGGTCTTGGAATCCCTCTCAAGAATGAGGAAAAGGCTTGTCAAAGCCAGGAACAGAAAGAGAACTATCACATGGTCTCCTTGAATGTGAAAATTGAAAAAACAAATAATAACCTTAGTGGTAGAGGGATCAAGAATGACTACTACAGGCAGGAAGGATGGTCCAGTGAAGTGCATAAAAGGAGGATGAGTAACAGAAACAAAATTGCAGATGGATAGGAGGAACAATGTCTATAGAGTTATAAAACACAGTAGGGAGAACATAGTCATCAACTTACTGAACAGCTCAAAGTAACTACAAGGAGGCTTTTGAATGCTTCTGGTGCAAATGGTTGAAATGATGGATATGCTAATTGCCCCGATTTAACACCACACATAGCACTGTACTGGAAAATCATATTGTACCCCTACAAGTATGAACAATTATAATGTGTTCATAAAAATTTGAAAAAAATAAAAACAATATTCAGATGTCCCATGAGATACCCTGGAGCCTATACATGTGAAATAAAAATTATAGCAAGGGAATAAAGCATACATGTAAGAAGTGGGGCTGGGACCAGCAGATGGCATAATGGTTACGTCGCTGGACTCCCACATAGTTGACCGTGGTTTAAGTCCCAGACCTGGTGGCTTAAAACTCATGCCATGTGTGCGTGCATGCCCAAGATCCCAAGAAGAGAATGGAGAAGGGATTGTGGCATGGCCATTTCCCTGAGTGGTGATTTCTCACTTTCCACTTCTCCGTCTCTCTGTCTCTCCAGTAAGTCCACACAGCCTATAGCAAAAATCTTTAAGGAGGAGGAGGAGGGTGGGGTAGAGAAAGGAGAAGGGGAGATGGAGGTTGTGGAAGAGGGGGGAAAGGAGGAGGAGAAAGACTTACTAAGGACAATTCAATCCAGACAGGTCTAGTCCTTAGAGATAGACAAAAGCCCACTTTCTTTTCTGCCTGCCTATCAGTAAAGTTTCCCTTTTACCCAGGGGCAAAGAAAAAAGGAAACAATGTCAACCCACCCAATCAACAGGGATGAGTTGCTAATTGAAGTAATTAACACCTTTGTTCATATTCTATCCCATGCAATCAAAAACAAGTAAACTGTGGCCTGAAGGGTAGGGCAGCTGGTTAGGCAGAGTCTCTGACCCTGCAGCTGGGGGGGTGGGGGGAACAAAACAAAAACACTGGGCAGCTCAAAATCCTGATAGGAGAATGGAGGAAAAGGGATTGTGGTGAGACCATCCCCTTCTGGGGGGGGGGCATTTCTCACTTTCTCTCTCTCTTAATCTCCTTGTCTCTCCTCTGCTAGCACACGTGCCCTATAGCAAAACAAAAACAAACAAAACAAAGCAAAACAAAATAGAAACACAGGTAACATGGCTGTGGCACCCCTAGTCCTTTTTTGAAATTAAGATCTCTTGTTTCTAACTTTGAGGATGTCTGTTGGAATACTATCTGAGCTTTGAATATCTCATGTCTTAGAATATTGTGCTCCTTTCTCATTTCACATTATCAGCACCCTCCACTGATTGAAAACCCAGTAACACATGGGTGCTCAGTGATTTTCCATTCAGCGTCATTGCAAAAGCAAGTTTCCTCATTCACTTGCAGGTTACAACTTTATTACTGTCACTAACCCTCCAGAAGGCAGTAAAAAGAAAAGAAAGATCAGAAAGGATAATAACCCTACTAGAGAACAGCATCAGATGAGCTTTCTCTTAAAGTCCTTCGAGCAACATCTTAGTCCTTATTTTTCACTAACATGTAATGTTTTGCTTTTGTTGTTGTTGTTGTTCTTGTTGTTTGTTTTGTTTTGTTTTTCCTCCAAAGAAATAGTATTCACTGGGACTAGCAGTTGGTGTAATGGCTATGTCGTTGGACTCCCATGTAGTTAACAGAGGTTTGAGTCCCGGATCCAGTGGCTTAAACTCACGTTGGTGCATGTGCATGAATGCCCAAGATCCTGAGAGAGAATGGAAGAGAAGGGGTTGAGGTGTGGCCATCCTCTCATGGGGAGGGATTTCTTGCTTTCTGTCTCTCTGTCTCTCTCTCTTTCTGGCGAGTGCATGTGCCCTATAGCAAAAACCTCTCCAAAAGAAAAAAAGAAAGAAATAGAAGAAATAGTATGCATTGAGCTAAGGCATCAGGACCTCTCATCTTTGTCGCTCCAACGTCTGGCAATGAAGAAACCACATGAATGAAAGAGATATCTTTTCCCTGAAGGTGATAAGCTGAGTTGAGGGTAGAAAGTGCATTAAATTAATGGAGCTGAGAGTGTGTTCAAGTGAGCATTATGACAGACCACATGTGTCATCCTGAAGGAGTGCAGAGGGCAATGAGGACACTGGTGGGTGAGGGACAGTGAGAAGGCGGCAGTATCAATAGATGACAGGCTCCTTGGGTATTGAAGAATTAACTGGGCCAAGGAAGAATTATCTGTGTCCAGATCTATTGTTCTAGAATATAAAGGTCATGGAGGTCAATGAGTAGATTTCAAAACTGCAAGGCAGCAAGGGTCGAATGCAGGGATAGTGGTGTTTGCATAGATTATGCTGCTTCTTTGCGGGTGCTGAGTGCCAAATGATTCTTAGTTTGCTACAATCTGGGGACAGACCATATCCACTCCCATAGTGAAGACTATCATGTACTGTTCTAAACTCCCTTGAGGCCTGAGGGCTGGGAGTGCTAATGTCAGACAGCCTCAATGTCTTTGGGAACGGTCTTAAGAGAGTAGCTTTGCTCAAAATCACATTCACTTTTCAGGGATAGCCAACTCTATCTGGTCAATATGTGGGTATAAAGGTTTGACCCCCTCAATGCAAATAATTCCAGGCAACTCTTAGGGCCATCTTGGCTCTAAAGCTCCCCTTGAGGCCAACTGCAGCCTTTCTTGGGACTGCACTGCTGCCCAATTCTCTTCCTTCTCTTCTAGTCAACAGATTTTGACCCCAAGAGTATGCCCCAGTAAGACTCTGTGTAGTAGTCTCCCTCAGTCCCATGATTTGCTTTTCAGGGAACACAGCCTGCACATCTCTGTCTCCACAGTCCTGGTCAGGAGCAGGGCTGCCTTTGTGCACTCACCGGACTTGGGGTTGCAGAGCACAGGGGGGCTGCTGCTGAGAGTGGGGCTGCTGCTGAAGTAGCCACTGCTGCCGCAGCTGCTCATACTGCTTCGCCTCACTGCAGACACAATCTTGATCTCCTTGCTGGGGCTGACTGCAAAGGCCAGAACACACACATTCACTGAGGAGGTTGGCCTCAGTTTCCTCTGCACATGGGCTTTCAGTGGCAAGATACAGCAAGGCCAGGTGAAAGCACTCTGGCCTTGCAGTCAGAGTGGCAGCTTTGTCGCTTACAGCACAGCATGGAGCCATTCCCTTCAGCTCCCTGAGACTCAGTTGTCTGACTGTAAAGTGAGAACAATCCTATCTCATAGGGTTGGTGCAAACAGTGGACTATATATAATGGACGTGAAAGTATAATATTGTTTCAAGAACTACCAAATCCATGCTGAGCTGTCTCTGCTATGCTGTAAATTCAGTACTGGCTATATAACTGATGAATTCACAGTTACAATAAATGCCTCCTGATTTAATATAAAACCATCAATTTCCCAGAGTCATGGAAGAAGGAACTTAAAATACAAAGCACGTATTCAGGCTTTGTAAGTACATGTGAAGCAGTGTCTCTAATTTCTGACTTTGGTTCTCTGTGCCACAGAATAGGCTTGCTCTCAACAGTAGGAAGGTGTATGACTGAACAAAAATCCCTCTGCCAGACTGGCCCTGAGGCATAGTGCTTAAGGGAACCAGACCCCACATGCCCCAGCAGCCTGAAAAAACTCCGGGCATGTGTACACATATGCCCAAACCTGGGGTTTGATTTTGTTTGATACACTTCTTGATTGCAAATAAAAATTTTCTGGAGATTAGAGTTTCACAAAGGTGAGTTATTACTGTACCATTTCTCAAAAGACAAATACACGTGCATGAATAAACAATGACTCTGGCGTACCTGACATGAAACTGGTAGACTTCCGGTTGTCGTGACTCTGCTTCCTCAGGCAGAAGGGACTGTCATGAGTCTCCTGGGAGGAGGGGGACTTTTCATTGAGCAGTTCCATCAGTCTTCGCCTCCGACGGAAGTTCATTCGGAACTGGTAGAGAAGATTGCTGTCCACAAATGGGTGCTTGTTGGACACTGGGGAGAAGAAACAGCCGATGACTACATTGCATCCAGGCCACCTAACACTGCAGTCAGGAGGCTCCAGCTAACAGAAGCAAAAGTCTCAAGAAAGAGTTGAGCTCTACAGATGCCATGTGAGCTTGTGACCCATCCACACATGGCCCCAGATTCTTTCCACATGCCATGAACTTTGAAAATGTGCTAACTGGAACCAGCAATGGCATAACGGCTATGTTGGGGGACTCCCATGTAGTCGACTGTCGTCTGAGTCCCAGATCTGGTGGCTTAAAACTCATGCTAGGTGTGTGTGCGTGTGTGCCCAAAATCCCTAGAGGAGAATGGAGGAGAAGGGATTGTGGTGTGGCCATCCCCCCTGGGAGGTGATTTCTTGCTTTCTGTCTCTCTGGCAAGGCCATGCACCCTATATCAAATATCTCTTTTAAATAAACATGCTAACAAATTCCTCTGGGGAAACTTCCCTGACCTCACCTCTCCCCAAACTGAGCTCTACTCTATCCTGGTATTCTTCTAGTCTCTGAGGTGCCTCCAGGAGAGCAGTTAGCAGGTACACTGCACTATCAGCATCCACTTAGCTTTTCTGTCTTTGCTCCTAAACTCTAGGCTCCTAGGGGCAGTGATCCTAGTCTCAGGCTTGTTTCCCAGTGCCCAGCTCACTGCTTGCCCCATAGCCACACCCAATTCATTTTTTTAAAGAATTATTTATTTAATTTTATTTATTACTATTATTTATTCTTTAATTTGGCCAGAGAGAGACAGAGAAAGGGAAAGTAAGAAAGCAAGCCACTAGGTCCAGGACTCAAACTGTGATCAACTATTTGGGAGTCCAGAGCTTTAACCACCATGCCACCTGGCACCCAAATTTTCTTTTTAACTTTTAGTTTTAAAATACTTAAAGACTCACAGACAGTTGCAAAAAACAATACAGAGACCACACATTATATTCAATTCGTATAAAATGCCCAGCACAGGGAAATCTATAGAGGCAGAAATATACTGGTGGTCACCATGGGCTATAGGGAGTCTAGGGAAATTGGAAGGGGATATTAGCTAAGTGTGAGATTTCATCTTCTTTTCTCCCCCTAAGTTTACTTCTTTCTTTCCAGTAGATAGAGAAATAGAGATAGAGCGAGAGAGACAGAGGGAGGAAGAGGGAGAAATAGGGACCCCAACAGGGCCAGGCCTTCATTCCAACATTTACCCCAATCTCAGCTGGCTCAGATCATGGGCATGCATGAGAATGAGGCATGCTTACAGAAGTCCTGGGACAGGAGCCCAGGACCTTTCCCATGTGGCCCCAGTCACATTACTGCTATACAGCACCTGGCCCTGGATTCCCTTCTGCCGCGATGAAAATGTTCTAAAATTGCCTGTCCTGATGACTGTACAACTATGCGAATAAAAATCTGTGGACTGTACACTTTACATAGGTAAACTGCAAGGTGTGTAAATTATATTTTCATAAAGTTGTTTAACAAACATCAATAATGACAGAGTACAGAGACTTCCTGGCCTTTACCCTGGCTCCCCCAATGGTTACATCTTATATAAACGGCTATAGTACAACATAGAACCAGCAGCTGACATGGCACAATCTCAGACAGACCTTACTCATTAATACTATGAGTATCTAGATGGCAGCATGAAAAAAATAATCACTGCTCTAGGAGCTAGGAATACAAAGAGAAACTACAGAACAAATTCTGTGCCTTAATAAGCTTATAATCTAGCAGAATAAATAAAACATGCTTACACGTAACTGTAATATAAGATGTAAATTTCAAGTGCTTTAGGGAAATTGTATATAAAGTGCTATGGAAATTCAGAGGAGAGATTATTTTGAGCCTGTCATGAAATAAGATTCACTGAAACTTGACAATAACTTGGGCCGGTTAGCCAATAACTGGTTAAGTGAACCAGATCTCACATGGCCAAAGTTTGAATCCCACCTTGATGACCTGAAAAACATGCTGGCCATGTTCCCAAAACCTCAGCAGGATGGAGAAATAGAGAAGAGATTGTGGCTTGATTACGCCCCACCAGACAGTGAGTTCTCCCTTCTCCCTCTCTCTGTCTCTCTCTGGTGAGCATACACCCTTATGGTAACCAAAAAATTTTTGACACTAACTTAAAAATAGATGCACACATATAGAAAGCTTATTTGGGAACATAAGGAAGAAAAACCCAAATCAATCATGAAATCCAAAGAAATAAAAGATAAAAAAAAAGTTCAACATAACAAAGAATTTTAAAGGATTCCTTCAAATAGAAAAGATGGCTTGATCTTCTCTCTGTTACTGATGAAAAAAAAAAAATGGGTGACTACTCCAGTTGACTAGCAGCAAAGGTGCTATTAGCACCCAGCTATCTGATATAAAATCTAGGGCTCTTTCTCTCACCCTAAGACACATGTCAAGTGGTCAAATGTTGAGTTTTATCCTAATTTCTGTAACAGGTAGGCTGTCAGTGGAGTTCAACAATGTTTAGGAAAATCCTGAGCGTCTGCTGGTTGCCATCACTAGCCTACTCTGCTGAAGTTAGTTACAACAATGATAACAGAACTTCCTCTACTACATCCCATTGTGCTAATCATTTTACAAGTACATGATATAGTCCTCACAGTCACTCTATAAAGTAGATATTTTTATTATTTTCATTTTACAGGAGAAGAATGGAGACCTAAACTAGTTCAGTAACTTGCCCAAGGCTACATAGCTATGACTTCTAAGCTGAAGGCAATGTGGACTATACGCTTCCAAAGTCATACAAATTATAGAGTTCAACAACTCACAGGCCAACAATAATTAGAAAAGACTCTAAGTCAAATGCCATCTTCTCCAACACTCACCCCTAGGTTCATCACAGGGGTCATTTTCTTTCTGTCACCCACATACCTAGTAATAGGCAGTCTTTTTTGTGACACTCACCATATTGTATTGTAATATTTTTTGGGAGAAGGGAGCGCATCTCTTTCCATAAATTAAGTCATTATGTTTGAGCATCAAGACAGTGCCCTAATCTTCCAATTATCCTCAAATCCTAGACTACAATGTGCTTGGCTCAGAGTAGAATAATAAATGACTGGAAGTCTGTGGCCACCCATCTTTGGTGGGTGGCCACAGACATAAGCAGCATATCCAGGGAAGAGCTAGCTTTGAACTAGTTAGCTGCTAGTCTGTGTATCAGGTCCCCTCAAACCAGTCTGTGGACTCTTGGTAGGTCATGAAGAGATTGGCTGGGCCATGGAAAAATTGGAACATTAAAATAGTGCATTTAGTTTTTCCTAAAATCAAATATATTCCACTTAAATGCATCCTTTTTTCTGAAATTAAACCATCACTACTTTTTCGTTGTTCAGTCATCTACCCATTTATTCAATTAGCATGCACTGAGTTTGATTGACTATATGCCACGTCCTCCATTTGCCTAATATTTATGAAATAATGGGAAACAGACTTAAAAAACTCATTCTTGCAACCTTTGTTTTTGGACTGTGAAATTTAAAATTCTATAAACTACTAGATAATAATCTAATATAACCCATTTAAGAACCACTTATGGGGCCAGCAGGTGACGTGGTGGTTAAACTGCTGGACTCCTATATGGCAAACCACAGTTTGAGTCTCAGACTTGGTGGTTAACTTTCTCACTTTCCCTCTCATTTTGTCTCTTTAAGGTCAAATTTTAAAATAATAAATAAAATTAAAATAACAAAATATTATTTATTATTTATTATTTTAATATTTAATATATCTATCCAAAGATTACATATTTAATGTTTTAATATTATTTAATAATAACAAATAATTAAAATAATAAATAAAATTAAATAAATGCATATTTTTTTTTAAGAATCAATTTTTAAAGAATCAGTCATATTGGTGACAGCAGGTGGTGTGATAGTTAAGGTGCTGACTGGTTCCAGTTCCAGTTCTGGTAGCTTGCTTTCTCACTTTCCCTCTTTCTCTGTTACTCTCTACTGAGTGCATGTGCCCTGTAGCAAAACTTAAAAAGTAATAATGACAACGTAAATGCAATAAGTAAAATAATTTTTTTAAACAAAGAATCAATTATATTAACCCCTTTGTCAACAATGCTAGCTGGTTTGACAGCCTCTTTCGGTATTCACAGATAACATTACATCCTTTCTAGGTCAACACCAAAAAACGTAATCTGGGGTTGTAACAGTATTTATTATCCATCTTTGATATTGAATAATTTTTTGGATTATGTCACTATTGGAATCTCAGCATGTGGGTCTTTACTATAAGAGTAGCACTGCCGATATTTATTCTCATGATTCATGTGGGTGTATCACAGTCTTTAAATAGTGATAAACTGTTCACTTTGGCCAAGTAAATGACACTGGCCTCAAAGACAAATACACTTAAATAAGTGATAGTTCTGTATGTTCTTAATAAATAACCGATTCTTAGATTCAGGAAGTGCTGCCTACTGTAATCTGGACCAAAAAACGAAAGTCAATTACACTTTGATATGATATCTAAAAATGGTGGCTTTCTTGTGGATAGTCAGATTTTTACATAAATTTAATATATCACTATATTCAGTAATGCTATAATGAAATTTGTAGATAAATTATTTATTTCTGAAAACTTTTTCTGGTTTCATTGTGATTTTTATAATTCAGAAGCTGACTTTGGCAACAGTCTCTAACATTATGACCTGCAAATATATAGCTCTAAATAGGTTTATTAACACCTACTGTTTTCTCTTGGCATGGTGCACTGTGTAAAACATTGGCTCTGGTAGAAATCCAGAAAAGCATTCTAAATTCAAACAAATTACACAATGGATAAAAGTACTTTTAAAGTAATTTTAATTGAAGTAGAAATTCAACATCTAACCTAACCATGTATCTTTTCTGGCTCTAATTACCAACCCAGAGTTTACTTTAGACCTAGTCTCCACCCTTTACCTTTCCAACTCTAGACCACCTATACATAAAAGGATAAATATACTATCTAAGATAAGACACAGGATTAAATTCAAATAATCCGTACTCATTATATTTTCTCTCCAGAAGTATAGGTGACCTTAAATAGGATAAAATCAGAGAAAACAAAGATTGGATGAGATGGTAGACTATACGTATTAAGCATGATTCCAAACAGATCATAAGAACTCAATAAATATATTTCTATGATGTTTTTCATGTTACCATAATTTGCTGATGATACACTGCTTTCTGGTGTAAAAAATGCAACTTTGTGAGATATAACATTTAATGCTCCACTTAAGTTTTAGGTTTTAGTGCCATCAGAGCAGCTATGTCCTGTAAAACAAAGGTAGTTATATATTCATTGGCCAGGCTGTGTGACTGGCATATGGTTGTCAAGTTCTCCGAGAATAGAGACAATAATTGAATATATCACCTGCATTGTTGTCAATAAATTATTTTGCCTTTGAAGATATTCTATTTTTCTCTCTCTCATTAAAAGTTTAATGACATAGGGAACCAGCAGTTAGCATAATGGCTATGTCGCTGGACTCCCACGTAGTCGACCGCGGTTCATGTCCCGGACCCGGTGGCTTAAAACTCACGCTGGGCGTGTGTGCGTGCGTGCCCAAGATCCCGAGAGGAGAATGGAGGAGAAGGGATTGCGGCGTGACCATCCCCCCTGGGGGGTGATTTCTCGCTTTCTGTCTCTATGTCTCTCTCTGTCTGTCTGGCGAGCGCATGTGCCCTACAGTGAAAATCTCTCAAAAAGAAAAAAAAGTTTAATGACATGAACACTTGAGTTTGCTTCAGTTGCTTTGTCTATGATTGCATCTCTACATGTAACATTTATAATTGTAGCTTAAAAATTGGGACCAGCAGTTGGCATAATGACTCGGTCACAGTACTCCCATGTAGTTAACTGCAGTTCAAGTCCTGTATCCGGTGGCTTAAACTCACTCCAGGTGCATGTGCATGTGTACCCAAGGTCCCGAGAAGAGAATGGAGGAGGAAGGACTGCAGCGTGGCCATCCCCCCTGGGGGATGATTTCTCATTTTCTGTCTCTTTGTCTCTCTCTGTCTTTCTGGCGAGCGCATGTGCCCTATAGCAAAAACCTCTCCAAAAAAACTAAAGGTGTGCAGGTAGTCAGCCATATTATAGCATCAAAAGTCATCATGACATCCATTCATTTATTTATTCAACAAACTGAGCATGTACTAAAGTCACAAATGGTTCCAGCTATCTGTATTAGCATTGTTATTGGAATAAGACACTTTCATCTACTCATCCTTTCAAGTTCATAGGTAGCAGAGTTCTGTTAAGAGATATGGTTTCATATAAAAACAATACAATTAAGTTGAGACTTTACTGACAACTCTCTTATGCTAAGTAAATTTTAGAAAATGATGTCATTCAATTCAGAATACAGATTTTAGAGTCAGACTTCCACAATTTCAATCCCAGCTCTGCTGCATTTACTAGCTGAGTGTTATGGATAACTACAAATCAAACATTTCAAGTCCAGGAACCAGCAGCAGGTGTAATGGCTATGTCTCTGGACTCCCATGTAGTCGACCACGGTCCAAGTCCCGGACCCGATGGCTTAAACTCATACCAGGCGCATGTGCGTGTGTTCCCAAGATCCAGAGAGGAGAATGGAGGAGAAGTGATTGCGGCGTGGCTATCTCCCCTAGGGGGTGATTTCTACATTAACCCCAAATTTCTTTTTATAGTGATAAATTGCACAGAGTCTCAGCTAAATGGCATATAGGTTACATTCTACAGAGAGAAAAGTTGATACCGTCTACACTTTAACATGATATTCTCCAAATTAAATACAAAAACATTTGCTGCATAGGCAACGTGCTCTTTGTTAGCCACAGGGAAAAATAAATTCCCATGATATGAAAAAATTTTTCAAAAAACCCAACAAAATTAGTTCACTGGTGACTCTAAAGTTGTTTCAGTTCTTCATTGCTCCATTCTAAGTACTTTATCAGACCTTCATAGTAAAGTGCAGGTTAAAACATATGAAGTTCGATAAATTTTATCCTTTGTTCCTTGGGACTATTTATCTATAAACAGGAAGAAAATTAGAAGAAATAATGTTCAAAGCACACATTCAAAGTCAAATATCCCAGTTATAATTTTATCAACAGCTATCATTGAAAACTGATAGTTTTTCACTCATCCAATTTATAATTTCTGGGACTTTCCAAGCCTTCCCTTTTGCTTTGATTGAATTCTCTGGGAGTTTGACTTGGTATTAAATGGGATATAAAATAGAAAAAGCAGACATAGCCAGAAAGCTGGAGTCATGTAAATACAGGGGATCTTACTGCTTAGGACATAGGACTCTGGCAGAACTAAACTCACTGTTTGTTTAAAGAAGACAGATCCTTATTCAGTGTATGTCTTAACTTTTCACAAAGTGTGAGGGAAATGCCATTTGGTCTACCAAAAATAATAAACAGACACAGGACAGATGTATTCTTTTTGTGCTACATTTTTTCCCCTAACAAATTAGGATGATTTTAGCAGACACAAAGAAATAAAAGAAGATGATTACCTAAGAGAAGAGAAATTGACTCTACTATACTCATATATGTAACCCAAGAATGAATACAAAATATTATCATCTTGAGCTCTAGAAGTTTACTGAATGTAAAAGACATTTTAGGCTATTTATCTAGTTGGAAGGAAGGTCACATAGTTTCATTCATCCTTGAAATGTTTGCTGGCAAATGATATAACACAATAGGCATGAGAAAATAGGAGAACTAAATCCAGCAGTGTGATAAA
>NW_006159447.1:3247050-3256954 GCF_000334495.1 Tupaia belangeri chinensis | reverse complement strand
GGAAAGAGAATGTGCAGATGTCACTACTCCCCAGATGGTACCACATCAACCCATTTTTAAAGGAGGTCTTGCATTTGGGATCATATAGCTATTTGAAATAGGAAAAAGATGGCTTCAGAGAGGGGAGTAAAGGCAATGGCTATTACACTGTGGAAGAAGAAAGATCAGTAAGAATAAGACTAAGGGAGCCATGACTCTAACTGCAAACCAGTGTCTAAAAGGTGATGAAGCTCCCCTTAAAGACAGATGACCCCCTCCCTAGCTGCCATGTTGGCATTGTGGTCATCCCAGTGTTCTACAGCAGGAGAGGTGGCATGGCTCGCCACTTTGCCAAGTGCATGGTAGTAGGTGGGAGGTTTAATGAACGATCAGTTGGGTCCTCAGGATAGCACTCTAATCCACCATCTACTTCTTTTTTCTTGTTTTCTTATTTCTTGCTGATCCTTATATCTCCTCCTAAAAGGACCATGTAGTATCTGCAGATATTGTTTACTTTTTATTTTTAAGAGAGATATTTGCTACAGAGCGCATACACTCACCGTAGAGAAGGAGAGACAGAAAGCAAGAAATCATCCCCTAGTGAAGATGGCCTCTTTGCAATCTCTTCTCTGTTTTCCTCCCAGGATTTTGGGCATCCACGCACATGCGCCCAGCATGAGTTTTAAGCTGATGGGTCTAGCACTCGAACTGTTGTTGACTACGTGGGAGTCCAATGACATAACCATTATGTGCCATCTGCTAGTCTCAACATTGCTTACTTAATGGTATTGACAAAATTCAAGGATAAACAGGTGCCAGATCTATTCCTCAGACTTGGTGTTTCTAGAAGGTAAATACAGCTGCATATGAAACTGGTGTCATCTCCCTGTCAAGACATAAGTTTTAAGTGGCTTCACAAATCCAGGGATAAATCTGCAGTGTTTTGTCTCTCTATTCCTGCTAGATCCCAGTCCTACAGAGTCCAAACATTTGATGTTACATATTTTTTAAATGGTCAAGATTGAGAAAATATTAATATTTTGCTTTTAATATTAATAGTATGCTTTTGATATTAATAGTATTCTTTTGATATTAATAGTATGCTTTTGATATTAATATTATGCTTTTTAATCATGATCATTTTCACATTGAAAATGAACTATATCAGGAGGCTAAGGCTAGTTTTTCAAGAAACTCTGAGCTGTACTTAAGGCCACAACTACCTTGTACCATCCTAAATTAGGAAGATAGTAGTTGAAGCGACAAAGGTCCTTAATTCAAGAACATTAAGCAATTGTTGTTAAGTGTCTACTCCCCATAAGGACCATGTTAGGTGCTTAGGATACAAAACCTCAAGAGGCAATAACAACACTGAGTCAAAGGACTAAAATAATTACTTCCTTAACACTGACAACATTAAGAGGATATGAAAGCAGGAAACTGATTTTAGAGCACACAATCCTATTAGCTGATATTCCTAAAACAAAACACTTCAGATATACAGAGTTATAACTCATTTACACTTATTTAATAGACTGAAGGGAAGAGAGAAGATGGAAATGAAAAGAGAAAAAATAATTCAAATTAGCTTTGGTAAAAAATAACAGAAAGAAGAAAATCAGCACATGACAATGTGATTGCACAGGTTTCTATATTTCTGCATTTCCATGTCTTACAGCCAGAAATGCAAAGGTAATAAACAGATGGAAGGTCACACTTGGTTTTAGTCTCCTCTATGCATTTTTGAATAATAGCTGTGAACATTCCAAAGCCTACAACTTTTATTGTTAGTAATAACACATAGAACGAAGGGTTGGTTTTTCAGAGATGAGCTTATTTATTAGACTGGATTGTACTGCAAGCGGAGAGAGATCTAAAAACAATTTTCTTTTGCCTGGCAAGTGGAATACCTCAGATACATAATTCAGTGAAAGAAATCTGTAACTCTATTCTTGGTCTGTTGGAATTGTTGGAATAAACCCAAAGGACTGATCAAAGCATTTCAATGTGGATTTATCTAACAAGTACGTAGTCAGAAGAGACTATGTATAAAATACTGTCTAACACTAGCAAAGATAAAGTCATAAAACCTGGTAAGGCATCTATTGATGATGAGGGCAGTGATGGCAGAAATAGCAATAATACTCAGTTAACATTTACTGAGCAATACGCTGGTCTGGTGCTCAGCCCGTGTCTTGGTTACATTATTCAGTTCTCAAAACAGCATCATGAGAGTTCTTATAATTATTCCCATTTCACAAATGAGAAAACTGAAACTTAGACAAGGTAACTTTACCCAAGGTCCCAGAGTCATTAACTGAAAGAACCAAGAGAGAAACACTGAAATAGCAACTCCAGAAACCCATCTCTTAACCTCCTCACTTGACCACCTCTCATCCCAAGACGTAACCATGCCAAACAAGGAGGCACATGACCTTGCAAACACAAGGAAAAATGGAGTCTTCTCTTTTCCTCGTTTACTCTTGTCTCTAGGTATAGTAGAGGTAGTTGGTTTGGTATATTTTTCACATAATTTTTGCCAGGGCAAAATGCTAATTATGTTGGAATTGCTAATTAAAAGGATATAACAATAGTACAGAAAATATTGCTCTGACCTCAGATGGCCCTAGGATAAATCTCTGGTTCAGTATTTCCTAAGCTACTTCACTGCCATGAGCTTTAATTTTATGCCTCTATAAAATAAGTTGAAGGAATGATATGAAAAACTTGATGAGTCCTGGTCCACAGAACGTGTTCAGCAGAGATTAGTCCCATGTCTTTCCATGCAAGGGCCAGGGCGTCAATATCCGAAGATGCTTTTCCAAAGTATACGCCTCTTCAGACTTCAGCTATGTAGACAAAGTATCTAGAAGCAATTCCAGGTGACCAGGGAAAAAAGAAGGCGTCTTCTCTGAATCAGATAAATTCAACAAGTTCAGCAACACAGAGAAGGACATACTGTGATGCTGGAGGTGCTGGAATAAAATCTACCCGGGGGGGGCAGGGACTGGCACAGTGGCAAAGCAGTCGGACCCACACGAGAAACGTCCTGGGTCCATGTTCTCAGACCTGCAATATGAAGACTCTGCTGGGGTGCCTGTCTCTGTCTGTCTCTCTCTCTGTCATGGAAGAAAAAGTAAACTATTTTTTTAAGAGAGATTTTTGCTATAGGGCGCATGCACAGGGCGCATGCACTTGCTGACTAGACAGAGAAAGACAGAAAGTAAGAAATCACCTCCTAGGCAGGATTGCCACACCAAAATCCCACCTCCTCCATTCTCCTTTTGGGATTTTAGGCACACACACACACCTAGAGTTTTAAGTTACTGGATCCAAGACTGAAACCATGGTCAACCATGGGGGAGACCAGCAACATAACCATTAATCCATCTGCTGGTCCCAATAAATAATTAAAAAAAAATCCTATCTGGAACCCCAGGGTGTGAAAGGCCCCACTAAAGTTTTCATCGCTGGATGGCATTTTCTTAGTATTCCCAGAAACTTAAAGACATTAATTTTTTGGTCCTTTGCTATACTGTAATTTATAAGGTGTTCCTTTTAAAAGTGAAGAGATTATGACAATGTGTTACTGAACCCTCAAAGAAGAAAGAGTCTGAAGTTCAGAAAAGGAAGACAGCAGGTAAGATATAAAAGTTTTTATAGAAACTGTCTTTATATATTTTCTATGTTATTTACTCATCTCTTTTTTAAAAAAGATAAAAGATGCAGGGAAAACCTTACCTATTTATTTGTAAATAAACTTTATATTTTGGGATAACTATATTTATAGAAAGGCTGCAAAGACAGCACAGTTCCCATATACCTCATCCAGCACCTCCTAATGTTAATATAGCCATAATAAATTTGTAAAACCTAAGATATTAATATTGTCACACCCAACCACTTTTTTATTTTTAAGAGAGATTTTTGCTATAGGGCATATGCAATTGCCAGAGAGACAGAGACAGTCAGAAAGCAATAAATAACACCCTCCCACCCTCCCAGGCAGGATGGCCATCCCACAGTCCCTTCTCCTTCATTCTCCTCTCAGGATCTTGGGCACACATGCACATGCACCCAGCATGAGTTGTAAGTTGCCAGGTCTGGGACTCGAACCACAGTTAACTACATGGGAGTCCAGTGACATAACCTTTATGCCATCTCCTGGTCTTACACCCATCCACTTTAAAATAACTTTGCGCTATAAAGAACTCTATGTGTGGACACAGGATGAAAACTGTTCCTTGAAAGCTCGTATTTCATAAGGAATTTAGCTTAATGAAAAAGATATTTGCTCTTGTGGCTGATGGTACCAGTTGCTTGTCCAGAATCCATTTTCTTTCTTCTCCCTTAATAATTTTGCACAAGGTTCAAGAGTGTCCAGTTAAAACAATATGCTTCATTAACTTGCCTTCCACCAAGGAGTGACCATGTGACACTGTTCTAGTTCTGGCCATGAGATACAGGTGGAAATCCCTGGGACAGACACGTCTTCTCAAATCAAAAGGGAAATCTTGCTAGGTGACAACCCTCTGCTCTTCATCTCTTTGTTATTCCACCTCACTCCTGTCCAGAGTATAGACACAAGGCCTAGTTTGCACTAAGAATGGCCAAGCACAGAAATAGATAGAGCCTGCATTCTTCACATCAGGTACCTTGGTATCAGCCAGAGAGACACTAGACCAGGCCATTTCACTTCAAATGGAAGTACCTCACTTTTTAAACAGTTGATACTACATTTTCTATTATTTGTAGCAAAATTTAATCCAAATACTGTCCAAACTCAGGTCTAGAGACATCAAATCAAAGACTTAAGCAACAAGAAACTTTCTATGTATGTATAGCCCACACCTTGTGACAAACTATTGATACATTCAACTCAGAAGTTATGAAACTTACTGGACAAAAAGTCAAGCTGTCAGAAGACATGCCTCCTAGCAATGTGGCTGATTTCCCTTGTGACAGAATATGTTATCTATAGTCTCTGGGTCTTGATTTTTCCATCCATGGAAAATAAAGTAAGAAATTCATTATTTATCCAAAGTAAGTGAAATAAGCATGTGAAAGGCAGGGCCTCAACAGCGCGAATACATCATAAATAACATTGTTAATGGTAGTGCAGCAGTAATACAACACTCTCTCCCAGGCTGACCCACATGGGAAAGTTCCAGTGTCATATCCAGACACCTCCCTGAGCAGGCTGGGTGTGTGTGAGCCCATAATCTGGGGCTAGCTAAAGCTGGCAGTGGATTGCAACATGAAGACCCTGTTGGAGGTACTCTTTATTTTTGTCTCTGTCTCTGTCTCTCTCTCTCCTTCTGTCTCTCTCACTGGAAGAAAAGAAGAAATACACTTTAAAAAATAATAAAAAATAATATTGGCCAGCCACCAGTAAAACTCCAAAGGACCTCACAATGAAGACTAGGAATTTAATAAAGTGTCATCTGATTTGGGGGGGGGGATATATTTGATAAATTCATTCTAGGTAAAAAAAAGAAAGTCCAAGAGCAGGTAACCAACTATTTTTGACTTGGGAAAGTATTTTAAAACCAAATGGAAGAACAGAGTAGAAAGACAAAGTAGGAAACTAGAGCTACAAATAGACCTCAATAGACTCATAATACATAAATGATAGTGTAGAATTGCATAGAAATTCATTCTAACAGCCATATGTAGTTTTATGGGACAATGTTTCAATTTTTAAATTTTACTTATTGCATATTACTTTTTTTCTTTTCCTTTCTTTTTGCTTGTTTTGTTTTTGTTTTTGAATTGCCAAAGCGATGTGCATTCATCAGAGAGAGAGAGAGACACTACCCACGCCCCAGGAATAGTTCATGCCATAATCTATTTTCCTCTATTTCCCCTTCCTGTCAGGATTTTGAGCACACATACACATGTAACCAGCATGCTTTTCAAGCCACTAGGGCTGGGGTTCATATCACCGTCAGCCATGTGGAACCAGCTCTTTCCCGCTGAACCACAGGGCCACTCTAGCATTGTTTCAATTCTTTACGAGAACCTCAATATAGGAATTGTTTCTCATAGAGGCCATTGAGAGCAGTGGTTTGGAACAAGGACTCTAGAATCAGATACTGTAATTCTGTTTCTATCCCTGCTACTTGCTGTGTTTTCTTTGAGTGACTTAGTAATATCTTGGACCTCAGTTTCCTCACTAAAAAATGGGACAGTTTAGCCTCAATAATGGCACTAAAAAGAGAGAGAGAGAAGAGAGAGAGAAGGAGAAAGAAAATGTGACTGTGAAATTATTGGGCTGGGCAGAACATTTGATGTTGTTTATGTGGCTGCATCCATTTTTATTTAGGTGTCCAAAGTGGCATTGTAAAATATAGATATCAGGAATATCAGCCATAGTGGAACAAAGATCACTGAGAGAAAGGTCTGAAAAAGGAAACGCATACTCACTGGACACCACACAGCTCTGTGATGTTTTCAAGAAAGTCTAGAGTTACATTTGTTGTTGTTGTTGTTTTTACAAGGGGGTATAAAGTCATATTTTTTTTAAATTCATTTTGAACAAATAACCAAATGAAATGTATGCATATAGCCACGGTCATGGTGCAGAAATAACTGAAGGCAATTGTCCAAATTTAGTAGTTCCACCTCTGGAAAGATTTTTGTTATATTTATTTTAATTAACCAGTTTGTTCCTTTCTTTTTTTTATTAACATATTTCAATTCCGTTTATACATTCAATCACTATACATATTTTAACTTGTAAAGTGAATTTTCCCAATATGAATACACTTCACACCAGTCCAGTTGAGGATTCTATAAACATTATCATTAACAGGTAATAATCCATTTCTGTGCCCCATAAATATCTTACCTCTCTATTTTTCTTTTCAATGTCTTTCCTCACACTCTCCTCCTTCTCCCACCCTCTTCCTACACTGACTCCAGTATCCATAATCATTTTCTATGTTTCTATATCCTCTAATCTTTCTGTTTCCACCATAGAGTGTGGACAGTTGGTATATATTAAGTGGAGACATACAATGTCTCTCCTTCAAAGCCTCTTAAAGATGGCAGCCACTAGCCACATGAGGTAGTCAAACTCTTGGAATGTGGTTAGTCTGATGTAGGTGTAAAATACACACAAAGATGTGAAGATTTACTATGAAAAATAAGTATGGACCTTGTTTAGATGGAGTGAGGAGATGGGCTCCCTGTTGGAAAAGAAAGGAACTGAAGGAGAACTTCGCAGGAAAAAAAAAACCTAAAAGAAAATTTCAAGCATTTGTATATTTATATTCATTTAAAAAATAAGTTTTGGGGTTGGCTTATGCACAGTGATTATGTACTGTGCATGGGAACTGGATCCCACATGACTGACCCTGATTTAAATCACAGGCTGTGGAGGCTTGAAAAACATGCCAGGCACATGTACTTGCCAGAAAGACAGAGAGAGACAGAGAGGCAGGAAGCGAGAAATCACCCCCTGGGGGGCATGGCCACACTGCAATCCCTTCTCCTCCATTCTCCCCTTGGGATCTTAGTCATGCAAGCACATGCACCTGGCATGAGTTTAAGCCACTGGGTCCGGGACTCTAACCACGGTCGAATACACGGGAGTCCAGTGACATAGCCATTATGCCAACTGCTGGTCCTTGAGCCTCAAATCTTGATGGGATGGAAAAATGGAGGAAAATGTATTGCATATGATCATGCCCCATTGGGGGTGTGCTTTCTTTCTCTGGTAAGCACACACGCCCTCTAGCAATTAAAAAATAATAATAGTGAGGGACCAGCAGTTAATGTAATGGCTATGTCGCTGGACTCCCACATAGTTGACCGTGGTTTGAGTCCCGGACCTGGTGGCTTAAGTCTCACGCCGGGCACGTGTGCATGAGTGCCCAAGATCCCGAGAGGAGAATGGAGGAGAAGGGATTGCGGCGTGGCCATCCCCCCTGGGGGGGGGGGGTTTTCTGTCTCTCTGTCTCTCTCTGTCTGTCTGGCGAGCACACGTGCCCTATAGCAAAAACCTCTCCAAAAAAAGAAAATAATAATAATAATAATAGTGGGGAAAAAAAAAAAAAACTAAGGGGCCAGCAGATGACATCGTGGTTATGTCTCTGGACTTCCACATGGTTAACTGTGATTGGATTCCCAGACCTGGCAGCTTGAAACTCACACTGGGTGTATGGGGTGTGTACCTAAGATCCCAGGAGGAGAATGGAGGAGAAGAGATTGCAGTGTGGTCATGCTCCCTGTGGGGTGGGGGGTTATTTCTCATTTTCTCACTTTCCCTCTCACTATCTCTCTCTCTCTCTCTGGTGAGCACACACACTCTAAGGCAAAAACCTCTACAAAAATAAAAAAATTAAATATTACTCTCTAAATTAAATCAAAATTGGTTATGAATATTAATAAACACACACACTTTTAATTGTAATCAGGATAGGTGTGTGTATGTGTGTGTGTCTGTATAAAATTCCTTCTTAAATTTCAATTTCAAACTGAAAAGTCATACTGATCCAAGTTTATTCCTGGTAGTCACTCCATGATATTAATATACTTGAGCTTGTTTATCCATTCCTGAGGGAAGGGAGAGTGGTGAGCAGGCAGCGGGGAGGGGGAAGAAAAGTCATTTTTCCAAAGAACTGTAGGTCCAAATAGGAAAAAAAAAAAAAACAAAAAACAAAAAACAAAAAACCAGATGTACTGTCTGAGATGGGAGTAGCAGCTTGGAGAAACGAAGTTAAGTAGGGGACTCAGAATTAAGAGCCAGAAGAGGCTGGTGGGAGAACTTCTGGAGGAGGACTAGGAGAAACAGCAGTGCAGCAAGGATGAAGGGGCTGTGAGAATAAGCATTGCAACTGTACAAGGAGAACCTGGGTCCCAGATGGGATCACCACCCAGAACTCCTGCCACTCAGCAGGGAGGGATTGAGCCAAAGAACTCACCTGACTTTGTCCATTACTGTGTTGCTTACCCAAAATGCCTGAGACTGAATGATTTATAAAAGGAGATGTTCATTTGACTCACAATTCCAGTGATGTGAACATCCTAATGTGGAGGGCTGGCATCAGGTGGCCAGTGTCACAACATGACCATCAGAAGCAGAGAGGGGCAGGTGCATGCACAGAGTATGGTCTGTGTTCTGTGTGGGCGCTCTGTCTCATTCTCTTTCCTTTTAAATCCACCAGGACCCAATTAAAGGGGGTCCCACTCTTACCACTCAATCAGTAATCTGCTCCCAAAAGCCCTACACTACAACACAATAATTGGATCAAGGTTTCGCTCTCTTAATCCCATCACAATCGTATAACACGTGAATTTGGGGGTGGGGCATACTCAAACTATAGCATCACCCAAGAGTCAGCACTAGAAAAAGGGTATACTACTTGCTGCGTTAAGGAATATCTCTCAACTTTTTGTCCCATTGTCCTCCAGCCCCGATGAGGACTATGATCAAGCCCATGTCCATCAGTTACAGAAGTTAAGTACCACAGTGCTCCTTAACCAGGAGGAGAGGGAAGGGACCTAGGAGAGGTAGTGATTTGAACTATCCATTCCACCCAGAATATCCCAATATGCTCCTCTAACAAATCTGAGACCCTAGCCTACACACCATACCAGAAATTACCATTTAACCCTAACTGAGTACTCAAATGACCGGGTAAAGCCAAGATGAGTATTTAATATAAGACTGTATCCTTTCACTACACTTTGTTTTTAAAAAAGGTTTTTGCCAGACTTCTTAAATAAGACCCCAAAGCACAGGCAATAATCTCAAATATAGGCAAGTGGGATTATATCAGATTAAGAAACTTCTGTATAGCAAATACACAGTAATTAGTGTGAATCAACAACCTTCAGAATGGGTGAATATTTTGGTAAAGTATGCCTCAGATAAGGGACTGATAACCAGAAAACACAGGGAACTCAAGTGGCTTGCCCA
>NW_006159447.1:3233863-3246479 GCF_000334495.1 Tupaia belangeri chinensis | reverse complement strand
GCTTGCACATCTATGTTTATTGTGGCATTATTCACAATCACTAAGACATAGAACCAACTTAAATGTCTATGAACAGATGTATGGATTGAATATTGTGGCACATATACTCTATGGAATACTACTCAGCCATGAGAAACAACAAGACCCTGGCATTTGATAGAAAGTGGTCAAATATGGAAGATTTATTGCCAAGTAAAGCAAGTCAGGCTATGAAAGAGAGGCATTGTATGTCTCCACTTAACGTATACTGACTATCTGCACTCTCTAGTACAGACGAAAGATTGGAGGACATAAAAACATTGAAAATTGTTATGGACACTGGAGACAGTATGGAAGGAGGGTGGAAGAAGGGAATAGTGTGGGGAAGGAAATTGGGGGGGATGAGAAGTAAAACATTTGTGGGACACAGAAATGGTTTACTACCTGTTGATAATAACATGTATAGTATTCTCAACTGGATTGGTCTGAGGTGTATTTCATGCTGGGTAAATTCTCTTTATAAGCTAAATGATGTATAGTGATTGGATGTATAAAAAATAATAATAATAAAAGAGAAATATGCCAGACATATGTGCATCATGTCCAAAATCCCAAGAGGAGAATGAAGAAGGGAGTATAGCAAGGTCATCTCCCACCGGGGGGTGCTCTCTCACTTTCCCTCACTCTCTTTCTCTCTCTAGTGAGTGCATGTACCCTACAGCAAATTTTAAAAAGGGAAAAAAAGGCACATGTACTTATGGGTGAGAGACAGAGATAGTGAGAGGATAAGTGAAAAATTACCTCACAATGGGGATGGTCATACTGCAATCCCTTCTCCAGCTGGGATTTTGGGCATGCTTGCACTCATGTTTGACATGATTTTCAAGCTGCCAGGTCCAGGACTCAAACCACAGTTGGCCATGTCAGAGTCCAGTGCTGTAACCATTATGCCACCTACTGGTCCCACTATTCTTTCATTGCATAGAGGTTGTGGACTCATGTCTTAAAACTTCCTTGAGCTCTGGTATAAAAAGGCTTGTTTGGACAAACTGTGGACTACATCCTACAGGGATTTTGGGTGACAAACTTTCAGGAAGGAAGCAGGAGTGGGTAGGTAGAAACACGGGCAAAAAGCCAAGTACGGTTTGTATCTATCTACCTGATCAATTTATATACACCTGTCAATAATCACACTGATGCCAAGAATGAAAGAAATGCTCAGTTATGATACTGTTCACAAAAGAAAAATCCCTGGTCTCTGTGCGTTAACACTCTTCTTTTCGAAAATTACATAAGATAAGGCATCTTTCATTCCTTCCCACTTTCTGAAAAGTTTAAGCCTGGTGTGGCACCAAGTCTGTTTTCTATTAACAAAATCAACACTATGGTGTGTGCCAATGTCTCAGCACTTGACTTTAACAAGCAACCTCAGTCCCTTGTATTTATATTATAACAGCATTCCAGCTGTGTCTATCTTTCCTCTTGCTTTGGATTCAGCTATAATAAAAAGTAAAACAGAGTCAAAGCATATAAGAGGGCACAGTGGGAACATTTTCATAAATTCTAAATTGAGAAAGTGAAAAAAAATTAGATTATGGTTGCTAATAAGATGACACTTGATATATTAAATATTAAAAGTAGAATAAGAAAATATTCCACCCAGCTTTTTTTTCCCATTCAAAATGTAACACTTAGGAGCTAAGAATGATAATAGTTGAAAATCTGATGTTCAATATTGAAAGTCAATATTCTCATCTAGAATAATAAGGATATTGTCAGTCAGTGACGTGGTGGTTAAGGTGACTAGATCCCACATGGCTTGAGTCCCAGACTCAAGTAACTTAAAGTAACATGCTGGGCACAAGTACATGTGTGCCCAAAATTGTGAGAGGAGAATGGAAGGGATTATGGATGACCATCCTCCCTGGGGCATGTTTTCTCACTCCCCCCCCCAACCCCCTTACCTTGTCTTTCTCTATATATACAAATAAAATAATAGAAATAACAATATCAGGCACAGCAATTGTTTGTGAAGATTAAATGAGTTAACAGCAATAAAGAATAGCCCGTATTTTGTATTCATCTGCCCGGCACTCATTTCCCTGTGGTAACAGAGTTTGGATTTTTGGTGATAGAATTCCTCTTCCCACTTTCCTAATTTCCAAATTCCTAATCTGTTCATCCAAGGACCTTGCCCACTCAGAGTAGACATGTGAACCAGGCTCAACCATTCTGGGTCCCTCCCTAGAACATGAGCATCCGAGGTCCTAGAGTAACTAGGAGAAAATGGGAAAATGAAAACTAGAATGGATTCTTCTGGCTATAGGTGACTGGACAAGACTGTCCTTCAGTCACTAGCTCCTGGTGCCTGAATCTGCAAGAGCTGGCCAGCTACATATTTAAAATGAGTGATGACTGGAACTGCTTATAGCCCAAAAATCTCCCAAGAAATTCTAACTGGTATAAGCACCTCGTATTGTACCCAGCAATGGCAAGTTAGCAACAAGGAATTGGGATGGGCATTCATTCATTCATTCAATATGTTAGTCATTTACTGAGTAACATGTAAGTGCCAGAACATGAGAGAAAGAGAGAGAACAGAGACAGAGAAAACAAATTCTCTATTCTCAAAGTACTTACACTGGAGTTAGGGGTGAAAAAAGGCTAAGATACAGGGTACCATCTGTAATAGGAAAATCCACTCCATTTTCTTGACAGTGGTATTGGGTTTCAGAAAGCAATACTCCAATGCATAATGTTTTGATATGCTGAGTACTTTGACCTAAAGAAGCCTTCTCACAAGGTCACTCTGACCTCTCCACACTCCTTCAACCACTGCTCCCCCATCTTCTGGTCTCTTGCCCCTCCCCTTCTCCCAAAGTACAGGGAGGGGATTTCTCTGAAGTCTCTTTATCTGACGAAAGGAAAGACTCTTTCCTGAAGAAATACTATTGTTATAAAACTCATTAACTAGAAAGATTAAGCACCAGCAAATATTAACCAGTGGAAAGAGACTGAAAATCAAATACCACACCCAGACTTTGTCCCAACTGTGTCCCAAGTCGCTATTTTTCAGGCCATGTATCTCCTCTAAAAATTATTTACCCTTCCTCTGAAAAATATCCTCCCCAAGGAAGAGGGTATTTAAGTTCAATCATCTGGCCCTTCTTTGAGTTTCATACTTGGTGACACTCCCGTGCTCTTGTGCGTTAACATATTTCTGTGCTTTTTCTCCTGTTTATCTATTGCCAGTTTATTCCTGCAGACTTAATCACCAAACCTTCAGAGGGTAAAGAAAAATCCATTTCATCCCTGACAGTAGGCAGTGGCAAGGTTATCCAAACGAAAGCAAGAGGAAGTGAGTGGAACAGCCTTGACGGAGAGGAGTGAGGAACTGACAAAGCTCTCTCCTTGACCGAACTTTAGCCAGGCTTCTTTGAGTCCTCTTCTCCATGGCACCTTAACCTTAACGCCCCACCTCCATCTATGTTTGGTTCACTCAGCCCAGTTTTAGCAAAGAATCTCCCTAAATCAGCTTCTAAGAATCCCCTTACCCTTGGTATCTGACCAAGTCCCTCAATCCCATCTTTGATATGTAAATCCTTGGCCTGACTTTAATGAGAATCCTGTTCAACTAGTTTAGCTAGCTAGAATTCCTACCCCTCAGGTCTCCTCTCAGTAATTTTCCATCGACTGGCCCTCTCACTGTGCTCCTTGACTATAGAAATCCACACCAGTCCTTGTGCTTAGAGTTGAGGCCATCTTTTCTCCCCTATTGCAATACCCCTGCTACAATACTCTTGAAGAAATGTCTCCCTACCATTTTAACAAGTTTTAGAATTTTTCTTTCCATAATATTGTATGGTCCAGGGCACACTACAATTGTTAGGGCTCAACACAGTTCACCCCAAAATATGATGGTAGAAGAATACCATGAGCGACCCCAGAATATGCTGAGGATCCTTTAGAGAATTAGCAGACACAGCAGTAGTTCTAAAAAGCTGTTCATTCTTTGTAAAAGAAACTTAGATTTATAAAGGAAATAGCCATTTGTAAGGAAATCTCCCTTTCTGAAAGAAAAAGATGACTAAATTTCTAGAAACTCTTAATCAGTGGAGAAAACTTCAACTTAAAATTGCATAACAAATCTTACCTTTACTGAAGTTTGTTTCTTTTAATTTTTTTTCCCTTTGCTCATGAAAGAGCCTATGCATGCACACATAAGAGCGTGTGTGTGTGTGTGTGTGTGTGTGTGCACGACTTTCACAAGATCTGGTCACACCAAGATCCCCTTCCTCCATCCTCCCACCCTTTGGATTTGGGGCACTTGTCCAGCACGTTTCAGGCAGATTGGGCCAGAGACTTGAAGCCATGTAAGATCTGGCTTCTCTGAGCAGTGCAATATCATTGTACCATGAAGCAGGTTACTGGCCTTTTGGTCTTCTTTTTTTTTTTTTTTTTTTTGGGGAGATTTTTGCTATAGGTCACGTGCACTCACCAGACAGACAGAGAGAGACAGAGAGACAGAAAGCGAGAAATCACCCGCCAGGGGGGATGGTCCCGCCACAATCCCTTCTCCTCCATTCTCCTCTCAGGATCTTGGGCATGCATGCACACGTGTCCATCGTGAGTTTTAAGCCACCAGGTCCTGGACTCAAACTGCGGTCGACTACATGGGAGTCCAGTGACATAGCCATTACGCTAACTGCTGGTTCCCTGGCCTTTTGGTCTTAAAAAGGGTTCTTCTCTTCAACTGGGACCAGAAGTTGACATAATGGCTATGTCGCTGGACTCCCATGTGGTCGACCGTGGTTTGAGTCCCGGACGTGGTGGCTTAAACGCACGCTGGTTGTGCATGTGCATGTGTGCCCAAGATACCAGGAGAAGAAGGGATTGTGGCATGGCCATTCCCCCTAGGGGGTGATTTCTTGCTTTCTGTCTCTCTCTGTCTTTCTGGCGAGTGCACAGGCCCTATAGCAAATAAATAAATAAATAAATAAAAATTCTATTCCATGGTACTTAAGACTGAAGTTTAACCTACCCCTCTTCCTCTAGTAATTTACTCACTTCCTTAGGTTATCTCCAGTGTATATGGGAGGTAGACATGATATTAAACTTCTGCTCATTTTTCTCCTTTTAACCTTTCTTTTGTTACAGATAGTCCCGGTTAAGAATTCATACAGGTTAGAAAGAAAATTGTTTTTCTTGCCCCGCACAGTCTTGCTTTTAGCCACAATCATCAGTGCCTTCTTTCTCCTTCCTTCCTTTCTTCACCCAGGCTGTTGCAGGCTTTGGCTGAACTCTGTCAATAATCCTAATTACTGGAAGGAGGCAGTAATCCCCATCTGGATGTGGCATCTAGGCTCCTCTGCTGCAGATCCCAAGGTCTCTCTTCACGGTTATCAAAGGAAATATTCCAGCTATTGTCCTCTACTAGAGAATGGGCGAATCCTAACTATCCTTGAGCAGCTGGAAGGATTAAAAAGATAATATATGTAAAACTGCTTTGTGTATTGCACAGTTTTATATAAATATATTTTTTAAAAAGAAAGAAGGCTTTGTGAAGTGTTGAAATTGTTGAAGTGCTCTGACTAAAGCTCCAAAAGAGGAAATTATACACCCAGACACAGCAGCGGTAGCCTGATTATCCAGGGTCAGTTGCTGCAGCTGTGAACAATTTGCCCACATGATTATCTGGTTTCTATCTCTTCCACTGAAGACTAAGATAGTTGGATGACAGCTAAGGCAGTTGGGACAGCGGTCTTACAGGAGTAGAGAAACGTGTTCCTCTCATTTGCAAAGATTACACCAAAAATCTCAAGGTACCTGGTCACTGCTAAGAGAAAAAATGCTTGTAGATTTTACAGACTAACAATTTTTTTTTAGAGGTTTTCACTATAGAGCGCATGCGCTCGCCAGAAAGACAGAGAGAGAGAGACAGAGACAGAAAGCAAGAAATCACCTTCCCGGGGGGATGGCCACGCCGCAATCCCTTCTCCTCCATTCTCCTCTTGGGATCTTGGGCACACATGCATACGTGCCCGGCATGAGTTTTAAGCCACTGGGTCCAGGACGCAAACCGCAGTTGACTACGTGGGAGTCCAGCGACATAGCCATTATGCTAACTGCTGGTCCCCAGACTAACAATTTTTATAGTCACAATTTCTGCCAGGTGGTGTAAGATGATACAATCAAAGTTGAGGATGTTTTTCCTAGTCCGGAGGGAATTATAGCTAGCTTCCCATTTTCTTCAGTGGTTAAGACAGTAGGATCTGAAGCTAGACTGCCATGATCTAAAGCTTGAGTTTACCACATACTAACTCTCATCTTTAGTAAGTTACCTAGCCTCATCTCAACAATTAGGGCAATTGGGCTGGTTATGTAGAGCAGTGGTTATGTGCAACTATGCACTGGGAGCCTGATTCCACATGGCTCACTGTAGTTTGAATCCTAGCCCCAGTAGCTTAAGAAAATACTGAAGGCTGGCGGGAGAGGGGGGGACAGTGCCATCAAGTGGTATAGTGATTAAGGTGCTGCACTACCACATGAATGACCAGAGTTCTTTGACCTGATAGCTTGCTTTTTCACTTTCCCTCTCTCTCTGGTAAGCACATATGCCTGATAGAACATTAAAAAAATAATAATAATAAATAAAATGAATAAATAATTTAAAAAAGAAAGATGCTGAGTGCTAATGTATGCATGTCCAAAATCTTGATGAAACAGGAGAAATGGAAGAAAAGGGATCACACATCCCCTTGTGACGGGGCTTTCTCTCTTTTTCTCCCCAGTCTCCTCCTCCAGTGAGTGAGTGCATGTACTCTCTGGCAATTGAAAATAAATGAGAATGGTTATGATACCTAACTCAGAGCTACCGAAGGGAATAAGTGAGTAAAGGATCAGAGTGCTAGAACAGTGGCTGGTGTGTGGCAAAGGGCTCTATAAATGTTTAACTATGACTTAGAGTTGATCAGATCACACACAACAGCTGGCATTTGAGGGCCACTAGACATAGATGCCTTGCTGAAAGCTTTTGCCAACTTCTGTCCTTGAATTCTCACAATGACTCTGAACAGGAAAGCATTACCATAGCAGCCCCTATGTGGAAGGGTTTGCGTGTAGGACTGGCCATGAAGAGCATCTGGGAACTTGGTTTCTGAAAGTTCCTCTAAGTCACTAACTGATAAGGAAACTTTGCCCACCTGAGGCACTGAACAGGGCTCTATCAGCCTGCCTAGACAGTTAGTACAAACAGTGTGATTTACAGAGAACACCTGCTTTCCTTCTCAGACTCTGGAATGCAGTGGCTGTGACTAGCGAGCAGAGTGTGCCCACAGGAGCAGCCCTCAATAACAACCGCAGTCTCTGAGTCTCTAGTCGGCTTCTTGGAGTATATATGATTCATTTCACTGCTGGATGAAGAGGCCAGTTCTGAGCGGCCTCCCAGGAGGCAGAACATGGGAGGGCTGTCTTTTCCTCTTGTTGATCCTTCATGTATGCTTTCCCTGTAATAACCTGTAGTCATGAGCACAACTCTGTTGTGTTCTTCGGGTACAGCACTGAACATGTGGGCGCTCGTAGGATTCGGGGCTGGAGAGAGCTCTTAAAGATATATAATAGAACTGTAATCTTATAAATTTAAAAATCTGAAGAATGAGAGGTAATGAATGTAAACACGGTCACTCAGTAGGCAAAGGAGCTGAGATCTAAATCTGGTCTGTTTCCCTCCAAAGACTGTGCTCTTTCCATTGTGCCAGGAGCTACGCCTGATGACATACATCCTGGCCAAGGCAAGCTTCTTTCCAAGGCACAGTGATTGCCAGCTCCTGGCCAGTGTGCAACCTTGGGAAAGTACTTGCAGGGCTTTGAGTCTCAGATTTCTTCACTGTAAAACTGTCACAATAATACCAAAGTCATGGAAATGCTGTGAAGATCTAATAAGATTATATTAGGTTATTGGGAAAGTCATGATGTATTTTTCTGTTTTTCTATGTAAAAAGACATCATGACTTTCCTGACAACTCAATATATACAACATATAAATGATATGTGGAGCACATACATATTAAAAACATGGTTTATTAAAATCTATACAATATTGGGAACCAGCAGTTAGCGTAATGGCTATGTCGCTGGACTCTCACGTAGTCGACTGCGGTTCGCGTCCCGGAACTCGTGGCTTAGAACTCATGCTGGGCGCATGTGCGTGTGTGCCCAAGATCCCGAGAGGAGAACAGAGGAGAAGGGATTGCAGCATGACCATCCCCCCTGGGGGGGTGATTTCTCGCTCTCTGTCTCTATGTCTCTCTCTGTCTGTCTGGCAAGCGCATGCGCCCTATAGCAAAAACCTCTCCAAAAAAATTTTAAAAAATAATAAAAAAAAATCTATACAATATTTAGCCTAGTTCCTGGTACATGGTAAAATTCAATAAATAAGTAAAAACTAGATAAATGTGTACATACATAGTCAACATATATATGCAGGTATTAATATGGACATATACATGCACATATGTATATATAAATATGCATACACACACAAGTTAATTACTCATCTAACAAGTTCTGCCTCAATTATACTGCACCATTCACCATTCATAAATGAAGCCAGTTAGAATTTCATAAGAGAGCCTGATTTTATGACTAGTGGTTTCATTCCAGGAACTACTTTTATCCAGAAACTTGCTCAAAGCCTAAAGGCTGACATTAATGTTTAACCTCTGAAATTAATGATTAACCAGACAATTCAGAGCTTTGCTTAAGACATTAACTGGCACTTGCCATTAGCACTAACACACACAGAAATGGTATCCATATTTTTATCATTCAGTGTTTGAACTGTGATCTAGTAATGAATTGCTGTGCTAAAAAAACTGGACCTCTCTTGGAAACCTTAGCTTCTATATTTAGATCATGAATTGTTCTGAAACCACAGAAAGCACACCTTAGTGGTTAAGATTTATTATCAATAACACCTTCATTTTATCCCTTGCATTGCATCTTGAGAGCTTTTATGTTTACAGCCTTACAAAATTACACCATAATTGAAATGTAATTACTCATTCCTTAGAAACATTTGGAAATGGTTCATGGCATCCTCTATCTTCTCTCTAAAGCCAAAGATGCATTATATAAGTCAGTAGATGGTAGTGTGGCTGGTTTTCCTTCATAACTGGTATCTCCTGACTTTTTGAAACTGGAACAAAGATGTCAGAATGAACTCTAAGGTAAACATACCATTTTTCACTGGGGAAAACTCTAGTCACTCTGACTAACTTCAAGTTCCTACTTAGGAGCAGTAATATCCATTTGGACAAAACTATCTAAGTGACCTCAGCCAAGTTATTTAACCTATTGGTGCCTTTATTTCTTGACCTGTTAAATGGAGATAATAAATCTATCTGTCCTATAGTTAACTATGCTGTTTCGTGTACTTAAAATTTGTTAAGAGGGTAGATTTCATATTAAGTGTTCTTACCCTGATAAAATAAAATATCTATATAATAGGGTTTAAGAAGTTTGAATAAGTTAATTAGGGTAACATGATTATGACAGTGCCTAACGTAGTGTAAAATTAATTAATCAGTAAAAAAATATATATATATATATGAAAAGAGTCTTCAAAAAGTTTATGAAAAATATAGGCCATAAAGAAACTATGCTTGGATTTCAAAAAATATTTTTGCATTAAAATAAACTCATCCTGGGACTAGCAGAAGGCATAATGATTACGTTGCTAGACTCCCATGTAGTCCACTGCAGTCTGAGTTCCAGACTCAGTGGCTTAAAACTTATGCCAGGTGCTGGTGTGTGCGTGCCCAAAATCCCAAGTGGAGAATGGAGGCGAAGAGACTGTAGATCAGCCATTCCCCGCCCAGAGCGTGATTTCTCGCTTTCTGCCTCAGTCTACCTCTGTCTCTTTGGCGAGCACGCATGCCCTGTAGCAAAAATCGCCAAGAAAGAAAGAAAGAAAGAAAGAAAGAAAGAAAGAAAGAAAGAAAGAAAGAAAGAAAGAAATCTCATCCTTGGAGGGAAAAAAGAATCTACACCTTCCTGACCAGTCGTAGCAACTGCAGAACTGCAGGAGACAATCTTTCTAGACAAGGCAGTTAGGGGAGGACGGAGCGCCTGGAATGGGGCTTGGTCTGGTGTGCACTCCGCGCCTCGGGAACACTCTTGCGCAAGAAACAGCTGATTTTGGAAAGACACACACCAGCACCTGGCATAAGTTTTAAGCCGCTAGGTCTGGAACTCAGACTGCGGTGGACTACATGGGAGTCCAGCAACGTAACCATTATGCCATCTGCTAGTCCCAGGATGAGCTTATTTTAATGCCCAGAAGAAAAGATGTTTGGTTTTCACAAGCTAACGCTGTACCGAAGTATAGAGGGTTGCTGTATTAGCAGAGTAAAGTCCTCCAGTTCTCGATTCACTGACAGAGAACACTACAAAAAGAACTTCCAGAGCTGTTTTGGGTTGCATGAAACCCATTCCAGAGATGTCTGCAATACCTGTGTCCTGCTTGTGAAAAGATGGAAGAAGTTGCCAGCAGAATCAAAAATAAGCTGCAATCACGTGGTAGATGCAAGGGCAAGATCCAGTCTAAAGACTACGTTGAAACCAGAGAAAATGAAAACTCTTTCTGGAAAGAGGATAAAAAGCAACCAGAGCAGTAAACTCCAGAAGAAATTTAAACATCACAATGCTGATGCTCACAGTACTACCTCAAGTGCATCCTTGTTAACAGTCACCAATCAGAAGATGGCTGAGATACAGAGATGGTGTCTGGCTCCAACAGAGCACCAGTTTTTCCATCTTAGACCTTACATACTGGAAAAGACAGAAAATATGTTGCGGGATTATCTATATAGGCCACTTTGGGAGGTTCTTATCCAACACACTTCCCACCTGAAAGATAATCTTGCCAGGTACAGTATTCTTGGCTGAAATTGCTTCTCTCTTAACACTTTGAATATATTTTCCCATTCTCTCCTTGCTCGCATTGTTTCTGATGAGAGATCTGCTGTTAGCCTGATGGGATGTCCTTTGTAGGTAACTTGATGTTTTTCTCTTGCCAATCTTAGTATCTTGTCTTTGTCTATGGTTTTGGTCAACCAGGCTATAATGTGTCTTGGAGAAGATCTTCTTGGGTTGATTCTCTTTGGGGTCCTTTGTATTTCCTGGGACTGGATCTTTGAATGCCTCTCTAGGTTTGGAAAGTTTTCTTGCAGGATTTTGTGGAATAGATTATCAATGCCCTTATGGGTCTCTTCACCTTCTGGAATGCCAATTATCCGTATATTTGGACGTTTGATGGTATCCAGTACTTCTCGCATATTATTCTCAAATTTTTGGGCCATTTTCTCAGTCTTTGTGGTGGATTTTTCTAGGCCAGCCATTTTCTCTTCTACATCTGAGATTCTATTTTCTGAATGATCTAGTCTGCTTTTAATACTTTCAAGGGAGGTTTTTACTTCTTGTATTATAGATTTCATCTCTAGCAGTTCCGTTTGAGTCTTTTGTAAAGTGTGTAATTCCTCATATGTGTGTGTGTGTGTGTGTGTGTGTGTGTGTGTGTGTGTGTGTGTGTATGTTTTTATGAGAGGTTTTTGCTATAGGGCACATACACTTGCCAGAAAGACAAAGAAAGACAGAGAAACAGGAAGCAAAAAATCACCCCCCAGGGGGGATGGCCACACTGCAATCTCTTCTCCTCCATTCTACTCTCAAGATCTTGGGCATACACGCACATGCGCCTGGCGTGAGTTTAATCCACCGAGTCTGGGACTCGAAACATGGTTGGCTACATGGAAAGCCAGAGACAGCCATTATGCCAACTGCCGGTCCCAATTGTTTTATACTACTTCGGGAAAGAAATTTCTATGCTTTCCCCTCCTCCACCTCCCTTTGCTTATAAGATTTACTTTATGTAGTCATGCACTCTATATTAATATATTGGAAATCTACAAATCTGTTTTGTACTTTTTATACTATTGAATACCTGTAATCAAAACTTCTACTAGGGTATTGAATGAATTTAGTCTTATTAAGGAAAAAAAATTATCCTTTAATTCTATATTTCAATAGACTTTTTGAAGTGTCCATATAGTACAGTTTTTCTCTAATTGCTTTTGTAACCATTTTATCATCCAAACAAAACTATAAACTGTTTAAGGCCAGGGACCACAATGGCATTGTGATCCCATCCATCCTCCCTCTCTCGGTGAACTTAGCCCAGCACTAGGCAAACTAGTCATCAACAGACAGTTTTGAATTCAATCGTGGCACATTGTGAGAAAACACCCCAGCATACATCACATGTCACACCAACAATGCCTCTAGATTAATAGTTTTCAAGATATGAAATATCTTGAAAACTAACACACAATAATAAGTCATTTTTAGGCTGCAACGTAATACTCTCATGAATATACTCATATGTTCATCTAGAGTATACGTCTAACTAAGAGTTTTTCAAAACAATACTTACTTTTCCTACATAACATAGACTCTAATCTTTTCTATTCGAATTCAGTCTCCTCCAGTGCTTCTTCAACTTTAATGTGCACTCAAATCATGTGTGTTAACATCCATCCAAATCACTTTGGGACCTTGGGGGTGCGGGGGTTGGATTCAG
>NW_006159447.1:3203391-3233832 GCF_000334495.1 Tupaia belangeri chinensis | reverse complement strand
AGCAGGACTTGGGTAAGTTCAAAGAGTCTGCATTTCTTTTTCTTTCTCTTTTAAACAATTCAGTCATTCATTTGTTCCACTATTAAATGAGAGAGAGAGACAGCATTCCTAAGAGGGTCTTCATGCTGCAATCTACCCCAGCATCAGCCAGCCTGCATCATGGGCACATGAAGCCCAGCATACTCAGGTTGATCTCCAGGCATATACCTAATCCCTCCCCATATGGGCCAGCCTCGCAGACTGTTGCATTTTAGCACCACTGTCTGGGCCCAGATTCTGCATTTCTAGCATACTCCCAGATGACACTGTGGACCCATGGACCACATTTTGAGTAGTCAGAGTCTAAGACTAGTCTAGTTAATTTTAAGTTTTAGGTTTTATTTGTAGAGGTTTTTGCCTTAGGGTGCATGTGCTTGTTAGAGAAAAAGACAGAAACAGTGAGAGGAAAAGTGACAAATCACCCCCAGGGAGATGACCTCGATGCATTCCTTCTCCTCCATTCTTCTCCCAGGGTCTTGGGCATACATGCACACACACACCAAGCATAGTTTCAAGCCACCAGGTATGGGACTCAAACTGCAGCCTGCCATGTGGGAGTCCAACAATGTAACCACTACACCATCTATTGGCCCCTACAGTTTTAGTTTTAAATGCTGGGAATGGTTCTCTAATTTTATTTCAGAACCCACGAAAGTGTTGTAATCTGCAGTTTGTAAAACAATGCTCCAAATAATTTCTAAGGTTTCACTTATCTCTATCATTCCATTGTTATCTTCCTAACCTTGGAGTAGAAATCCTAGACCTGGGTGAGGATGAGAATAAGGGAAAGGCCTCACAGCAAGCATGCCTAGGGATCACATTTCTTATTTTCACTTGTAGGCAGAAATGCCTGCCTCTTTCCCAGAGCTCTCCTCACTATCCCAAGCCTACACCTTGCAGCTACATTAATGAATTGATTGAGCACTTAGCTAAGAGTAGGGCACTGAACTGAGTTTTACATTTACCCCAATTACTCCTACAACTACCCTTTGAGGTTATCCCCATTTTACAGGTGAGAGAAGCTAAGGAGCTAACAATTGGTGGGCCTGGAATTCCAGAGGTTATGTCTTAATGATGGCCAGTCTCAAAGATGGCCCCGAGTGTCCCTGTCTCCTGGTATTCACACTCTTGCGCTGTCCTCTCTCACATTTATAGGACTAAACCGGAAACCAATAGATTGTTGAGAAAATGACAATATGTGACTTCCAAGTCTCTGTTAGAATCAACAGTATGGCCTCTTTCTCTCACTCCCTTGTATCATTCCTTCTGAATGAAGCCAGGTTGCCACGTTATAAGACTTCTCAAAAGCCTTATGAAGTCCATATACCAATAGAATGAAGCCTCCTACCAACAGCCAGCACAAACTTGTTAGGTAAAAAGGGAACCATTGTAGATGTGAACCGTCCAGCCTGCCAAGTCTTACAATGGCTGTAGGCTCAGCCAACCCCTCGACTGCAACTTCATGAGAGCCTCCAAAGAGACCCAGCTAAGACTTTCCCAAATTCCTCATCCACAGGAACTGTGTAAGATAGTTAACATTTATTACTGTTTTACACCATTCAGTTTTAGGGTAATTTGTTATGTATCAAGTTTTAGGATGATTTGTCATGAAGCAAGAGACAACTAATTTAGTTCTTTACCAAGAGGTTATATTGCATCATTATGATTCAGCCCTAAAAGGAAAGTGAAACATTTATGAAGGCCTCTCGGATTAACTCTTCACTGTGGAGCTTGCATCAAGATTTGAGAAATTTTTATTCTTTCCTCACAACCAACCTTATAAAAGGCATCTGCTTCCCAAGTCCATGGATTTTGAACTTCACTTCATGATTTGCGTTGGTCAATTGGATTAAGAACTTGTAATGTTACATCACATCCAAGCAGAACTTTTGGAGGTACTAACAACAACCTGCCTACCCTCTTCAGCTTTGCAGTCATCTGTGAAAATAGCATGTCCCAGAAAAATGGATGTTCCTTTATCCTGGGTCCCTAACTAAGAAGGTATCGAATATAGACCTGAACTTGACCCCCAGCTTGGATGCAAAACAAACTAGTTTGCATCCGGTGTACACTGTAAATGGATCAAATCTGGGTAACTGAAATACCCATAACCTCATACATTGAACATTTTTTGTGTGGAAACATCCGAAGTCCTCTCTCCTAGCTTGTCTGAAATGTACAATTAATTGTTATGTGTGGTCACCCTACAGTGTAATTTCACACTATGACTTAATCCTCCCATCTATTATGTCGTTGGGAAAGTCATGACATGTTTTTTCTGTTTTTTAATGCAGAAATGTGTCATACTATTTCAGTTTGTATTCATCAACCAGTCCCTCCCAGTCCTCTCCTCTCCCTTACCCTTCTTAAGCTTCTAATAGCCACTATTCTACTCTACTTCCATGAGACTAACTTTTTTAGATTCCACATATGAGTGCAAACATGTGGAATAAATACTGTGCCTGGCTTATTTCACTCAACATAATATTCTCTATGTTCACCCATGCTGCTGTGAATGATGGGATCTCATTCTTATCTATGGACAAATATTATTCGATTTTGTTTATGTCTCCCCTTTACTTCAGTCATTCAAACGTTATGAGAAATAGGTGCTGGTTGTTGGAGCTGTTTGTTATTGCAGCAAGAGCTGACTGATGACTCACCGTGTTGTATGATGCCATGCTCCATAAGCCGATGGCAAAGCTGCTCTGCTTCTTTCCTTGTGGTGGCCTCGCCTTCCTGAACCAGCCAGTCTAGGAACTCAGATGCCATGAATGTTCGCTCGTATTTGACTCCCTCCTCTTCCCTGGGCTGCAGGAGTGTGTTTTCAGGACTCATCAGCCTGAATGGAAGAAAGGAGAAAAGAAAGATAAAACAAATCTACACAAAAGGAAAATAGCTCATTTGAAATCCTACATCATAAGACTTCTGTGAATTATCACAGTCAAGTTGTCAGACAGACAGATGTGACTGTCATGTGCTGTCGCAAATGGAATTTCTAAGAGCAGTATCTACTTCAGAAGTGAATAAAATCCATTTTCTCCTGGTAATTAGGAAAAAAACAAAAACAAAAACAACAACTAAAAATGCAATCCAAAAGTCTACTATTAGCAGACTGCTTTTAAGTTGGCCATCATAAAAAGGAGTTACAATTTACTGGCCAAGCTCCGCCCCCTCCCCATACCTTTGTGAAAAGGTTAGTATTTCTTTCCTAAAACCATTTATTTCCCAAATCACTGTGTTAATAAGAAGACTACTGCTATAAATGAGTGTTTTTATCTCCTCAAGTGTTCAGGTCAGCCTGGGAACCAAACCCAGGGTCTCCCATATGGCTCCAGCATTGAGCAGTACCACTAGGCTACCACCTGTGCCTTTGTCACTGAGTCAATTCAATGACTATTATTTATTTTTTATATTTTGCTATTGAGCATGTGAGCTTGCTGGAGAAAGACAGAGAGACAGAGAAGGAAAGTAAGAAAGCAATCCCTAGAGGGGATATCCACATTTAGGTTCCTTTTGCATCATTATCCTCTCAGGATTTTGGGCACATACACATACATACCCATGTGTTTTTACAGCTGCCAAGTTTGGAACTTGAACCATGCAGTTAGTCATGTCAGATCCAGCTTCCCCTAACCATTACGCCACAGACTGGCCCCTAAACTATCTTTTTAAAATTCAAACATGGGGGCTGGTGACATGGTGGTTAAGGGCACTGGACTCCCACATGACCAAAAGTTGTTCGAGTCCCAGTCCTGCAGCTTGCTTTCTCACTTTCTCTCTCTCTCTTTTTCTCTCTCTCGCTCCCGCCCTCACTCTTGCTCTCTCTCTCTCTGTCCCTTTCTGGTCAAATTAAAACAAACAAACAAACAAACAAACAAATAAAGTTAAATAATTCTTTAACAATTTTTTAAAAATCCAAATGTGATCATATTCTTTTGCTGTTGAAAATATACTTCAATGCTTCTCCTTGCTTTTAAGATAAAGTTCAAAATCCTTCATGTGGCCTATAATGCATGCATGATTCTGCCACTTGCCCCATTAAAACTGTTCTTACCTCTCTATGTTCCAGAGACGCTGGCATTTCAGTTACTCAAACCTATCAGGCCCCATCTACCATAAGACCTTTGACTACGTCATCCCCCATGTCTCCCCACTATCCAGCCTTTTGTCATGTCTACTTAACTTCTCATCCTTTGAATCTTAGTTATGCTCCAGTGTCTACTACATCATCTCTGTAGTTTGTGTGATTATCAGGTTCAAGTCTACCTTCCCTATTCAACTGTAAGCTCCAAAAGGGTACAGTCCGTGTTTGTGCATAAAATTTTCTTAGACACTGTCTTCAGCATTCCTAACTATTTTCACTGCTTTTATGCCCTCCAATATTTCTATCTCTACCATAAAGTGCAGATGAAAAGTGAAACGTCATAAAATACCATAGTCATTGTGTCTTCTTCCTCTGTAAAACTATTCCTGCTAAGTCGTCCATCTGAAATTTTGGCTCTCTCTTTTAAAAATCTTCATTTCCTAGGACCAGCAGTTAGCGTAATGGCTATGTCACTGGACTCCCACGTAGTCAACTGCGGTTCAAGTCCTGGACCTGGTGGCTTAAACTCATGCCAGGCGCTTGTGCATGTGTGCCCAAGATCCTGAGAGGAGAATGGAGGAGAAGGGATTGCAGCGTGGCCATCCCCCTTGGGGGTGATTTCTCGTTTTCTATCTCTCTGTCTCTCTCTGTCTGTCTGGCGAGCGCACGTGCCCTATAGCAAAAACCTCTCCAAAAAAAAAATTCTTCATTTCCTGGGGCTGGCAGGTGGCATGGTGGTTAAGGGTGTTGGACTCCCACATGGCCAACTGTGGTTTGAGTCCTAGACCTAGTGGCTTGCTCTCTCACTTTCCCTCTCTCTCACTCTATCCCTCTCTGTTCAAATTAAAATAAGTAAATAAAATTAAACTAAATAATTATTTAAAAAATAAATAAAAAAATCTTAATTTCCTCTCAAACAATGATATTTAACACAAATAGAGTTGTTTCATTCTAGAGCTGGAAGAAACCTTGGAGGTCATTGTAGTCCAACTCCCTCCTCATTCATATGATAAAAAATGTAGTTTTCATCCAAATGAAAAACATTCAATGACATATTCAGTGTAGTGGGGAGGGAACTTGCTCAAGGTCATACAAACAATACTTTATACTTGTTTATAAGCCATAAACTTGGGGTTACTGAATCTATGTACCTGAATGCCAGACAATGTTTATTTTCAATGTTTTTAGACTTAGAGCCACACCATGCTAAAGAAAGAATACTAGAGCAGGAACGAGAAGATTTAAGCTTATCCCTAGTGGGTGACTTAGTAGCGCTGAGATATAGGGCAAGCCATTTTTCTCTTTTTCAGCCTCATTTTTCTCAAGAGTAAAAAGATATCGTCATTCAGTTGTTTTGAGAATCATATGTGAATGTAAGTGCAACAGCTTTAAATACAGAAAGACAACGTGTATGTGAAGCATTACACTACATAACTAATCACTGTGCCTACATCAAAACATGATGAATTCGTGCCAGTAACCATGACTTGATGAAAATGCAGATGTCTTTTAGTTCCCTCCACTCTTCCCAGAAGAATCATCACAGTTCCACAATTTGAAAACCATGAGAAGAGAAGGCTTAGGAAGTAGGAGAATGGGGACCCAAACCCAGCTAGTTATGTGAGTCTCACCACTTTGATGTCTCCCCAATTCATAATAAATAAAAAAGATAATACTTGTTCCACCTCCTTCATTGGATTGCTGTTATTGTCAAAAGTCTTTTGGGGAAAAAAGTTCTAAGTATATAAATGTATTTTTTTATATTAAGAATATTTATCATTAGCATAAAATAGAACTCATTAAGAGCCTTCTTATTCATCATGCAACAGAATTAATTTTAAAACTTCTTATTTAGGTCTTTTCCCAAGTCAATCCTCTTCTGCACTTTAATCCATTCTTGGAAATAACTGCTAGGCTGGTTTCCCAGGATTAGTAACAGCTAAGTTGCTATGAGCACTAAGAATTCTATTTAATATGATAATGGCCCATCCTTCTTAGAAAGTGAAAGGAGGGATCAGCAGTTAGCATAATGGCTATGTTGCTGGACTTCCATGTAGCCGACTGCAGTTCACGTCCCGGACCTGGTGGCTTAAACTCACACCAGGCGCGGGTGCGTGCGTGCCCAAGATCCCGAGAGGAGAATGGAGGAGAAGGGATTGTGGTGTGGCCATTCCCCCTGGTGGGTGATTCTCGCTTTCTGTCTCTCTGTCTCTCTCTGTCTTTCTGGTGAGTGCATGCACCCTATAGCAAAAACCTCTCCAAAAAAGAAAAAAAAAGAAAAGAAAAGAAAAGAAAAAAAGTGAAAGGAAAACCAACACATTTACATCAACACAAGTGACAGAATCATAAAGACATTCTATAGGCAACTACGTGCAATCACAGACACAACACTTCCTCCCATGCTTCTTTCCAGTGTTCCTTCACTGCTATTGCCATCAAGAGGTTGAGTCTATTTCCACTTCCCTTGAACATGGGCTGACTTTGCGACTTGCTTTGACCCACAGGATGTAACTTCTAAAACTAGATTTAGAGGACTTGTAATATCTGCCTCTCTCCTCCCCGTTGGAATGCTACTAGACCACCATATAAGAGAGCAGGTCTAGTCTACCAGAGAAGAGGCCATGAGGAAAATTGAGGTGCCCAGGCAGCTGCTAACAACAACTCCCAAACACATGAATGAGGCCACTCTAGACCTCAGCTGACATTCCAGCAATATATGAGTGAGCCCAGAGGAACTGCCATGCAACCCAAAGAGTCAAGAAAATAATTCATCATTGTTGTTTTATACTACTAAGTTTTGGGGTGCTTGCGTTATAGAAATAGATAACTGGGAGGCATACATATCAATAGGTAGTGGCAAAAAATCTGTGAAACTTACTGAACAGAGACATGTCATATAGCACATTGAATATTCAGAGAATGATAAATGAACACTGGATAATCCTAGAAATAAAACTGCATAGAACTAAGCCACATGGTGCTAGACCTAGAAGCCTATATTGGTGATAAAAATCTAGAAAAGAGAATGGAAGGACCCATGTGCATGCCCAAATAAGGGATATCACCATTAGTTTATTTCTTTTTACCTTCAAATAAGATATTTTGAAGTGGAAAAAAAATAAAATTTGCCTCTTCAGTTTCCTTCACTTCGGCATTACTTTATCTAAAAAAAATTTTCAATCCCTACAAATCCGGACATGTGCCACTCACTTCTGAGGCTCCTCTGAGAGTCCTAGGGGAATCACCTCCTCATTTGACTATAAGCTTTTTTGAGACCAGAATCCCTTTCTAGTGGTTCAGTTGTTTTCTAGCACCATAAGGTTTTCAAGAAGTATTTACTACATGAATAAATAAAACTTATTTCTTTGTGTTCCTTGTTATATATAATTATCCAAGTGTATATTAAAACTAATCTCCTGGGGGCTAGTAGGTAGCATAGCGGTTAAAGCACTGAACTCCCACATGGCTGACCATGGTTTGAGTCTTGGACCCAGTGGCCTGAAAATTATGCCAGGCATGTGTGAGTCCATGCCAAAAATCCAATAGGTGAATGGAGAAGGGATTGTGGCATGGCCATTCCTCCCTAGAAGTTGATTTCTCAATTTCTCTCTGTCTGTCTGTCTCTGTCTAGCAAACATATACACCCTATGGCAAAAACAAAAAAAAAATTAAAAAACAAACAAAAAAATCCTTAGGATTACCCTATGTAGTGATGAGATGAATCAAGAACATTCTACACTACTGATACTTCCATTTAGGACACAGACAGACTCCTGGCCTTTATCCTCATTTCTAACTACTCTCTGTTCCTTCCAGCTTAGCAATTTTCCTTTCAGGGTGTTGAGAGGACAAGTGGCTGAGGTCAATTTGTGTCACTTCTTGTAACCAGAAACATGACCTGCCAGCCTTTTAGAGCTCCTGCTAAATAGCTGGTGGCCTCTGGACAAGTGGCTGGTTAGCTTTTTCTGCCAATGTAAGCTTTAGGAAAGAAAGCAGCTGGCAAGCCTGCCTAGATTGGTTCAGCTTGCCATTTAAAACATGCTTCACCACACGGAATGCTTCCTTATTTCATTTCCACTTATAATCAAGTAATGTCCCAATCCAGGTTCCTCGCTTTCAAACCAAGGCTTTCTTGTGATTTAATTTAAATGTTAATATATATAGTTACAGTGTGAAAGCAAGAATTTGACTTACTACTTGTCCAGTTATCTTTTGCTAAAACAACCATATTTTAATTATACCTTAATATTCTGAATTGTACCATGTATTAGCATTTCATTCCTTTTTATTGTCAAATAACATTCCTGTATGGATATACCACATTTGTTGATCCCTTCATGAGTGAGGAACATTTGAATTCCTTTCATTTTAGGGAATTATGACTAATGCTGCTATGAACATTCTTATACAAGTTTCTTTGCGGCCATTTGCTTTCCTCTTCCTTGGATGCTTACCTAGGAGTAGAATTGCTGGGTCAAATGATCATTGTGTTTAACCTTTTGGGGAACTGCCAAACTGTTCTAAAGTGGTTTCACTATTTTGCACTTCCATCATTAAATATGAGAGCTTCAATTTCTATACATCTTAGGCAAAAAATCATTATCAGCTGTTTTTATTTTTTTAAATTATATCTTAGTGGTATCTCAGTGAGATTTTAATTTGCATGTCTCTGATAATTAATGGCATTGAGCTTGTTTTCATGTTCTTATTGTTATTTGTATTTCTTCTATGGAGAAATGTATTTCCAATCTTTTGCCCATTTTAAAATTAGGTTTCTATCCTTTTTATTATTGAATATTAAGAGCTCTTTATATGTTCTGGATGTGAGTTCATTATGAGGCATACAACTTACAAATATTTTCTCCCACTTGGTGGTTGTCTTTTAACCATTTATTTATTTATTTATTTAATTCCATTTGTTACTGTTATTTTTAAATTTAACCAGAGAGAGATAGAGAGAAAGAGAGAAAGGCAAAGTGAGAAAGCAAATTGCCAGGTCTGGGATGTGAACTATTGCCAACCATGTGAGAATCCAGTGCCTTTAACCACCACACCACCTGCCAGCACTTTAAACTTTTTTTTTTTTTTTTTTTGAGAGAGAGAGGTTTTTCACTATAGGGCGCGTGCGCTCGCCAGACAGACAGAGAGAGACATAGAGACAGAAAGCGAGAAATCACCCCCCAGGGGGGATGGTCACGCCGCAATCCCTTCTCCTCCATTCTCCTCTCGGGATCTTGGACACGCACGCACACGCGCCCGGTGTGAGTTTTAAGCCACCGGGTCCAGGACACGAACCGCAGTCGACTACGTGGGAGTCCAGCGACACAGCCATTACGCTAACTGCTGGTTCCCCAGCACTTTAAACTTTTAATTACAAAAAACAATTAAGATTCTGTATTGTCTGTATTTTTACATGTAATGTTCTCAAACATATCATGTTCTATAGAACAAATTCATTTTTAGTGAAAACATTTATAGAATGACCTATACTCATGATGTAAGGCCATACATTGCATAAGTTACTAAGCATTAGCAAGTTCTCCTCCTGGAAGTATTCACCAGATGTTGATTGTACATGTGAGCTAAATCCAACCTTTCCTGGATCTATATCTGAGTCAGATTTCCCAGACTCACATTAACCCAGAGGGAAGGTAGCCATACAATAGAAGGAACTGCTACATTTAGAGGCCAGTACAGGAATAGAAATAAGCTGATAGCTATCTCCTTGTGTATTGAAAAAAAAATTCAAAAGAACTGAGAAAGCCCTATATAACGTGGGAATATATGTGAATGGTATACATAGAAAAAACTAGGGAGCAGGTCAAAATCACCTATGGGATGTCAGGCCAAAAAGGTGTTTTAGAATTCAAAAGAGAGAGCTTTAAAAAAAATCATAAGTAACTATAACAATTAATTATTTTTAAAAGCAAAACATAAAGCCCTATATACATGATAATCATCATTTGACTTTAGAAATGAAAATTTCTTTCATCTAGATATTAAACTTGTTATCTCTAGTGGTAGTTTATGAATGATTTTTCTCCCTTTTTTTTTTTTTTGAGAGAGAGAGATTTTTGCTATAGAGCATGTGTGTTTGCCGGAGAGACAGAGAGAGACAAAAAGTAAGAAATCGCCCCCCTAGGGGAGGATGACCATGCCACAATCCCTTCTCCTCCATTTTCCTCTTGGGATCTTGGGCATGCATGCACACACACAGGGCATGAGTTTTAAGGTCCCGGGTCTGTGCCTCAAATCACAGTAGACTATGTGGGAGTCCAGTGACATAACCACTACACGATCTACTGGTCTCTCTCCCTTTTTTTTAAAATAAAGTTCTTGGGGCCAGCAGGTGGCATGGTAGGTAAGGGCGCTGGACTCCTACATGGCCAACCATGGTTTGAGTCCCAGACCTGGCTGCTTGTTTTCTCTCTCTCTCGCATGTGCATGCACGCATGCACTGTCCCTCTCTGGTAAAATCAAAATACATAAATAAATAAAGTTAAATAAAAATAATTCTTAAAAAGAATAAGTAAATAAAAATAAAATTCTTTATTATGCAAATTCTCTCCCCAAAGAGAATGCACTACATTTCTAACAAGGAAAATGTTATTAATAAAGAAGTTAAATTAAGTTTAAGTTTATGTTTAGCCAAATGCCTGGTTTATGACAAAATACTCATATTGATATCCAATATAATAAAGCAGTTCCTAATGTATACATTATATATTTAGATGCATGCTTCCAATAAATGGTTTCGAATGAACAACATTGACTTGTGTGATTAGTAAGATCATATTAATTAGGGAGATATGTTTATATGAACATTGTTATTTTAAGTACTATGTTATTGTCTATAGAATAGATATTACAACGATAAATCGACAATTTTCATAATAACTAGGTTTGGAATTAGTACATAAAAAGCTGTTTAGTTAATATGTGTGAGTAAAAACACCACATACCGGAAGATGGGACAGAAAGGACAAAAACAGCATTTTATCTCTGTGCCAACAAATATCTTTTACTCTCCTTCACCTGTCTCCCTACTCTACACTGAATAGAATGTACTCATTCTCACTTCTGTTTCTTACTTATGCTGGTTCTCTCACACTTTCCCTCCTTTCTCTCGCTGGAGAAATCAAAGCTATTCTTTAAAACCAGGGGCTCCTGTACAGTGATATAAGTTGTTCACTGTACAAGAGCTTCCGAGACAAAGAAGGGCTGGGTCTAGCTCTGCATGCCCAGTCCTGTGTGTAGGGGGGGAGCTATTACTGCCTGGGGAAAAAGAGAATAGCTCACAAAAATGAAAGTTATCTACTGATGATAATGTGTATGGTAAGGTCTGTGACTTGACTAGTATGTACTGTACTCACGCTGGGAAAAACCATGGTTACGCTGTAAAGATGTGCAGTGATTAAATGTTAATTTCTCAAAATACATTAAAAGCAATAAGAAGAGAAGGACTGCTGACTCTAATCAAGGCACTAAATGAGATAGTGGGATTTGCTTTAAGTGGCCAGATAAAATCTTAGGCTCCTATGAAAGTATCCTACTCAGGAACAAACCACACAGAGCTTTCCTTATTATTTCTTTTTTTTTTTTTTTAACTGAATAGCAGCACCATGGTTCTCTATATATCTTCTCAATTTTTAATGTGCTATGCTTACCCCTCCAGCTAAACTAGAAGCTCCTAAAGGTTAAATACCATACCTTAAATATTTTTATTAGAAAAGTGAGCCCAGGAAAGAGGTATACATCAGGTACACCACCAATATTTTCTAAACAAATGACCAAAAATTAAGCAAATACCACAAGCAACAGTAATAGAGAGTGTTATTTGTCTTTGAAGGATAAAATCCCTTCCTCTCTGCTGGCTATTTTAAATTAGCTGGAAGAAAAACAAGACCATTTTAGTGCTGGTTTTATACTCGAAAGAGACTGATATTCTGGACCTTAAGTTGTAATTTTCACATTGTTCATGGGTTTTAGTGTTGTAATAAACAGTCATTTTCAGAACTTGGATCAGCTTAAGATAGAAGCCGTGTGTGGATACTCAGGGCATGACCATTGTAAAAGGCTATCCTCAACCATGGTCCAATAGCCATAAAGTTACACAAGGAGAACAGAAAACAAGCTCTCTTACCCTCGATGTAAAACAAAACCTCTGTGAGATTTTTCAAACAACTGTCAAGGGAAGCAGGCTTTTAAAACCTATTATAAAGGCTTCTTTTAGAGGAATGGTTATTATTTACTTTGGCTGCTTTCATCATGATTAGAAAATAGAAGAAGAAAACAAAGGAGGGTAAAGAAAGAGACAATGGTAGGGTAAGATGAAGTGATGAAGAAAAACTAAAGACAATACTAACTAGGAAAAATAAATACATATATTTTTAAAAAATACTTACATTTAAGTGATAAATACTGGACACAATGAAAAATAGAAACTACTGTAGTGCAGGTTAACAGGCTGGGTGACAGGAGGACCGCACTTCCCTGCATATTTGTGGAAGTATAAAAAGGGAAAGGAAATGGTCTCTGCTCTCTTTATTCAAGGTCCTACATTACACAATCATAAAACTCTCTCTTAAAACAACTTCTTTTAAAATCACTGCCAGCGGGTGCATGAGATGGAGAGATAGAGTGTCATGCCACAATCCTTTCTCCTCCATTTCTCTGTCCTGTCTGCCTTTGGGGCATGCACACACATGCACCTTGCATACTTTTCAGGAGGCAGGACTGGGATTCAAATTGTCATAGGCCATCCAGGATCTGAAAAGAAATTTTATATTCTAAAAAATGCCAACACTGAGCTGGCTCCATTGTTTGGTCGTTAAAGCAACCAAATTCCACATGGTCAAATGGACAGTTCGAGTCCTGGACACAGCGGCTTACGAAATAGGGTGGATGTATGTGCATGTGCACCCAAAATTCCAGCAAGATGGAGAAACAGAGACGGGATTGCGATGTGGCCATTCTCCATAGAGGGTACGTTCATCTCTCTCAATCCCACTCTGTGAGTGCAGGCACCCACCAGCAAAAAAAGAAAAAAGTGCTAACACTGATGCAAGAGGTCATCTTGTCTAGGATTTTTTTTAAAGTTTATTTATTTTATTCAAGATAGTGCATGCACATACATGTGAGGGACGGTCTGGTCGCACTGTAATCTACTTCCCCCAGTCCATCGCATACGTAGCATATTCCAGGTCCACGCGGGTATCCAAACCAGCGATCTAGTATGTTCCTTCCAGCACTGCAGTTCAGTACAGGACCAACTGCACCAGTGGAGTGAGCCTATTTAGAATATAAAACCACGCCAAGATACAGAAGGCATTTAAAAACAAACAAACAAAAAACCAAAAAAAAAAAACACAGTTTGAGTTGTAGTTCCACTGGTGTATTCAGTTTGTGAAAATGTATTGAGCTGTATATCTATGATAGGTGCAATTTATGACTATTTCATTTCAATAAATTTAATTTGAGAGTTAAAGCTTCACTACAAATTTAAATTTCACAAAGTTAAAAATATTATGTAAGTTTTTTGGTTCTCTCTGATCTGAAAAACTCTTTTATTATGGACTCTGAAATTAATAAATACTTCATGTCACTTTGGGGCTTTTCCTTTTGGTGGAACAATGCCTTTGCTTTCCCTCCCAAGCTCTATGTGAAGGGATTCTAATTAAGTAGGGATGTTTTCATTTAACCAACAAAGCAAGAAGGACAACAACCATACTTCCTGGAATCATCTCTTCAGCCAATAACAAAGCCACCAACCAAAGAAACCTCCACACTAAGCCTTTATTTTACTTTATTTTTCTTAATTGCCAGCGGGTATGCACATTTGGCACAGAGAGAGACAGAGAGAGAAGGAAAAAGCACTCCTTAATGAGATGATCAGCCCATAGTCCTTTCTTCATTTCTCCACCCTGTCAGGATTTGGTGACTGGAGACACACACCTGGAGTGCTTTTTAAGTCACCAGAGCTGGGATTCAAACCACAGTCAGCCATGTGGGATCCTTCTCTCAAACCACTAGGTTAAAGGACCAGCCCTCACAAAACCTTTATTTCATTTCATTTCATTTTGTTTCATTTCATATCATTTCATTTTTAAAGTTTTTGCCATAGAACACACGTGTTAGAGAGAGAGAGAGACAGTGAGAGAGGCAATCCTTTGCCTTCCAGTCTCTTCCTGAGATTTTGAGCACACACTCACGTACCCCTATTGTGATTTTCAAGCCATTGGCTCTGGGACTTGAACCATGGTCAGTCATGTGAGAGTCCAGTGCCTACTAAACCATCTTGCCACCTGCTAAGCCTTTAAAGATGAAAAAATATCTTCATCCTTAATAATTTCCAGCCCTCAGAACCAGCAGATGGCACCATGGTTATATTGCTGGACTCCCATATAGTCGACTGCAGTTCGAGTCTCAGACCTGGTGGCTTAAACATACTGGGTGAGTGTGCATCTGTGCCCAAAATCCTGAGAGGAGAATGGAGAAGGGATTGTGGCGTGGCCATTGCCCCTAGGGGATGATTTCTCACTTTCTGTCTCCCTGCAAGCACATGTGCCCTATAGCAAAAATATCTCTAAAAAAAACCAAAAACCAAAAAACAAAAAAGACTTCCCAGGTTTGCCTTCTACTGTTATCACTCCTCCTCAGACATTCAGTTTTACTTTGCTCCAATCTGTGCCTCTTCTCTGCTCCGTGTGCTTGCCTCTCTGTTGCAGTGTTGAGCACAGTCTTGACTGCCTCAACCTCTTTGATTTACTCACTCTAGAATCTCAATATAGAAAAACAAACAAGTTTGGTGGTTGGGGCGCTAGACTCCCACATAGTCAACCACAATTCAAGTCCCTGTCCTGGCAGTTTGTGTTCTCACTTTCTCTCTCTCATAAACACACCTGTCCGGTAGTAAATTTTAAAATAATAATAATGATAAATAAAATTAAATAACTGATTCTCTAAAAAGCAAACAGGAGAAATTTCCTTTACAAAGGGCTATGAGCTTTAAAATCTCTTCCAGATGGACTCAACTGACATGGAATATGAGCTAGGATCCTAGAATTCAAAGGGTGGTGGTCATTGTATTCAAATTCCACAGGTACACTGCAAATAATTTAAATGTTTAAATTTGAATATTAACAGCAATTGTAGAAAACTGAAGAGGCTTTGCTATGAGCAACTTTGGGCCAGGATCATTCTTTAGAAACTGGAAGGTTTAAAGCATGTTAGTCAGCCCATCTCGAATTCACTTTTCTTTCCTATGAATTGATAGTAAAAGTATTTCCTCAGAGAAGTAGAAATGATAAGTAAAATAATGTATGAAAAACACTTAAGATGGTGCCTAGAACACAGATATGCTCAGTAAATGAAGGACCTGATTATTATTCTCATCTTCTCAATGTATATGATCAGAAAATAGAACCAATAAACACAAATAGAGTGACCTTAGAACAGTAAATCTACTAGTGGTTTTACTAGAATTTGAAAATTCCACAGGTTAAGAAAGGGGAAGGGACTACCCGTTGACTTATTTCCTAAATAAGAATTAGCATTCATCCATTTATTCATCTCTTCAACATTTATCAGGTATCAGGTATATTTATCACATGTGGAGGAGATTGCGACTCCAAAGGTGTATGAACTTAAAAAGCTTATGGTCAAGCTGGTGAGATTGGACCATCAAGCCTGGTCACTCTTCTGTGCTGAAACTCAGGTGGTGAAGCAGCCGAGAGGAGCTCAAGTAATTGCTTATAATTCTACTATATTCCATATTCATCCAACACTGGCCACTGAGAGTATCCTGTGCCAGTTTCAACCATCACGTGAAATGTGTCACACAATCAGAAAAAAGCAAAAGGGGCAAGTGACTTTCTCACTTATAGAGAGTGGGCAATTCTTCCTGTTTGTCCACTTGAGAAGACAGGAGACAAGAACTCACCCCAGGTCCCAGGCAGGTTTCACAGGCTCTCTTAATCAGAGTTCTAGCAGGAAGTAACAAATGGGCCAAAATAAAAGGCAGTTCATATTAAAAGAACTAGTAAAGCTATAAACAAAGTTAAGGAAAACTAAAAGGGATGACAAGCTCCCAAACTAGCAGGCTGATGTGGACATTAAGGGCTCTAGGCCTGAGGGTTATGCAGAGAGGGTAGTTTCTTATTCCCAAAGGGGATTGAAGGAAAGGGTTTCCTGAGAGGAATCATTGTCTTCAGTAGTGGGGAGGGAGCAGGGGTTTTAGCACTATAACTTCACTCTCCTCCTTCTCATCTACTTTCTGCTAGAGCTTCCCACTGACTGAGCTAAACCTGAAGCCAGAGGGCAATGGAGCAGGCCTATTGATGTTGTTCATATAGGTCAACCTTGTGGGGCACATAGAAGCTTGGAAAAGGGCAGAGAATGGATCTGGATGGACAAACAGAAATGTCCCACATACAAGCTCAGCATCTCACCATGCGGAATATCATTTTAGCACAGAAAGGCAAGTAGGTTTTTTTGTGCAACTTGGATAGCACGAAGACATTTTGACTATATGCATTTTTCCTTATATTAATCTATGAAGAGGCTAACATGCCCTACATTAGATGAGACTCTGTTGGACTTTATTTCATTTGTCCTCACAAGACTGTGAAGTATGTGTTTTCTTCCCTTTTACAGATGAAAAAAAAAAACAAACCAGACATTTAGAAAGATTGAATGTCTTGCTAACAGGACAAGAGAAAAATGCTGATCCATACTTCTCTAACTCTAGAAATATTAAATGTGTTTTTCCATTCTACCAAGGTTAAAAGTGTCAAAGGTTGAATGGCAAAATCAGTTTACAGAAACTTGGATAATGACCCTGAAGTTACATAGCACTGGGAAAACTGACAGAAATAACTTGCACAGTTACTTTCCACCACCAGTGAACCTAGTCCATATTCAAACAGCAATGTGTTTACCTTAAATCAAGTCATTTTAAAATGATCAATCAGAGCTAGAAATCTGCAGGTGACCATCTAGGCCTGATGACTTCTGACAAATATCCTGGCCTACTGCCTGTTTTGTATGTTAGCAAAGCTCTTGTATTTTTGCCATAAATTATATAGGAAGGGACGTGGATTGCCAGTAATGGTGAGGACAATGTATTAAACTTCATATTGTTTTCTATTGGTTAGTGGTGTTCATTACTTTCTTTCTTTTTTTTTTTATTAATACTTGCCAGAGGGTACATGCACTCCTTGGAGAGAGAGTGGGGAAAGGGAGAAAATATCCCCTGAAGGTGTACAGTCCACGCTGCAATCACTTCTCCTTTTCTCCATCCTGTCTGGATTTAGAGCATGTTACATATGTGCCCAGTGTAGTTTTCAAGCCACCAGGGCTGGGATTAGAATCATGCGGTTGGCCATGTGGGGTCTGACTCCCTTAACCTCTAGGTCATAGGACCAGCCCCTTTGTTTCAGTTGTCGGGAGATAATTATCCACAGGCATCCTATGTTTCTTCATGTCTCACAAATAGAAGTATTTGTTCCAGACTAGTTTTTCAAAGAATGTTTGCACAGTGAACAGACCTGAAAGATAAATACAGTATTTCTCAAGGGTAGAGATGGTGCCGTTGAAACACAACTGAACCTACATGGAAATGTCCTGGGTTCAGGACTTCCCCTAGCACACTGGGACCATGCTCATGTGCCCGTGACCTGGGCTAGCTGAGTCTGACTGGGTCACAGTTGAAAACACAGCTGGGGGTGCTCCTCTCTCTCTTTCTCAATCTCTCCCTTTCTCAGGAAAAAAAAAAAGTAAATGAAAAAAGGTAGATTTGTTTTCTGCCAGTATAACCAAGATAATGTCTTCCCCTAGCTTAGAGAGTAGGTTTACTTAAAGGTCATTATAAAAGATCCAGGTTCCTCAAATTCGTGTTGCTCTTCTATTAATACAACCCACTCTGGGTGATGATACCATGACTACTGTTATCGCTGAGAATAAGAAGCTGTCTTTGTCCCAATGCAAGAGTCTCATGTTTTCTGCCAGTATCTATGGCAGACAAGTTTGTTAGCATGCAAGTAGGACAAAATCTGACTCTTAGCAGTTCTTGACATTACATAGTATCAAAATCACACCTCATCATGTGCATAAACAGCTGCAGATAAAGTAATGACTTTTAAATGGGCTAACGATTTTAGGGCACTTTCAATAAACCAAGAAGGCAGGAGACAGTTATTCCAAGATTCTATAAAACCACTAATTAATTGGACAGCACATGTAAACTAAAAATGTATGCAACATACTAGGAAGTATTTTTACTACAGTTTGTGAAACAGTTAAAACATGTACTCAAGATGAAATTTTAATTAATTTGCAGAACTCAGGAACTTGATTTGAAAAACACTTCTACACTAAAAATAGGACGAAATGGAGTCAGAAGCTTGAAGATGTTTTTCCCCTCCAGCTCCGTATCTTCAGATCTGTATCAGTCTTTGAACATCTCTACAGCTCCTGTCTCCCATGTGCACAGTGAGATTAATCATGCCTGCTGGGTATGACTAACAGAGCTGTGCAGAAGATCGAACAAATTAATGTATAAGATGCTTTGTAAACTCTACAGAGGCCAGGTAAGGTAAACCATCGGCTGCTGTTGCTTGTCATTAAAAGCAAGTTCTCTGTAGCTCTTTCATGGTAGAAGCTAGCAGCTCATAGCAATCACATGTGGAGTCCTTTGTTCATTCAGCAAGGATTTATTGTGCCAGGCACTGGGAGAGAACAGGAGAAAGATCCTGGGACGTGTGGCAGGAAAACCTCTGACAAGATAAAAACATGCAGAAAAGCTTTGCCCCTTTCGATATCGTTCCCCCCCTTTAGTTTTTTGCTATAGGAAAAGTGTGCTCACTGGGGAAAGATAGTGAGAGGGAGAAAGAGGGATTGTGGGCACACACACACGTCCAGCATGTTTTTCAAGCCGTAGGGTCCAGACTCAAACTGCACAGTCAGCCACATGGGATCCATCTGCCTTAGCCTCCATGCCACCTGCTTACCCACTCTCTCTTTTTTAAGGTTATTTATTTCCTGTGTGTAATTTCCTCAATGAGGTCTTTGTGCTGGATCCCCCTGCCCCAGTCCGGCAGCCTGCCAGCCTAACAGGGGCATCCACGGTTCAGGTAGGCCTGGGATGCTAACATAACGCCTCTGAAGCCCATATGGCCACCAGCATTGTGCAACAGCACCCCTACTGCCCATGCCACAGTGGTTGGGCCAGTTTCTCCCTTTTATTTCTCTTCAGTACTTGGGAACACGGAATAGGGGAGCAGCAGGAACACAGTAGAGACTGAGTAGCAGACAGGCCCCTTAAACCAATTCTTCATTCTAGTCTAAACTCCCAAACACGAAAAATAGACTACTTGTGGCTAGAGAGTCAAACTCCCACTGCTGAGAGAATCAAGGCACTTAGAATGAAAACCTCATATTTTTCACTTGGTAATGTTGAGTTCAACTTTTTTCTTAAAATAATCTACTTTGCCAACTGCCAGAAGATAATCGAGTTTTACTGTTTGGAACACACATCCTTCACCACTGAAGGCAACATACACGGATTGGATGCTGTTCTTTTAAGTAATGGATATTTATCTTGCTTACAAAGGTTTCCCTTGAGGGTTGGTCCCATGGCACAGAGTTTAAGTGCAGTGGCTAGGCATAGTGCATGGGTCTCTAGATTCCACATGGCCGGCTGTGGTTCAGATCTCAGCATAGTCAGCTGCACAGTCAGCCACATGGGATCCAGATGCCTTAACCTCCTTGCCACCTGCTGGCCTACTCTCTCTTTTTTAAGGTTATTTATTTCCAGTAGTTTGAAAAACATGCCAGTTATGTGTGTGTGTGTGTATGTGTGTGTGTGTGTGTGTGTGTGTGTGCACCCCTAAATCCTGATAGGATGGAGAAATAAAAAGGAAAAGATTGCTGCATGACCACACCACATTGGGGGTGCATTCTCTCTTGCTCTCTTCCTCTCTCTCTTTCTCTTTCTCTCTTTCTCAGGCAAGCACACATGCCCTTTGGAACTACAACAAAGATTTCCCTTGAAAACTAAAAACTGTCCTGTTTGGGAGATTGTAACATATTTTCGTGTATTATAAGGGATATTTGTGCCCATGTAGGATTAAGTGGGAAACTGTAAGTCCCTCTTGGACAGAAGCCCTCTATGCCTCACTCTTTGCAGCCCCAGTCCATTGACTGGCCATAGCGAAGGCTCAGTGAAGCTTTAATTTTTTTCTGCTCTAATGCCAGAAAGTGTGTGCATATGCATGAAAGAGAGAGACAGAAGGAAAGAGAAAGAGATAGAGAAAGCTACCTCCAACCAACAGGTCTCTATCCTGCAATTCCCTCTCCTGCACAACCCTCTCTCCTCCAATACTCCATACTGTCATAATCCTGGGCATACATGCACCCAGTGTGTCTTTCAAATTGCCAGAGCTGAGACTGGCCATGAGAGAGTTAACTTTTTTTGTGTATCGCTCAGTTGCTGCACCATGGAGCTGGTCCCCAAAGGAGCTTGTTGACGAAAGTGCATTGTGCCCTGAATGTGTGTAGATGGACTTCTCAAAATGACAGAGTTGGGGAATCAGTCCCCAACACCCCCTTTCTCATCTTCTGTGCGATCTGGCAGCAGATGAGTGACACCACTCATTGATATGGTGGTAGGTCCTTCTCTACCTGTGTATCTATCACCTTATTTCACCCCTACAAGTCTATGTAGTCAGTACAATCGTATCTCTATTTAACAGAGGAGCAAACAAAGGCATCAAGAAGTGAAGCCACTTCGGGGCATGGTGGCACATGGTGGCAAAAATCTATGGAGGCTGGAGGATTGCGACATTGAGTCCATCTCTCTCTCTCTCTCTCTGTCTCTCTCAACATGCACAATTTCTTCTAAAAAATAAATAAATAAATAAAGTTAGATAAAATAATTCTTTAAAAAAAAAAGTGAAGCCATTTGCCCCAAGGCATGGATCCAGGATTCACACCCAAGTAGCCTAAGTCCTGAGCTAACTGCTATGCTAGACTGCATCTTGAAGTAATATGATAAAATAAGAATAATAAGTGTCCCTTATTTATCTTATTTTTCATAACAGCAGCTAACATTTCTCGGGCTCTCACTCTGTGCCAAGCACTGTGCTTAGCACTGTTTAGATGGATCTCATTTACTTTTCCTTTTTTCAGTTTGCTATAGGTGCATACACTTGCCAGAGAGAGAGAGAGAGAGAGAGAGAGAGAGAGAGAGAGTGAGAAAAAGTGAGAAATCACCCTCTCATGGGCAATGGCCACACAGAAATCCTATCTCTTCCATTCTCCTCTCTCAGGATTTTGGGAATATACACACACAAGCCTGGCATGTTTTTTCCATACAAGCTGCAGGGTCTGGACTTGAACTGTGCAGTCGGCTATGTGGGACCTGCCACATTAACCTCTATGCCACCAGCTGGCCCAAGACATATCTCTTGTATTACTCCCAACAGCCTTTCTAAACGGACCCCAGCCTTACTTTTATTAATGACTGCAAATCAGAGAAATTCAGCAGCTTGTTCAAGGTCACAGAGCAAGCACGTTGTACGACTGGGTTTGGCCACCAGGGCTGTGCAACTCCAATGCCGATAGCTACTGCCAGTCACTACGGGGGAGTGTTCATGTCACCAGTTCCCCTAAAACTTTCCTCACATTGGGACAACTTGAAAGGATATCTGATGGCCTGTTAATTGGCACTTGTTCCAGTTCCTTCAAAGGAAGAAAACTGGAGTGGCATGGATATTAAGAGACATCAAAGTCATTAAAAATTTTGTCTTGAAAAACACCTTTACCCCACAAAATAGCAGCTGAGAAACACCACCATGGGTTAGAAAGCCAGAGAGCCCGGATATCAGCACGATTCAGCAAAACCTCAGTGAGAAACCTCCGAGTTTCACAAAGTCCTATTAATAACATAAAACAAGTAACCAAGAGGCACTGATAGTACAGCCAGCCCCTTAGAGCTGGAGGGAAGCCAAGGGGACAGCAAGGCCCCAACCCCTGCCACCCTGGGTTCAGGTCAGGCCTCTGTCCTTGCCAAACTGGGTCTCCATCATGCATAAATTACTTAACTGCTTTGGGTCCCAGAAGCTCCCTTTGAAAAGGGGGATGATAACATAATACGGCATCTATTTTATGAAAAAGTTCAGATAAAATAATCTAATAGAAGTGCTTTAAGAAGCTTAATTTCAACTAAAAGGCATTGCTGTTTTTAGTACATCTACAAAATGCCATGTAAATGCACCGTGAAGGAGAAACATTTTACTTTCATTTTCCAATGTCTACTTTCCTGGTATATTTTCAGTACATTTTTACAGAAAATTCTATACCCTACCAACTTGTAAATCCCCTGTTACATTTTAAGGCAAACTATATTTAAAGTGTATTTAATTTATTTAATTTACATGAAAAGAAATGGAAAGGATTTATTAGTATCCCAATGGCCACAGATTTCGGTTTTGAACTCATGGCGTCAAATTCCAGCTGCTATTTACTGCTGTGGTAACCTTGGGTAAGAGATTTAACCTCTCAGGGGCCAGCAGTTAGCGTAATGGCTATGTTGCTGGACTCCCACGTAGTCGACAGCAGTTCGAGTCCCAGACCCGGTGGCTTAAACTCATGCTGGGTGTGTGTGCGTGCGTGCCCAAGATCCTGAGAGGAGAATGGAGGAGAAGGGATTGCGGTGTGCCCGTCCCTCCTGGGGGGTGATTTCTCGCTTTCTGTCTGTCTCTGTCTGTCTGGCAAGCACATGTGCCCTATAGCAAAAACAAAACCAAAAACATAAAACCTCTCCAAAAAGAGATTTAACTTTTCTCTCCCACATTTTCCTTATCCATAAAATGGGGACAATAATAGCATCTAATGTGGGGTAGTTATAATGGTTAAATAAAGTAGGTTAGTCAGGGTGTCTGGTACATAGTCAGCAATCCACAAATCTTTATTATTATTACCTTAAACAGAAAGCAACAAAAGAGGTATATTTTGCAAAGACTTCATGCATAAATGTTACAGATATCCCAAACAAGGGTTCTGGCTAAAAGGTTGTGGAAAAACACTACATTAAAAACCAAAATAAATAAAATACTTGAAAAAACAAATACTTGAACTTTGAATAAAACCAACAATTCATGTTTAAGTATCTTGAAAAATAAATAAAAGTAAATAAGGAATCTAAAACTTACAAAATAATAGAATATGCTAAATTAATGAAAAAGATAGCCTAGAAAAAAAAGAGAAGGCATAAAAAGAATTAAAACTTTGTAATCCTTTTTAGAAAGAATGACAGTGCGTGACAGTAGTTAAAGGCATTGGAGTTGCACAGCCCTGTGTTCCATACATGTTCCAACAACCAAAAGGTGGGGCCAAGGTTTTCAAAGTGACAGCTAGGTCATTCAAGGTTAAGTACTTACTAAATTACCTTTTACTAGCACTAATTTTACAAGGGAGTTGAAGAAATAAATTTATTTTGTAATTGAGACATTGAATAATGGCTGGCATGCCAACGGTGCAGAAAAAGGACAGCCGTAAGGATCAACCCATCTAAAAGTTTATTCATACTTTTCATAAAGTACTTACCATCTACCATTGGTCAGGCACTTGTTAGGTCATAGGAGATACAAAGAAGGTTAGGCAGTCCCATCCTTAAGTTTCTTAGTTAGTATAGTCAATGTTCAAAGATAAGAGTGTAGCACTGTTCTTTGAAGGGGCAAACATGTAGGAACAGTACCTAAGTCCTACAGAGAATATTAATATTCCAGAGATCACGTTGATCAAGAAGTCAAGAGGAGTCAGCATAAGATAGGAAAAGGGGTCTGAGTGACATGAAGCATCTTCCGGGCAGAAGAAACAGTGTGTAGTATATCAATATATCACTTCCCTACTTCCTTCTCATTAATGGCTTCCCATTACACTTAAATTTTTTATCATTATCCTAAGTGCCCCTCTGTATATTTTTAATTGTCAGAAGGTACATACCTCTGCCAGAGGGGAAAAAAAAAAAGAAAAAGAGAGGGAGAAAGTATCCATGGTCACACCACAGTCCTTTCTCCTCCATTTCTCATCCTATTAGGATTTGGGACATGCACACACATGTGCCTTGCAAAGGAAAAGCAAATGGTGATAAGGTTTTCTTGTATTAAAAGGAAGAGTTATCTGTTTTTACCAGCAAGCACATGTACCCTACGGCAAAAACAACAACAACAACAACAACAACAACAAAAACGACAAACGAACAAACAAAAACTCTTAAAAAAATGTAGTGGGGAGTTTCAGATAGGACATACTTCTCATACAGCCTCTGTCCTCTCATGAAGGCCTTCACTTCATTGTCCAGTGGGAAGGTGCCGTCATCCTTTCTAAAGCGGTAGAAAAGTTTGACATCCTTGAATTCCTTATGCTCATCACACACTGAAACACAATACATGCAGAAACAAATGAGAAAGAAATCACTTATTTAACTATTCATGTGATATAAAATGCCAAGAATCATTTCACTACCTAATTCTTCGAACACACAAGAGTCTACTCTAAGAGTTAATAGGTGTAGTGTATGTAACAGAGTATCTGGTACAGAATAAGCGCTCGATATTATTAGCTACTCTCACCACCACTACCACCAGCACCCGCACTATCATCATCATCTTTTAAGAGGCTCACAAAATTCAATTCGTCATCCATTCCACAAACTCTTCTGGAGCATGAAACTGGAGCAGGCATCAGCCTCAAAGAGTACGAAATCTAGTGAGATAAAGAGAAATGTCGGCATGCAATATGAGGTGATCAGGCTATAAGGAAGTGACGAGAGACTGCAGAGGAAGCACAAAGGAGCTTCCTGAAGACCAGAAACCCAGCTTTGGGAAATGGAAGCTTCTCTGAAGAGTTTGCATGTAAGGAGAGACCTGAAGTATGAGTAGAAATTGGACAAAAATGAAGGAAAAGGGATATTCCAGACCAAGAGAACAATATGGGCAAAATCTAGGCCAGGGTAAGAAATCTTAAGGAGACATGTTCGTGAATGTTCACTGAACCACTGACAGCAAGAGCAAAAACTTGGAAACAACCTAGATGTCAGTCAGTAGGGAAATGGATAATAGAATAACTACAGGTGGCATACTACCTAGCAGCGAAAAGGAACACACAATATACAATCAACATGGATGAATCTCACAAACAGTATGTTATTGACCAAGTTACAAAAGAATAAACATTCATCTTTACAGTGGCTTAAAACATTCAAAATAATATGATATAGTGCTTAGAGATGCATACACAGAAAGGAAAAGTATGGAAGTGCATGGATATAACCCAAATGTCTTTTGGAGGGAGAAAGAGAATGTGATTAGGGAGAGACACACACAGGAGTCAATAGAAAGAAATTTTTTTCTTAAATGAGTAGGTTTATGAAAAGATTTAGTCCTTCATTTCATTGCCAGTCACCTTGACTATAGCCACCCCACTCACCGTGATGGATAATGCCCCGGTCTGCTAATTTCTGCATGAGTTTAATTGCCGTCTCTCTGTCGGAAGCCTCTTTGTGTTCAATCAGCCAGTCAATCAGTTCTTTTGCCACAAAACAGTTTGGGTAGGTTTTGAGATGATGTCGTCTGTCTTTAATAACCTTTTCTTCATGCAGCCTGAGCCTGCAAATAAAAATGAGCAATCAGTTTAGGCATTTTAGTGAATGATTTGATTGTTTTGTGGTATGGAATGCTGCCACAGTGGTGCCTTCAAAGACTATAAGTGACCAGAGCTGTTTTCCCTGCATCCAGTAATCCCCAAAATACATAGAGTCAGGCATCAGTTTTTACGTTCTGTCCCCTCCCTCTGTCCCGCTGTGATATGCACTTGTCAAGTAATTACTTTAACCTACTGCTTTTATTCTGCCACAATCTGTTAAGCTAGTTAGTATAAAAATACCAGTAAGAGTTTAAAGATTTGGGGCCACCAGGTAGCGTGGAGGTTAAGGCACTGGAATTCACACATCTGATTGCACGGTTCGAGTGCCAGACCCAGAGCTTTGAAAATCATGTGGATGCATGCCCAGGATCCCAAGAAGAGAACAGAGAAGGGGTTGCAGCGTGGCCATTCCCTCCCCAGTGGGTGGATGATTTCTCACTTCCCCACTCTCTCTCTCTCTGTCTCTCTCTGGCAACTGTACATATCTTATTAAAAAAAAAAAAGATTTCAAGCAAAAGTCTGATATAAACATCTATGAATAAAGATATATAGGAAATGAAGAAAGAAGGAACATGAGCATTTCATGCACGCAGTTTGTGCCATTTACTTTGGTCACTTACTGTACGTGCTTTCTTACTGATCTTTGGCTGAGTGCTAAATAATTGAAGAAAAATATCAATGATGTTTACGATGTTCTACCATCTACAAGTATTCACTATCTAACTTAGGAGTCAAGACATGTTACAGGACTGGCTAAGGAAAGCATAGCAAAGAATCCACTAAATGAGGCTGTCAGTAACATCAGACAAACACCAAGGAAGTGGTATCCAATAGACCCCGAAAATATTTCTGTAAGATGGTAGTGAGAGGCCAGCTGGTGGTGCAGAAGTGAAACACCAGGCCCTGCCAGGCTGACTCACATGAGAAGGTCCTGAGTTCGCATCTAGAATCTTTCTAAGTCTGCCAGGTACACACCTGCCCATGACCCAGGACTGGCTGAGGCAGGGTGGATCAGGATGCTGAAAAATCAAAAATCTTGTTGAGGGTGCTTTGTCTCTGTTCTTTCATTCTTTGGCTCTCATGCTCATGGATTAAATAAATAAACTTTGTTTTTTTAAAAAAAGGTAGTTTTGATAGAATAGGGTTGCCAAATTTAAGGGGGAAAAATTAAATAAAACAGAAACCCAGGTAAATATGAATTTCAGAATAATGACAACTAACTTCTTAGTATAAACATGCCAGACAGTACAGCCTCCCAGGCTCAACAGTAAATCAGAGGACTGGTCCATGAAACAGAAAGAAATTACTTTATAGTATTCTGAACTATTGAAAATAAAAACAGGCCCATTCATGGTGGTGCACTAAAGAACCATCACGGGGGAGTCCACATGGGAGACCGAGATTCAGTTTCCAGATCAACCTGAATACACTGGGCGGGGTTGCACACACCTGTAATCCTAACTAATTAGGAGGCTGGGACCAGAAGTTTGCAATAAGGGCAACATCTGTCAGAAATACCTCCCTGTTTTTACCTCATTTACTCTCAGAAATAACAATTTTAAAAGGTTTTAACAGAAGTTCAGTAAGATCAGAACCCAAAGATAAAAAAATTTTTAAAAGAGAGATATAGGTCTTAGGAAACAAAGTGTAGTCAGACAACACAAGCAAATCTATTTATACAACAGATTTATTTAGCCAACAAATTACAAACTGGAAGAACAAACTACATAGCTGAATAATAAGGGCAAGTTACATAGCCTAGTGGTTAAGGCAGCCAGATCCCACATGGCTTGAGAAACACGCCATGTGTGTCTAAAATAGTAAAAGGACCAAAAAGCGGGGGAATAAGAGCTGCAGTGTGGGGTCAGCAGATGGTTGTGTTTACAACACTGAACTCCCGCATGGCTGACCATGGTTCAAGTCTTGGACCCGGTGGCTTGAAAATCACGCTGGGTGCATGTATGTTTGTAACCAAGATCCCTAGAGAAGAATAGTGGAGAAGGGATTGAGATGTGGTCATCCCCCCTGGGGGATGATTTCTCACTTTTCCTCTCACTGTCTCTGTCTCTCTCTCTCTCCCTGGTGAGTGCACATACCCTAAGGCAAAAATCTCTTAAAAAAAAAAACTCAAACCAAAGAATTACAGTGTGACCATTAACCATGGGAAGTGCCTTCTCCTTTCCCTCCCTCTCTGTCTATCTTTCTCTGATGAGTACATACATCCTCTAGCAAAAACAAACAAACAAAAAACTGAAATGCTCATTGCAAGAAAACTTTAATTAAAAAGGGGGAAAGATAAAGCTACTAAAGCAGATAGAAGTTAACACACATGGAAGTTTTTAAAAACTACCGAACTGGTGCTGGCATGGTAAGAGAGTTGGACTCCCACATGGTTTGAGTCCTGGATCTGGCAGCTTACTTTCTGTCTCTTTCTGGTGAGTTCATGTGCCCTACAGCAAAATTAAATAATAGTAATAAATAAATGGAATAAAATAAGTCTTAAAAGTTAATTTTAAGTTAATTTCCATATTTCTTCAATCGATATATAAGTCTGAACAAAACCAAGTGAAATAGTCACCACAGCATAGCTCCAAGGAAGAGGATGACATTAAACAAAGAAACTGCCTTAGTATCTCACAGCAAGCCAGTGAGGCTGAGCTCTTCCCTACAACGAGGCCGGTTCTAGTTATGAGATGATGTTTCAGGAAGCGGAGGTCTACCAAGGTTTCTCTGGGGATTCATTCCACACAACTCTTTGTTTTTTTCTGAGTATTACGGGTTTCACCCCAAAACGTCAGTTCTGAGGACCGTTAGGAAAACAGGACTAAGAATATGAGGATTTGGTTCTCACCCACTGCCAGTTGTTTTCTGACAATCAAACCTCTGAGAATTTGAGTTCTGACTGGGATAAAATGGGATACTGGTATCCAGCTATATGTAGGCCCAGTTTTAACTGCTTTTGAAGATTAATCCTCATGACAAGTCCCCAAGGTAGGTAATTCTAAAAGCACAAACCATACCAATGTAGAGTTGTAATTATTAATTTAAAAAAATAAAGAGCCCCAATTAAAAAAATGTTCACATAGATGTGGTAAATTCATTACACAAATCCTTCTAATTAATTCAGTGACAATGACACTCAGTAATTTGTTTAACGTGATTGAAGTGGCAGAATGTGAAACATTAATTCTTAGACGGAATGTCTGTCAGGAATCCAAGAATAATGAAGACTAATTTATTTAGAAATTGAAATGTGAAATAAGCTACCATATAATTTGGCGGAGGAGGAATAAGTTATGAGCCAAGAGAGGAGTTTTAGCTCCTGTAAACTTTCCAACTTAAAATTATTAGGTCATGTTTATCTTTAAATACAGAATAGAACCTTTCAGTTTCTGTCCTTTCATGACCCCTGTTCCTGGTACTAATTTTTGAACATTCTTGATGTCCACTAACTTCCAGCCTGCATGATGGGGAGAAGCTCTCTACATCACTTCTGCCTTACCAAGGCCAGGTAATGTTTCCATGTTTAAGAAAATTGAGCAGAAATATATGGATGAGAAAGAATTTTAGATACAAGATATAGCCTAGAACTTGGAATTTTTATACATGTTACTGGGGTTAAACGTGTTTAATAACTGTGCTATCGTTTTTTTCTTCTATCATCAGAACCATAGAATTCTAGAAAAGAATACCGGGCTGGCTCTGTGGTAAAACAGTAATGTACTGCTCAAAGAGAAGCCTGATCCCACATGGCCGCTGTGGTTAGAATTCCCAGGCTGGCTGGTCTAAAACACACTGGGCAATCACATGGGTGCCCAAGATCCAATAGGCTAGAAGACTGAAGGAAGAAGATCATAGAAGACTGAAGGAAGAAGATCACAGCATGAGCAGATCTTGTGTGTGTGTGTGTGTGTGTGTGTGTGTGTGTATGTGTGTGTGTGTGTGTGTGGGGGTGCACCTCTGTCTCTGTCAAATATACACACATTCACTTTATCATGAGTAAAAAAAAAAAGATTAAAATTTTTAAATAAAAAATAAAAATGCAGGGCGAGCAGTTAGCATAATGGCTATGTTGCTGGAGTCCCATGTAGTCGGTGGTGATTCAAGTCCTGGACCCAGTGGCTTAAACTCACGCCAGGTACGTGTGCGTGCGTGCCCAAGATCCTGAGAGGAGAATGGAGGAGAAGGGATTGCGACGTGGCCATCCACCCTGGGGGTGATTTCTCGCTTTCTGTCTATCCCTCTCTGTCTGTCTGGTGAGTGCACGTGCCGTACAGCAAAAACCTCCCCCCATAAAAAAAAAAAAAAAGAAAAGAAAGAAAGAAAATAAAAATGAAGATGAAAATTGTTCATTTCAGGAAAACTATCCTAATTAAAAGACTTCATAATGCCAGCACATGACCACATGTTTACCTGGCACAGTGCGTACTTGATAAATACGTGGTGAATAAATGAACATACAAGACCACTGATGAAAATGACACCAATTTCAAAGCTAAGGAGGCTCCTACTACCATTGTAGGGTTTCCTACTGAGGCTCTACAGAGGTCTTCCACCCTGACCCCAGGACCTGTCCCAAGCACACTCTCCTCTCTCTCACCACTCAACTA
>NW_006159447.1:3178910-3203379 GCF_000334495.1 Tupaia belangeri chinensis | reverse complement strand
GTCTTCTGGACATTCAAATTCCTCTTCATCCCCTGACCATAGCAATCACCCTTCATGCCATTGCTCAGGATAGAAATCTCAAGGGCCCAGGATGGTGTACAGTGGGTAACAAGTGAAGTGCAGTCTCAAGTTCAGATTCCTGGGTTGGCTTGAAAACATGCCAGCTATGTGCATACATGCTCAAGATTCTGAGCTAGAGGGTCAGGGAAGGGAGATCGTGGCATGAGTCTACTGAAAGTGTTTCTTTCTCTTTTAAGCATACACATACTCTCTGGCATGAATGAGATAAATAAACTTTTTTTTAAAAAAGGGGGGGAGGCCAGCCCTGTGGCCTAGTGGCTAAGGGAGCCAGATCCCACATAACCAAGCACAGTTTGAACCCTGGCCCCAGCAGCTTAAAAAATAAACCACGTGTGTATATGTGCATGTTCATAATCCTGATAGGATGGAGAAATGAAGAAGGGATTGTGGTATGACCATACCTCATCCAGGAAAAGGGGCAATGTGCTTACTCTCTCTCTCTGTCCTGCCATCTTTTTCTGGCGAGCATATATGTCCTCTGGAAGTGAAAAGAAAAAAAGATAGAGACCTCTCTGCATAGAATGCTTTCTCTTGAGTCAGCCAGTGGTGTGGTGGTTAAGATGGCTGACCCCCCATAACTGACTATGCAGTTTGAGTGCCGGTACATGTGGGTCCAAAATCCTAAAAGGAGATGGGGGACAGGGGACTGAGGTATGGCCAATCCCTTAAGGGTACCTTTCACTTTCATTTTTTATTCCTCACTCTCTCCCCTCCCACCCTTCAGGGGTACTCTATAGCAAAACAAAACAAAACAAAACAAAACAAAACAAAACAATACACCTTTCTCTTTCTGCCTTCAGTAACTCAAAAAATTCTACTTGCTCTTCAAGGGTCAGCTCTTCAAGGGCACCTCCTCTGTGAACATTTTGCCAGCCTTCTAAAGCCAGAGAACAGTTTCTATCCTCTGTTTTCCCATAATATTTTAGTGACACCAGTGAAGACTTCATCCCACTGTATAACTAGATGAGGTCAGGGGGACTAAGGGAGAGTTGCTTATTTATTGTTGCAATTCTAGTGCATGGCAAACAGTAGGGGCTGGATCCTCCTCCTGTGAAATCAATTAGGGCATACCATGCACTCAGCATTGCAGGAGGTATAGGCAGAATAGTCTTCTAAGAGTCCAAATCAATCCACACTGAACACTCTGGGAAAAATAACCAATTCTATTTTAGCTGCACTTTCAATTCCACAAGCTATGGTATTTGAATGCAAAAAAAAAAAAAAGTTTTTATCATTCATTTCAAACAGCTGGTTCATGGGCTTTAGAGTCAAGGTGATTCTGTAATGTTCTATTCCTGTCCAGCTCACCAGCTGCTGAAATTGCACCAGACAATTTCCTCTTCCAGCCCTAGGAGAACAAACATTACTTAGTGCAGGCTGTTAATAATACCTACAAAATCACTGTCCATCTGATAAGAAATGTAGAAATTGTTTTTCAAAAACTAGCTTGCAGGGCACTACAGCAGGCTAGGGGACCCAGGAACAAAGGGAAGATTAAACTACATACTTTCATTTAAAAACAGTGTCATAAATCTCAGCCCAAGTAAACAGTTTAATTAAAAAACACAGCAAGCCAAACAGTGGGGTTGACAGCATGAGCCTTGTGATTTGGGCACCAGCAGTGACATAGATGTGCTTTAAGCCAAAGCTATTGTCCTTTCCAGATGTTCTGTAACAGCTAATGTCTTTGGGCCTTCAAAAATCACTCTTAATTACTCATCTCCGAAAGGCTCTGAGTCTGAAAAGACAAGGGTCTAAAAACGAAACCTAACACATTGAATTTCCTTTTGGATTTATTTTGTAGTTAAAATTTTAAATTATCAAAATAATATATGCTTAGAGTAAAACAATTCTGAATAGTATAAAATGAAAATCAAGAGTTTCTTTCCTAGGTGCAGATGAATTGAGTTATTGAAGCTGGGTAACTGACAACGAACTGAAGCTTGGAGAACAGCGTAAGGGCGTTTGCTGGTCTATCTACTTTACTGCACCTTTGAAGTTTTCCTCAACCTTCATTTTCAAAAAAAAAAAAAAATTAATAGTTGCTGATGTATCCTGCAGAAATCTTCTACATATGTATACATGTATGACTATATATTTTTCACATGAAACAGAATCAGATCATAGATTTCACATAGTTTTTGTTTGAAGAAAGTGCTTGAATTCTCCTAGCCTGATCATAACAGTAGAACAAATATAGACAGAAATGGGAAGGAAAGAGTACAGCACTAGTTCATGAAACCAGAACGCAGATGGTTCTGGAAAGCCAGGAAAAATTGGTCTCAGACTTTGCCATTTCACACACACACATACAAAATGCTGAAAGCTGCAGTAACCACTTTATCAGGTGGTCATGTTCCATTAGCAAGTCTCTTCCCAGAGGGTAATTAGTAATGGCCTCATGGATCAGAAACAACATCAGAGACATAGGTTCTACAGGGAGCCCTTCCAGGGCTCATGCCAAGTCAGTGCAAAGCAGAGTCCCATGCGAGCTCTGTGTCTTGTCACTGCAGTGAGTGGAGAAGGTACACACATCCAGGAAGGAAGCATGTTTCACCTACTGTCTCTGAATGTGAGATGGAGGAGTATTAGCAGAAAGAGTAACAATAATACCTTACATCTGACTGCTGCCATACACTAACAGAGCTGAGCCTGGCAAAATGGCTGTGGATCAGGAAGGCAATGTCACTCCTACTCATTTAATAAACAGAAAGAGAGCTCAGAGAATTTAAAGTCACGTTAAAAATTTTTTAAAAAGTTCACTGAGCCAGACAGTGGTGTGGTGGTTAAAGAAGTTGGATCCCACATGGCCAACTGTGTGGTTTGATTCCTGGACCTGGCAGCTTGAAAAACACGCTGGGCCTGTGCATGCATGCCCATAACTCTAAGAGAAAAATAGAAGAGAAAGGATTGTGGTGTGGCCATCCCACCTGGGAGGTATGTTTTCACTCTCCCTCTGTCTCTCTCTGGCAAGTGTACATACCATATAACAACAACAACAACAACATAATAATAATAATAACTTTAAAAAATAAATATAAATTCCTTCATTTATTTTGAGAGAGAGAGGAGAAAAGAGAGGGGAAAAGGGACATGAACACCAGAAAGGGTCTCATCACACTATGATACTCTTCCCCCAGCCAGCCAGGACCATGAGTAAGCCTGCAGGTACATCTGGTGTACCCAGGTCAACCTGAGATTTGAATCTGCAGCCTTTCAATGTGGCTCCTGCATTGCACAACAGCACTCTACCACCTGCACCACCGCAACTGGGCCAAGTCACATTTTAAACAAGGAGTAGAGTGAGAACTTGAAGACAGATCTTCTAATACTATGTTGAGAGAGCTTTCCATGGCCTCAAATGTTAAATGGCAGAAGCCTCTGTTTCCTGCCTATTTTCTGCTCATATAGACTAAGAAGAGGAAAACATTGTCATTATGTTAAAAGCGCTATGATAAAGCTGACAATTTATGCAATTTATACATCACACAGATACTGCTACCGATATAAATACAGATGGTGCTCATAGAAGTGGCTGTGAAGTCATCATATTGTCCTCGTGTTTGCACTGAACCAATATTGTGTGATTATGATGACACTCCTGGGAGGGCAGGCAATGGCCCAGTAAGTCACACCTCCCCAGAGTCAGCACCAGTGCACGTGGGCCACTGAACACACACTTTTTAATGATGTGTGCATAAAGCTTATGAGGCCCTGTTAAATCTCTCATCTCATCCTTGAGATAAAAGGTAAATGCAGGGTCAAGATGGGAAGGTCTCTAAGTTAGCCTCCCTATCACATTAGACCTGAGACTTTTTACCTAATGTTGCCTCCACATGACCCTTTTCCAGGAGGTCTCCTGCTCCAAAGGAACATGGAGCTCTTACATCTGCACCTCAGCTCAGATCTATTCCTCCGATGAGTCAAAAGAACACGGCTCTTCTTGCTTTCCAAGTGCCTTTCCAAGAAGCACTTGGTAAGATTTTTTTTTTTCCAAATGGGTTATTATTCCTTTACACACCACACCCAAGAGTATTAGGCCTCTAATTGCCATTTTACAGGTGAAGAAGCAAGCCCAGAATGGTTCAGGGAAATTGCCAAAGACACAGAGTGACTCATAGCACCAGTACCAGTTACTGAGCAGCACGCTCGACTCTTGGTCCTATCCCTGTTGCTTCCCCTGCAATGAAAAGATGGTATGACCTGACTCCTTCCAAAAACACATTCACAACAGTGGTTCCCGGACTGGAGAATATATTGTGTCCCTCCATCACCCCTGGTCCCTAAGATCTGGCACAGGGGCAGTAAATGGTGCTATTTAAGTGGCAGCAAGGGAGAGAGAGGAAATTAAAGTATAATCATCCCACAGTATTCTTGGGGAGATTGGTTCCAGAACCCCATTAGATAATGGAAATATGAGGATGCTCAAGTCTCTTATGTAAAATAGCTCTGTATTTGTATATGACCTACTCATATTCTCCTGTTTATTTTCATTTCAATCCATTGTTGTTTGAATCTGTGGATGGGGGGACCATGAATACAGAGGGCTGACTATATAGCTTCTAGGTAGGACTATGGGACTCAGTTGCATTAGTCAGCAAATTAACTTCCTGCCCTTCTCAGAGATGTGGAGACAAAGAGCTAGGATTCCAGACTAAGTTCCATCCATTATTCACTAGATAATTTTGGAGAAAGCATTCAACTTCTCACTGTGTCAACTTTCTTGTCTGGAAAATGGCAATAATACATGATATCTTAAGGGAGTATTGTAGGGATTATATAAGGGACTCTACATAAAGTGCTTAGCTCACAATAAGCTCTCAATAAATTTTTTTCTTTGGAGAGGATTTTGCTATAGGGTGCGTGCGCTCGCCAGACAGACAGAGAGATAGAAAGCAAGAAATCACCCCCCAGGGGGGATGGTCACGCCGCAATCCCTTCTCCTCCATTCTCCTCTCGGGATCTTGGGTCCAAACGCACACACGCCTGGTGTGAGTTTAAGCCACCGGGTCCGGGACTCAAACCGCGGTCGACCATGTGGGAGTCCAGTGACATAGCAATTATGCTAACTGCTGGTCCCACAATAAGCTCTCAATAAATTTCAACTCTTACTGCTGTTATTGTGGAATAATGCTGTTTATTTTAAGTTGCCAGAGGGTATATGTGCTCACCAGAAAGAGAGAGAGACAGACAGACAGACAGAAAGAGAGTGGGGGAGAGAGGAAGCATCCCCCAATGGGGTGTGATCACACTGCAATCCTTTTTTCTCCATTTCTCCATCCTGCTCAGATTTGAAGTACATAAGCACACGTACCCAGGATGTTTTTCAAGCCACCAGAGCTTGGATTCCAACCACAACTGGTCATGTGGAAACCAGCTTCTCTTAATCACCAGGCTACAGGGCAGGCCCAATGATGTAATACTTTCCATTGTAAGATTTTACTTGAAGACCAGCAAAAAGTCATTAAATACACATTTCAGTTACTTTTAAGGCAAATGCAGTCCTGTATCAAGGAATAATCGGGGTGGGCTGGCAACTACTAGAGACACTGCCTGTTCTCTTGTGAAAGGATTACACAGAGAGCTGCATTAGGAGTGGCAGATTAAAGCAGAGAGATCTCAAGGTGACAGAGGGCTTGGCTCCATCCCTCTCTCAAACACAGAAGGGGCCGTGCTTCCTGAGAGGTTTGCTAGAACCAACCTCACTTCTTCTAAACCATCAAACAAACTGATAAATAAAACCACTGAATTGTTTTAACTAGAATTAACCATCAGGTCTGCTAATTCGACTTTCACCAATATCACTCTTTTACAGATGGGAAAACAGACTTTAAAAAGTTAGGTGAGTTGCTCAAATTTTCCCGCCAGGAACAACATATACCTTGAACTTGTCTGTGGGAAGGGAGGCTGCTAACCTAGTTTTATCCAGGAGTGGCCCACTGAGGAGAGCGCTGGCCTGGACTCTGCAACGGCCTTGTAAGCCATGTCTGGTAACACTCAGATTGCACCCACTCTTGAGAAAGACATTGCATTCCAAACATTTAGTGCTTAAAAACTAGAAACTTCTTCCCTGAGAAGAAACAGTCTCTAGGAGAATTTTAGGCAACAAAAATATAGAGAAAGATCATGTACAAAAATACTATTAAATAATAACTAAAATGTTTCTCAAAATGCTCCCCAATGGGACATTAAAAAAAAAAAAACACCGGGTGATCTGCAGACTGTGGCAGAGATAATCAGAGAAGTGAGAGCGGTGATTCTCAAAGCTAGCCTGTATTAGAATCATCTGGAAGGTTTGTTAAAACAGAAAGCCAGGCCCCACTCCTAGGTCTGGGGTGCGCCTCCAAATCTGTATTTCTAACATATGCCCAGGTGATGCAGATGCTGCTGATTAGGGACCATACTTTGCAAACCACAGGATTAGGATGAAACAGAGCCAACATTGTGTTATTATGGAATAAAAAGAGAAAAGGGTGATAGGGGAGGAAGGGAGGTGGGGAGACCAAGCCATTAGGTGACTCTGATCAGGCTGGGCAGAGTGTGGTCAAGGTGGGACACACCCTACCTACCACATGCTTCTGGTTATTGGACTCAGGAAAACCCATGCATCGAAGGCCTACTCCTTGCAAAAACCCTAAAGACCTGACAAGTGAACCAACTCCAGGGTTAGTCTATGGCATGATTTTTAAAATTCCTTTTCCCTTTAAGTGTACCTCCCTGCTTGCGGCTGCTCACTCCTCTTCAAGCAGAAGCTTGGCCTTCCCTTCCATAAGAAGGCATCAAAAGGATTTATTTTCTAAAGTCAGTGAGGAACGTGTGACAGGCCCACTCATACAAAATGTGATCCACAAATCAGCTACAATAAATGATGGTAGATATTAAATCGGTTCCCATTTTGATGGGAAGGAAATTTAATGTACAAAGGCTCAAGGTTTAGAAGGAAGTAGGAAGAAAAGCTTGTGCCCCTGGTGGAAAAGATGCACAAGGAAGGCAGGCATAAGAAGTTCATTTGACAATTGTCCAAGCATGGGTGGAAAAACAGAAGCCAGGTACTGTGCCATCTCTAGGAGGAGTCAAGACACGAACCTGCGGAGTGTGCAGTTCCTGTCTAGAGGTCGGAGAGGTCTCTTACCCAGTTAGAAACCTCAGTTTCCGGATCTGGAAAATGAAGAAGCTGACTACATTTACCTCTGAAATCTCTTTCATTTAACTTCTCTGCTTTTATGGACACACTGATGAGCCTCCAGGGTAAATCCTCACTCACAAGATTGAAATAGAACAGACCGTTTTGGGCACATTTTGTACTGAAAAGATCTACCACAAACCACAAGGCCAGGGAGCACAAAACAGCAAATTTCATTTCCTTTGGACTTCCAAACAAGGATGAACCTATTAAAGCAAATCTTTGTGCTAAGCATGCTGTACAAACACCGTCTAGGGTTGCAACTGTCTATTTTCGGCTTGTAGGACAGATGCTGGAGCTGCCAAAGTGCTACTGGCTGTGGGTGTTGCACGTCTTCAACACGAGAACAAGCAAGGTTTCTCAGGGTTTCACATCTTTCAAGAGTCTTCTAAAGTGTTATCAGGGACATCTGCAGCTATAGTGAAGGCTGCTTTCAAACATTTCTCAACCATGCACATTTCTCAACCAATAGATACATATATGGATTACTAACTGCATACCAGGAATAGCTTCAAATAACTGCTCATGGTGGGCTAGTTTCTGTACTTACAGAACCACGTACCTGAAACAGGTGTTTTTTCTTACAAAGACATGTCATACTCTCTCTATATAGGATATATGCTTGTGTGTGTGCATTCGTACACCCCTGCCTCTGTACTATACACATACCAGTCAATGTCTTCATAATACGTTACAATTAAACCTATCCAACATTATTTTCATTTTCTATTTCCCCTTTTTGGCCAAATGAGTCACCTTCCTTTCTTCCTCTGTCCCTAGGTTTTTGCTATTTTCTTTTGAGGCTATGCTCTCCCTTTTTTCTTCTCAGACTCTAGTTTGACTGCCTTTATTTACCAGACTCCAGTTTGACCTCAGACTTCTTTGATGATGTCATCTGTCATGCAGTCAGATATAATCTAGTTTCCCTAACTCTTCTATAATCCATTTTCTATAATGCTCATGTTAACCCACATATCATTTTATATTATGTTACTCTGATTTGTATTAATTCTCTCCAACTCTACTACAAATTCTGAGTAAAGAACCATTTCATTTTGGGACCAGCTGATGGTGTAATGGTTATGTTGCTGGACTCCAAAGTAGTTGACCACAGTTCAAGTCCCAGAGACCTGACGGCTTAAAACTCACTCCAGGTATATGTCGTGCATGCCCATAATCCCAATAGGAGAATGGAAAAGGGATTACAGCTTGGCCATGCCTTGTGGGATGATTTCTCACTTTTTGTCTTTCTGTCTCTCTGGCAAGCTCAAGCACAATATAGCAAAAATCTTTTTAAACGACAACAACTATCTCATTCTTTTTTTTTTAATTTCCCAAAGTATGAGGCCAGACGGTGCCACAGTAGTAAAGCCCAATGCTATGTGAGGCAGACCCCCACAGAAAGGTTGCCAGTTTATGCCTGAGACTTCCCTAAGTGTGTTGGGCATGTGCCTCAGCTGAAGCTGGGGGTGGATTGTGGCATTGGGACCCTGTTGGGGACGATATATATCTCTTTCTCTGATAGAATAAATAAATAAACTCGAATACTTTTTTTTTCGACTTCCCAAAGTGGCTGGGATAGGGCTAAGGATAAAAGACACACAGTGTAATAAATGTCTAGCTCTCATCTTTAAAGGCGAACAGAAAGAAAGCACAGCCTGGACAGAATGCAAAACCCGAGTCTCTGGTGGAGATGTTTTGCTGGCTGCTGGCTGTGCACTTGTCCAGGTTGAACACAGCTGGCAGTACTGCACGGTGCTTGGGCATGGCCTTTCTAATCATATAAAAGAATATTTGAACCTCCTGTACATCTGTTTGGTTCCCCTGGGTAAAAAAGGTTAAGTAACCCTTCCTTTAAGAGACTCCTTAGCCCTCATAGAAATGTGTGTACAGCAAGGGTTTGAGCTTAACTTAAGCTCTATCTTTCTCAGGATCCAGCTAGGATCTACCAGTTGAGGAACATCCTGAAGAAGTCAACAGGCTGCTCAGCAAAATGAGACCTCTAGACAGAAGGGAAATTGGCAGAGGCCACAGTATCTGATCAGTCTCAAGGAAAAGGAGCCCAAACTGAAGGTGCTCACATTCAGCATAGTTCTATAAGGCAGTGAGGCAGAGGCAGCTCTGCTGTGGTGAAAAGGTGACTAAATGCATCCCAAGAAAAGAAATACTGGGAATGAGAGCCTCGCATGTAATGGAAACATATACAAACACCAGGAAACAAACAAACAAAAAGCCACAAGAAGGGCTATTAAGAAGAACCCAAGGCCAGCCAGCAGTGTAGGGGTTAAGGCAACTGGATGCCTCATGGCTGACTGCATGGTTTGGGTCCCCAACGTGAGGCCAGGCACATGTGCATGTGTGCCCCAAATCCTGAGAAAAGAATGGAAGGAAAGGGATAGTGACATGGCCATTCCCCTGGTAAATGCTTTTCTACTTTCCCTTTCTCTCTCTCTCTTTCTCTGTCTATGGTGAGCGCATGCTTCCTGTAGCAAATTTTTAATAAGCATCCAAACCCACTACACATCAAACATTTTGAGGGTTAATTATTCTTTACTGAATGCACTTGTGTCCAGATGTTCAGATGTTCAGATCACCTTTTGTACCTAGTGTAGACACTGAATCCACTTGTGTTTTTTTAAAGGACTAACAAAATATAAGTAAAGTGAAACATGAAAGAAGTTTTAAGGGAGGTTTTTGCTATAGAGTATGCACACTTGCCGGAGAGACAGAGAGACAGAAAGTATTAATTATTCCCCGGGAGATGGTCGCATCACAATCCTTTCTTCTCCATTCTCCTCTTGGGAGTTTGGGCACACATGCACACGTGCCCAGCATGAATTTTAAGCCACCGGGTCCAGGATTTGAACTGCAGTCGACTACATGGGAGTCCAGCAATGTGACCATTACCCCATCTGCTGGACCCAAAAGAACTTTTTTAAAAAACTAAAAGTTTACATTTCACTTATAAATACGCAGAAAACAAAAAGGGTCCACAAGTCTACATAAAAGGTAGTTTCATAGAGCTGATACCACCTTTAAAACCTTCATGGACTCAGCTGTCAGAGACATCGCTGATAAAAAGCAATTACTGGGGAACCAGTAGTTAGCGTAATGGCTATGTTGCTGGACTCCCACGTAGTCGACTGCGGTTCGTGTCCCGGACCTGGTGGCTTAGAACTCACGCCGGGCGCGTGTGCGTGCGTGCCCAAGATCCCGAGAGGAGAATGAAGGAGAAGGGATTGCGGTGTGGCCATCCCCCCTGGGGGGTGATTTCTCGCTTTCTGTCTCTATGTCTCTCTCTGTCTGGTGAGCGCACGCGCCCTATAGCGACAAACTCTCAAAAAAAAAAAAAAAAAAAGCAATTACTGGGGACCGGCAGTTAGCTTAATGGCTATGTCGCTGGACTCCCACATAGTTGACCGCAATTTGAGTCCTGGACCCAGTGGCTTAAACTCACGCCGGGCACGTGTGAGTACGTGCCCGAGATCCCGAGAGGAGAATGAAGGAGAAGGGATTGCGGCATGGCCATCCCCCCGGGGGATGATTTCTCGCTTTGGGTCTGTCTCTCTCTGTCCTTCTGGCGAGCACATGCGCCCCTATAGCAAAAACCTCTCCAAATAAATAAATAAATAAATAAAGCACTTACTGGCCATGTATATACTGATTTACACTAGATGTATATTTTGATTTTTCAAACCTACTGCTCTAATCCTGTACACATATAGCCAAATTTTCTCCCTACCTGCTTACCTACGTTGTCCCTGAATACATTTGGTATATGTCTACCTAACAAAGCTTTGGTAGATACAACTTTAGGTATCTAGGCCCATACTAAATGGATCCCAAGGTCACTCTAAGCATTTGAGGATTAGGGGGAAAAAAAAGGAGAAGAGAGGCCAAAACCATTGTCAACAGCCAAATGAGAAGTATGCCAAATGGGAGAAAGACTCTCTCTAGGTAGTAATTCCAGATTATCCAGTTTTCTATGTACGTGAGCTCCCAGGAGGTTCTACACAATAATAAATCAACGTTTCATGTGCTTAGCGTATTACGGCTCGCCAGCTACTTCTACATATTTTATCTCATTTGACTTTGCAAATGATCATGTGAAGTAGGTGAGAGATGATTAACCCCTATGTATAGATGAGAAGAAGGTGTGTCCTGGTGACTGGAACTGGTCTGGACAGTTTTTATTGGGCCGTCAGAAAAGTCATGTATTTTTTTCTATGTAAAAAAGCGTCATGACTTTTCTGACAACCTAATAAGTGGCAAAGCCACACACAGTTTGAGTTTCCCTAATTCAAAATGCTTAGGACCATAAGTGTTTCTATTATTTTTTACCTTGGAGATGGGACCTAAGTCTAAATATTAAATTTATTTCTGTTTCATATGTACCTCACTCACATAGCCTAAAACTAATTTTATATAATATTTTGTATTGCAGCATTTTCGCTGCTACCTGTCATGTGAGGTCAGGTGTGGAATTTAGAGTATTTCAGATTTTTGGATTAGAGATTCTGACTTGTATAGCATGATTGCTAAGTAAGAAATGGTTTCTTACTTAGCAAGATCCATACTTGAAAACATACATTCGACCTCACTAGTAAGAATATTTCTTGGGACCAGCAGATGGCATAATGGCTACATCACTGGACTCCCACATAGTAGACCACAATTTGAGTCCTGAACGCTGCAGCTTTAAACTCATGCCAGGCGCATGTGCGTGCCCAAAATCCTGAGAGGAGAATGGAGAAGAAGGGATTGCAGTGTGGCCATCCCCCCGGCAGGTGATTTCTCACTTTCTGTCTCTTTGTCTCTGTCTCTCCAGTGAGTACATGCATCCTATAGTAAAAATCTCTCTCTCTCTCTAAAAAAAAAAAAAAGACTATTTCTGTATGGTTGTAGTTGGTTATATCATTGATTATATCGGTTGTTTTACACCTTTATGTTTTTCATGGGTTTTCTATTATTCTATACATGCCCTAAAGATTCTATTTCCTCTACAATTCCCTATTTTGGTACTATAAATGGGTGGATATTCAAAGTCTATTGATGATTATATAAAGAATCTGAAAACTTCAAAGCTCTATTTAAAGCCCCAAGAATGACTAGCGTGGTCCCAAACACCTGTGGGTACTTTTTCAAACAGTGCTCACTAAGCCAAAGACAGTACCTTCTAAAGATAGCTAGGTAACTAAAGACCTCCTCGGCCCTCAGTCGCGTTCTACTGACAGCTGTCATTTGAACTGGAGTGGCACTTGGCAACAACTAAAAAGTCACACTCTATTAATTAGGCTACCAGAGGCAAGGTAGGGAAGCTGCAAGGAAAGGTAGCCCTTGCTAAGATTTTGAGGGCCTTTCAAAGAACTTTTCTCTATTCAACAACCCCACACTATTTACTGCACCTGTCTCCACTTATCTTTCCACACCACAGGTTTGTTTTATTGTATGCATGATGCTGGGAAGAAAAGCCACCAAGACAAACTCTCACTCCAGGCATCAGTAAATGATACTTGTGGTCTGAGAATTAGCCTGTCTGTCTTGGTTTTTAAATGAATGCTTGGAGCTATTTTAGCCTGGGGGTCTGTTCCTTGGCAACTCTGATTCACATCACAGTTACATCTGCCCTGGAGGATTCTGATACATTAACTATCTGATTTGTTCCTCCCTGAAACTTAAGTGTCCTGCAACTCAATCCCCATTTGTCAAACTTGTAACTTCCCACTGATAACACAATAAAGTTCAGGGACAAATAAAATAGCTTTATTCAACAGAAACTCAAGTGCTCAATTTCTTTGTTTTAAAGGAAGAGTTGCAGTCAGCAGCTGAAGCCAGACCAGAAAAAGAGGTGTTAAGACTAAAACAATAATAAAAAGAAATAAAGTAAATAAAAGAAGGACTTTCATTCGTTGAACAATGACCACAACTTCAGTGACCACAGCATTCAATTCCCTACAACTTTTCTTACAACATTTAACATTGCCCCGAAGATGGCAAAGTTCTCACCCAGAGAAAACTCAGGCAGTAAAACTTTCCACAATGAATCATGTGCCAATGAGTAAAGTCTACGCATCATATTGAACATGCAATTCATTGTATTATGTGTATTTATGGTGTGAATATTATAACCTGAAAATAAATTCCATTTGTTTTTACAATGCATAACTATACTGCAGTTCTACATTGTAATAAATCTGTTCAGCCTTTACCTAATATTACATTTATTAAGCATTTATTGACTACCTGAGCTAAAGATAAGAGGTGCTTCCTTAGTATTAAAAGAAAGGCAGGGCCAGCCCAGGAGCACAGCAGTTAGGACTATGCAGAATAAGCTGGATCTCACATGGCCAATCAGGGTTCAAGTGCTGGTCCCGCTTGCTTGAAAAACACTCTGGTTGTGTAGACATGCCCAGGAATCTATTGGCATGGGGAATTAGAGAAAAAGGGTTGCAGCATGACTGTTTCTCTTTGTGACGGTGCTGTCACACTTATGAATGGGCACATGATTCTGGCTTTAAATAATAATAATAAAGGGAAAAATTAAAAATTAAAGAAAGACAAGAGTCTCACATTAAGAAATCATAATGAGAAATGTTGAATCCAGATAACAAAGTATTATTTGCATTTGAGGATATGCATATTTTCTCCTTCATGGTTATTTTTTAAAGAATTATTTATTTAATTTTATGTATTCATTTATTTTAATTTGATCAGAGAGAGACAGAGAGAGAGGGAAAGTGAGAAAGCAAGTCACCAAGTCCAGGACTCAAACTGTGGCCAGCCATGTGGGAATGTCCAGTACCTTAACCACCAAGCCACTTGCTGGTCCCTTCTTTTTCATGTTTTTTTAAGCCCATTTTATACCTCATGGCATTTCCAAATTTCCTATTGGTGTTATGCAGTCAATTCTATACTAAACGTCAGTGCCTTCAACCTTTCTCTGACCCCGGTACAATGAGCAACATGAGGCCAGGCATGTCTGTTCCTGGTATCTGTTGTGTTATCAGAGACTAGCATTGCCCCTGGCGTCAAGGTGACATCCTAGAAATATTTGCTCCATAAAGGAACGACGACATGATTGTGACCTGCCTATAGACATTTTAACTTGGGTATGCCATCCCCCAAACTCAACACACACAAAGCAGTGTAGAACAAATCATAATTATGCCAGTGCTTCCAAATTTCTCTTCCCCCATTTCTCTACTCCTACCTCCACCCATACAACATTTTGTCTCATCAAGACCATTCTCTAGTTCTTCTGCCTAAACATCTGATTTCTATGAATGATTCCGCTAATACTTCAGACATCCAGGGACAAGATCTTTAGGGTAGAAAGAGATCCTTTCTATTTTTTTTTTTTTAAACTTGCTAGAAGGCTGTGTGCTTGCTGGAGAGAGACCGGGAGAGAGGGGGAAGCATCCCTCTACCATGGAGATGGCCTGGCTACAATCTTTTCTTTTTTATTGCTGTTTTTGGGATTTGAGGCATGCACATACATGATCTACCAGTTCTGAGACTCAAACTGCACATGGTCATGTAGGAACCAGCCACCTTACCCACCATGCCACTGGTCAGCCCCTAAGAGACCCTTAATTACAGAAATTGTGTTTTCATTCTTTTTGGAGTCCCAGCACTTGCACAGTGCTGATAGAAACTTAGCAAATATTTCTTACAACCAAGTTTCTTTCAGCCTCTATATTCACCCTGCTAAGTCTTGTTGCTGACACCTTTGAAATAGCCCTATTTGCCTTCATTCCAAAACCACTTTTCTAGCCCAGAGTCTCATTTGGTTTTTAAAACTCCACTCTTCCAATACATACCTGCTGCCCAACTCACCTCTCCTACTCAAAGATGTACAAAGGCTCCTCTTTAATTTTCATATGCCACAGGCCCTGTACAACAATAAAAGCTCTACAAGATCTGCTTTCTCTCTACCTTATCAAACATGTTTACCACTGCTCAGCTCCAGGCTCCTGCTCAATCCAGCAGGAACTCATCCCATGCCTAGATCATACCCATCATACCTCCCTACCAGGAATTCTATCCCTCTTCCCTTCAACTCCTATAAAAACTACGTGTCTTTCCTCATGTTCTACCTTATCGTGTAGCCGTCGCCTTCTTTTCCAGGCCACATGGATTTCTCATTCTGAAATTATTGCTTTAATTCTCTACGGGTCTTTGCAATTGTTTTTTTTTTTGTTTTGTTTCAGAGAGATTTTTGCTATAGGGAGTGTGTGCTCTCTGGAGAGACAGAAAGTGATAAATCATCCCCGCCCCCCAGAGGAATGGCCTCATTGCAATCCCTTCTCCTCCATTCTCCTCTTGGGATCTTGGGCACACATGCACACACAGGCACTCATGCCCAGCATGAGTTTTAAGCCACAGGTCTGGGACTCAAACCACAGTCGACAACATGGGAGTCCAGAGACACAACCATTACACCATCTGCGTTGGTCCCCACCCCCACCCCCCAAAAAGTCTTGCTGCTACAATTCACCCCAAAATCAGTTATTCCAGATCGTGAGCACGGGTGTGCCCAGCACACTCAGGGAGGTCTCCAGATGCAAATCTGGAGCCTTTCCATGTGGGTCAGCATCATGGAGCATCACATTTACTGCTCTGCCATGGTTCAAAACCCATTGACTGTTTCGTGCTTTTGTTTTAAAATAAGAATATTACAAAGGATCCCAATAAACACCAGATGAAGAAATAGATAGAGCAAGGTATGGGGGGAGAGCCGTACAGAGCTTCCGCACCCTTTTTTATTTTTTTTGGAGAGATTTTTTGCTATGGGGCGTGCGTGCTCGCCAGACAGACAGAGAGAGACAGAGACAGAAAGCGAAAAATCATCCCCCAGGGGGGATGGCCACACCACAATCCCTTCTCCTCCATTCTCCTCTGGGGATCTTGGGCACGCACACACACGTACCTGGCATGAGTTTTAAGCCACCGGGTCCGGGACACAAACCGCGGTCAAACGACATAGCATGGGAGCCCAGCGACATAGCCGTTATGCTAACTGTTGGTTTCTTTCCACGCCCTTTTCAGCCCTCCACCCTTTCAGCACTTTCACCTGTTCCACAACCTAGAGCTCATTTAATTTCACTGTCCAAGAACCTCACCTCCAACCTCTTGACTCCCCCTTTTCCTGGAGGCTGGTGGGGCTCAGTGCTGCAACCCTCTAATCACTTGGTCTTCCTGGTGACCAGGACCATCCTGAAGCTATTCAGAGACCCACCCTAAGTCCTGGCAATCTAAGGGTTTGTTATGAATAACAACAGACACTTGCCTCAGTTGGGAAACAGTGGGTTTTAGCTCTAAGGAAACAGGGACAAAGACCAAATAAATTTCAAATTATAACACTGCAATATTTTGTTTAATTTTCCTCTATCAATTTATGGATTCTTATTTTCTTTCTCTACCTAAAAATTCATCTAAGGACAAGAATCATGCCATCTACTTCTTAATATCTTATTCATTTTAAGTAAAATCAGGTCCTACAGTCTTTCAATCAATATATATAAGTTGATTAACTAAAGAAAAAAATATTAGAAGCAGGCATATATACATATACATAAAATTGTTCTGGGAAGAAAATATGGAAACGGATTTATCCAGGTTTCTCTAAAATTTGATGGAAAAATCTATCCCTGAGAAGCCAGGGTGTATACCTAAAAAGCCTGAAATCAGTCCATACTAATTGTGCTTCAAAAAAAGAGTTTTCATACACTGCCTTAAACCTTGCTCAAATCCAGCTATGAATTGGAAAGCAATGCTACAGACCCTGCGTTCTGCTTGTTGTCATGTGAAAGAGACAGTTCTGTTGCTGCATCAGAGATCCCTGGATTCAAAAGTCGAAGAGAAAAATATGCCTTAGATGTTGTCACCATTACCAGTAAGATACACAGCGTGAGGAAGAATGGCCCTCATTCTCGCTGCCTGCTTATACAAGGGCTATTTATCATTTCGATGGGCCTTTCATCCATGCCAAGTATGTCACAATCTCCCTTTCATTAACTATTCACCACAAGCAACATGTAATGCCCAGGAGATTACTAGCCTTATTGAACAAGAATGTCCTCATGAGACAGAGAAAGAACTTGAGGGACCAGACTACCCCAAGGTGTAGTTCAAAGGCAAGAGTCACTTAAAGGGGCCCAATTACATCATGACTATGTTCCCTCCAGTCAAAGGGTCAACAACTTCACAATGTTGATGATATAGAGATGGTATGTTAGTCAATGGTGCTCTGATAGGTCTTTAGGAAAACCTTCACTAAAATGTGGCTGAGGGCAGGCAGCTTTTTAGCTTTTGGGCCCTTATCCAGTCCACAAATAGTAATTGAACACCAACTGTGCTGGACAGAAGACACACATGGACCCTGCCCTTGGGAACATATGATTTAATAAACTTTACTTTCCTTGTCTCCAAATGTAAATGTTCTTTCATTTTTTTTTTTTTAAAGCACAATTTTAAAATTTGATGATTCAGTGTGAACTTCAGAATGGCACTGCCCATAGGATTTACACCTCGGGTTCATACACTCAAAAGAATTCTACCTGAGCACATTAGAATTATAGAACTTGATTTTAGCTAAAATGTAATGCCATCTAATTTAAGTGATCCACATTTTGAGATTGTAAGTGCATTACTTTTCTTTAAAGTTTACTTTCTTCTGCATATAAGGGAGAGAGAAGTAGGGAAGAGAGAGAGACATCTTCAACAAGGTCTTGATGCCATGATCCTCGCCCAGCCCTGCAGCTGGCCAGGAGTGTGCCTTGAGTATACAGACAGGCCCGGACTGCAAACCTGAAGCTTTTTTATGTCTTTCAGCATCAAACGAAACGCCCCTACTACCTGCACCCCCACAGCTGGACCTCAAATATGTTTCTTTACCTTATTTCTTAGAATCACTAAAAACAACTTCAATTGCCTTCTTAGGAACATCAACATTTTAAAGCTGAGTATGAGACACAGAATGAAACAAACTCTAAATCTGAGCTCTGCCTCCAGCACTTAGTAATTGTGTATGCATGGCCAAGTCACTCCATTTATGTTTCAGTTGCATTTATTTCACCACATAGAAAATTTTTATGCCATGTCTACTATGCACCTATCTATGTGCTGAACACGGGAACAAAACAGCATTTATAGAACTTCAGGTAAATCTCCTCACTTCTAAAGTGCAAGTCAAAATTCAGGTTCCTCTTAGATATACGGCTAAGAATCAACTGGATGTGGAGGATCAATGGAATCATGCGTATAGAATTTCTTTCTAAAATATAAGATGCTATTTAAATGTTATCTGGTGAAAAATAAAGAAATACATGTATGTTAGCAGGTGTTCAGAAATGTATATTACAAATATGTAACACAAAACTAAGGTCAGGAAAGAAAAACTGTTATAGAAATAATGAAATGTCCTTTTATTTCTATCTCACCCAACGAGAAGCCTGAGTGATTCTTGACCAAAGACTAACAGTATGATTTACACTTTTTTTCTGAAGGTATCTGAGTCATCAACTAATAGTTGCTGTGACTCTGTGTCATTGAATTGGCCGTATCTTCCTAAGAGCATCTGTGAAAGCTAGAAATATTAATTCTTGTGAATCTTCTTACTTGTGAGTGCACAGCAGCTGACTCTAAGGTGAGAATTTGTACCCAAATATTTAGCAATTTCCACAGCACACTGAGGTGATAGACTAAAATATAAGACCAAAAAATTGAACCAGCTCATGACAGAACTGCCTAAGTGTCTTAGTTAATGATAGATCTAAAACTGCAAACAACCTAATGAAATCAATTAAATACAAACACTTTGTTTCTCACTTCTAATGTGAACTTCAAAGCATAGAGAAGTTCGCTTCTTAAAACCTGCAAAGGAGGAAGAGAGATAAGGAAATTTCATCATTTAGAAACCAGAAGAAATTTTACTTTTCATAAGGGATCCATAAACAAGCATTTATTTATATTCTGACCTACTCCTAGAATAGTAAGATGTCATGAGTGTCACAAAAATAGAATAATATACTTTTATGTAACAAATGTAGTCAGAAGTCAAATATTTTTACATATTAGACCTCATACAAGTGTGAGAGATCTTAAGATGATTATTCTATATCAACCAGAATTAGTCTATGTTTATACCTTGTACCAGAAGTTATAGAATATGTGACTTTATATCTACAATGCTACTTTAAAATCTGTAGTGACTGACAGAGGGGGTCACCAAAACGGATGGGAGAAAATTAAGCCAGCATTTCACATTTAGTTAAAAGAACAACATACATGGTCTTACTATAGACTTTATCCAAAGAAATATGAAGTTTTGGCAAGGAAAGCATCTGTTAGTTCCACAGTCACATATACACTATTAATGTCATCTTCTATATCAAAACAGGTGTTAGGCATCCGTGATGAGGGGAAATGGCTGATTATTTAAGTAATGGTTTTGCTCATCAAAATTGTCAGACTGTTTCTTTCTTTTTTTTTTTTTTTTGTAAAGGTTTTTGCTATAGGGCACGTGAGACAGAGAGAGACAGAGAGACAGAAAGTGAGAAATCACCCCCCAGGGGTGCTGGTCATGCCTCAATCTCTTCTCCTCCATTCTCCTCTCAGGATCTTGGGCACACATGCACACATGCCCGGCATGAGTTTAAGCCACTGGGTTCGGGACTTGAACTGTGGTCAACTACATGGGAGTCCAGTGACATAGCCATTATGCCATCTCCTGGTCCCTGTCAGACTGTTTCTAAGCTTGGTTTCCTACTATAACAAATAAGGCTTTTAAAATGGAAATGATGATAATCAATACCAAAGCTTCTCAACCTCAAATACCCATCTCTCACTGGGAACACTGTCAGCAACTTCTGCTAGGAGTTCTTAGTAGAACCATATACAAACTACACGTGCTCACACACACACACACACATGTACAAACACACACACTTTTTCTCTCTCAGATTATGTATCAAGAGTTGGCCAAGTTTTTCTATACAGGGCCAGATCATAAGCATTTTTGGCTTTAGAAGTTATACAGTCTCTGCTGCAACTACTTGACTGCTGTTACAGCACAAAAGCAGCTATAGACAATATATAAATAAATAAGATGGCTGTGTCCCAATTAAAACTTTATTTACAAAAACAGTCAATGCATCAGATATGGTCAACCAGCCATTGTTTTTGCCTATCCCTGACACATATGACCGATTTTTATATGCTATTTAAAAACTCTTGTTTTCACAGCTCAACTTAGGTGCATAGTCTATACTGCAGTGCTGGAGGCCACATAGCCAACCCTGGGCTTGTGTCCCCAGGTCAGACTGAAAATATGCCAGGCACACACTTGGCAGCCCAATACAGGGAGGTGCTGGAGGGCTGGAGAAAGGACAGAAGGGTGCGAGGCTCTGCTGGAAGTGCTTTTTCATTCTCTCTCTCTTTTATGTGTGCATGTGTATTAGCTCTATTTATAATATAGATCTTATTTTATTGTATTTATTTCATTATATATATATTTTGGTGTAAAATATACATATGCTCATATATATACATATACATATATATATAAATTATTTATATATATATATAAATTATTCATCATGAATAATTTATATAATCTTATCTTTTTCTTTAGGTTTTTGCTATAGGGTATGTATTCCCACTAGAGAGAGATATGGAGCAAGACAGAGAGATGCAAAGTGAGAAAGCACCCTCCAGGGAGATGGCCAGACAACAGCCCCTTCTCCTCTGTTCTCTTTTTGAGATTTTGGGAATGTACACTCATGCACCCAATGTGATTTTCAAGCCTCTGGGCTTGGGACTCGAACCATGGTTGGTCCTGTGGCAGACTAGCACCTTCACCACAGCACTACCTGCTGGGCCTGAATATTCTTATTTCAAAATGGAAGAAAAAGTGTTTCCTGAATCTTAACTCTGAGTCACATTGACCTATTTCATATTATTTTGATTGTTCAATTTTCTTCTTCATTCATAATAGAGCATGTATGCATGCACATGCGAGTGAAAGGGAGACCAAGAGAGGTGACCACCTGCCACAAGGTCTGGTCAAAATATGATCCCCTTCGCCAGTCCTTCAGCCTATCTGATCTTGGGTACTTGCACACATGCCTGGCATATTTCAGGCTGATGGCCTGGAATTCAAATGGTGGTAACAATGTGGGATCCAGCTTCTCTTGAGCAGCACATTACCACTAGGCCAATGAATGAGCCCAAGTTTGCTATTACAGGAGTAACAACAAGCAGCCAAAAAGTGCTTCTTCCATGCTAGGACTCAGTCTAAAAACTGTACATGCATGTAACCTCAAGTATCATAAATATTCTTTCATTTTACAGAAAAGGAAGCTAAGAACTTTAACTCGAATTAGTCAACAACAGAGCTCAGCTAGAGCCTTTGGATCTGCTGAAAGACCCCATTTATTCCAAAACCCATGCCAAGATTGCATATTTCCTTTGAAAATACTCATGACCTCCTCTTCTCCTAAAGTAATAGCTTTTTTTTTTCCTCAGGACATTTGGAAATTCTAGCATCATACCAAATATCCCCTTATACCTTAGAAGAGTCTTAGACTTTTTCTTCTTGAATCTAATAGTTCCAGATGTTTAAGAGCCCTATCTCCTTCAAACCCTAAACTCAACACCTAAACCACAGGTCCTATTTTCCCCAAAATTGCATTATGTGTTGTGAAAAGTCCAATTGTAATCATAAAATTGTTGCTTTATCCATTGCTATAAAGGAAGAACATGAGTCTTGAACCAAATGCCTAGTGCTTATTCTACTATTTTTAAAATTGACACACAGTGGGACCAGCAGTTAGTGTAATGGCTATGTCGCTGAACTCCCACGTAGCTGACCGCGGTTTGAGTCCCAGACCTGGTGGGTTAAACTCATGCCGAGCGCATGTGCGTGTGTGCCCAAGATCCCGGGAGGAGAATGGAGGAGAAGGGATTGTGGCATGGCCATCCCTCCTGGGGGGGGATTTCTTGCTTTCTATCTCTCTGTCTCTCTCCGGCTTTCTGGCGAGTGTACGTGCCCTATAACAAAAACCTCTCCAAAAAAGAAAAAAATTGACACACAGTAATTGTACATCTTTACATGGTACAGTGTGATTTTTCAGTACATAAATACAATGTACAATGATAAAATCGGGGTAGTTAGCATATTCATAATCTTAAACACTTATCATCATTTTGTGTTAGTAACATTCAAAATCTTCTCTTTTATGGGACCAGCAGTTGGTGTAATGGCTTTATCACTGGACTCCCACGTAGTCGACCATGGTTCGAGTCCTGGACCCGGTGACTTAAACTCATGCTGGGCACATGTGCATGCATGCCCAAGATCCCGAGAGGAGAATGGAGGAGAAGGGATTATGGCATGGCCATTTCCCCTGGGGGGTGATTTCTCACTTTCTGTCTCTCTGTCTCTGTCTTTCTGGTGAGTGCATGCAGCCTATAGCAAATACCTCTCCAAAACAAACCAAAAAAATTAATGCATTAATGTTGTTAGTCATCATTTTCTTATATGAAATTGACATAATAATATCATGATGTATGAAGGTTAACAGACACGAATATTCCAAGATAACTCAGATTTCACAGGTCTAGGCTCTACAATAGTGGGGATACACTCTGCCTCTGACTTCCATGCTCCAGTGGCTTAGGGCCAAGCCTAACTGTGTCCTCAGCCTTTCAATAGCATGGCCCGAGCAGAGCTGCACTCCCAGTCCCCACTTACCTTGTGAAACTGACAAGTTTCTTAACCTCCCTAAGCCTCCTCTAAAATGAAACTAGAGGTACCTACACAAGAATTAAATAATCTGATTTGTATAAAGTGTTTACTACATTACCTACTATATGGTATGCATTCTCTAAGCACTGGTTATTATTATGTTATTACTGGTATAATTATTTCTTGAGAAGGATGAAGAAAAATGAGAATAACAACAAACTAATGAATACTGTAATAATTAGCATAGTAACAGACCTCTCAATTTATTCCCAAGAGATGATTTATCCACCTAACTTGGCAGAGGAAAATAGATGGGAGCTCAGTGTTAAGTAACCAAAAAGAGCCAGAGATTAAAAGATGTAACCTAAGTTAACCTTTGAACTAAATACCCCCATTTATATAATATAAGGTAAAGTTTAAAGTCTTCATTTCAAAATGTCAAATAAGTTACAATGGACTTGAGGCCTGAAAATAGTGAAATGCCTCTTCCTGCATTTTAAGCTCAGAAGCTCTGCACAAAAGGATGACTAAGGTAAAGGACCTCACTTTGGATGGTGCACAGTCCTGACAGCCATGGGGTGATACACAGGGTTTTTGAATGTGACCTCAGAGGTTCAGCCCAATTTCCAGGCAGTAAGCTGGCTTAATGCAGCAAGAGCAGCTGTACCCAAACCCAGTCTCCTAACAGGATTGGTGGATGCCTCTCTCCAGAAGGAAAGGCTGTGACTTCAACCAAGTACCCAAGGTCTCTGGGTACTATGCACCTGGCATTTCTCAACCCAGTTTCTTCAATGCATGACTTCATATTGCCCCTCAGAGATAAGGACTATTCAATCTTTCTTACCCTCCAACTAAAGGAAGGGTGAGTAGCAGAGGGACAGGGTTCCTCCTATGGAAAAAAATATGCTGCAACTCAGATAGTTTTAGGCTCCTGCCCTGCTCTCTGTATGATAATAAGGAGGGGGGCCAGCAAGTGGCATGGTGATTAAGGCGTTGGACTCCTACATGGCAGACCACAGTTCAAGTCCTGGACCTGGAGGCTTGCTTTCTCACTTTTCCTCTCTCTCCATTGTTTTCTCGCTCTCTTGTGAGTGCGCCATGTCCTATAGCAAATTTTAAAATAATGATAATAATTCATAAAATTAAAATGAATAATGAAAAAAAGAGGAGGGAGGAACATTGGTCCCTTCTTGGAGACTCTGCACATATGGGTCCCCAGTAAAGCTGTTCCTTGGTTCGCATTGGAAAATGCTGTGCTATTTACCTTCCCCCACCTCACCTCACAAGGGGATCAAAAATGTAAAGGATTATAGGCCTTTTGATGAAAGTCTGTACAAGCATAGTTCAAGTTCCAGACCCAGTGGCCTGAAAAACACTCTAGGTACATGTTCATGTCTGCCCAAAATCCCAAGAGGAGAATGGAGGAAAGGGGATTGCAGCATGGGCTTCCCTCTGGG
>NW_006159447.1:3160041-3178894 GCF_000334495.1 Tupaia belangeri chinensis | reverse complement strand
TTCCCTCTCTCTGTCTGAGACAGACAGGTACACCCTATTCCAAATTAAAATACAGGAGGAATACCATTCCTTTAAGTCACTGATGTAAGAAGATTGGCAATGAGAGTTAGACTTAGACTTTAGAGTTTTCAACTTTTGGTTAAACTTCCTTTTCCTAAAATTCTGAAAAGGCAGGGTGGAAAGGCTGGCAATCACCTTGACCCTAGCCCAGGAGAATTATCAAATGGAATACAGCAGCTCTTGGAGAAGAAAACCTGGGTTCCAGGCCAGTTCCCTGGCACAGCAGCAACGTGCTTCTCTAGGGCTGCTGGATCCATATGAGAGATCATTTCCCCAGTCAAACTGTACACACCAGATGTGTACACCCATGACCCTGGCTTGCTGGGAAGCCTGGCAGTGGGTTGGGGGTGGATCTTAGATAATTAAATTTAAAAATAAAAAAAAAAAAGGAAATATCTACCTTATGAGTAACACATACTTCACTTCACTTTGACAACCTTTTCCTAGGGAAAGCATTTCAGGTTACACAGATAAGAGATGATTCTCAAAGCCATGTGACATAAATGTGTAAAACTGTCTGCATTCTAACGTATGCAGATTTAATCGACTAACTGCATTTCTCAAATTTAAGCTTAAAACAATACTCTGAATAGACCAAAGTGTAGTCACAAGTAAGTCTGTTTTTGTTTGTTTGTTTGTTTGTTTTTTGGTCACACACTGTACTGTAACCTCCATGAAGACCCAATTCCAGGATTTTCTAGATATTTTAATTAACTGTTGCTATGCTCTATTAATAACAGCATTTGTAATTAATCAGTGGGGGGGGGAAGTCATTTTATTATAGGTGGGTATTCTTTTCTTTTTATTTCTTTTTTTGCTAGAGGGCATGTGTACTCACCAGAGAAGAGAGACAGAGAGACAAAGAGAGGAGAAAGCACCCACAGGGCATAGCCATACCATAATCTCCTTTCCTCCCTCTCTCCCATCAGTCAGGACTTTGGGCACACTTGACATGTTTCTCAAGCTGCTGGTTCTGGGTCTTGAACCATGCAGTTGACTATGTGGGATCTGGCTGCCTTAACCACCAGGCCACAGAGCCATGCCTAAAAGGATATTCTTTTAACAGTAGTTAGGAGAAGGGATGGACAGTGGCATGGGGCAAAATGTGACACTCTGCAAGGCTGACCCACACAGGGAAGTTTCAGGTCCACATACAGAGACCTCCCTGAGCATGCCAGGCACACATATGTCCATGATCTGGGGTTTAAAGGGGCTGGTAGCAGCCCAATCCTGCTGGAGTTACTGTCTCTCTCTTTTTCTCCTGTCTCTCTCAATCTTGGAAGAAATAAACTTTTTAAAAAAAGGATAGTTATTAGTATAGCATCAAAATTTCCTTTCAGGGACCAGTAGTTAGCATGGACTCCCATGTAGTCAACTGCAGTTCAAGTCCTGGACCCGGTGGCTTAAACTCACGCCAGGCACGTGTGCGTGCGTGCCCAAGATCCTGAGAGGAGAATGGAGGAAAAGGGATTGTGGCATGACCATCCCCCCTCGGGGAGTGATTTTTTGCTTTCTGTCTCTCTGTCTCTGTCTTTCTGGTGAGCACACGTGCCCTATAGCAAAAACCTCTTCAAAAAAAAAAAAAAAAGAAAAAAATTTCCTGTCATACAAGCCATCAATAATAATTGCAATGATTTGCCCCCATATACATTAGATCGTATCAGTATGACTTCCAAGGTTATAGTAGCTTAACTGCCACCACGCTTATATTTCGAAATTCAGGAAGAAGAGATCTTGCCACTAAAAGTTTTGTCTGGCAGAGGCTAGAGGGTCAGCAGAGGAGCACTGATAGGATAGGGCAGTTACAGGTGTCAGGGACCTTCTGAATCTCAAGTACCTAGGAAGAAGAGAAATATGTCAGCATAGGGACAGGGACAGCATGGAAGAACTGACAATGTCCGTGTAATCCACAAATTCTCACAGATTTCAAACTCTTCCCCAGATAAACACTCTTCAAGAACTGCTGACAACAAACCAAACAAACTTCTTCTTTCCTGTGTTCCCCTTTAGGAAAAGAAATTATCTAGCAGCAAAATAACTACCCCAAATGGAGCTACTGGGAAGACAATTGAAGGGCTTCCCTCTGCTTAATTAAACATGTCAATGATAAAACTGTTTTGACCAGGATAAACACAATGGCTCAATCAATCTTGGTGCATTAGAATAGCGGTTTCTGATCCTAACCACTACACTGTCTTTTAAAGATGTAATTGTAAATTATAATGAAGTCCTCAGTAGTCAGACTCTGCCCTTCTTGGCTTAATGCCGTCGTTAGCGCAAAGTCAGCAAATGCCGAACATGTAGACAAGTGGACTGGCTCTAAGCCCAGCTTCTTAGATTTCATGGATGTTCCTCAGTGGGTTTAACTGGAGCTTCTCTCTTTTACAGTCAACACAAGCAAAAGAAAAAAATCTTTCTTTTTATATCACAGTTCCTTAGCTGTATTTGAGTAAAAACGTTTGCTGCATTTATACATATACACTCATTTTGAAAGGCTAATCTTATGCAGTGTTATCCAAGAATAAAACACTTTTACTTGGATTTACTTCAATTAGTTATGTTCATAACAAGATTCAGTACAAAATCATTGCCAAAGTTACTATTGTAATGTCAATGCAACGGTGCACTGAAGTATAAGTTTAAATATTATTTACAGTGGAGGGAAAAAATGCTGCCTTTATAATCAAAGGTATATCATTTCTAATTTATAGAGAAGGAAGAGAAAAAATAAGACAAATATTGGCTTGTCAGAAAAGTCATGACGCATCTTGGCATAGAAAAACAGGAAAAATACAGCATGACTTTTCTGACAACCCAATATATCAAGCCATGACTTGAAAGACCTTTCTTTAGCTGAGTTATGAAAATAGAGAATATTTTGCAACTTTCTTAGAAAGACTGCATCTTAATTATTCTTTTAGCAGCTTTGCTTACATAAAGAGATAACTTTTATACAGCTTTGCCTGGAACCCTCTCTGTGTAGAGGTATTTCCTGGAAAGACATCCATACTCAAGTAATACAAAAAACATTCATTGCAACTTGAACTTCTGTCATGTGGTACTTTAGCCATATATTGACTGTTCTATTTTACTTTTATTTTTATTATTATTTTTTCTGGGGAGAGGTTTTCGCTATAGGGTGCGTGTGCTCACCAGACAGACAGAGAGACATAGAGACAGAAAGTGAGAAATCACCCCCCAGGGGGGATGATCACGCCGCCATCTCTTCTTCTCCATTCTCCTCCTGGGATCTTGGGCATGCACGCGCACGTGCCCGGAGTGAGTTTTAAGCCACCGGGTCCAGGACACGAACCGTGGTCAACTACGTGGGAGTCCAGCAACATAGTCATTACGCTAACTGCTGGTTCCCTTTACTTTTATTATTGAGAAAATCTTAGCAGAGACATATCTTCCAAATTAGGCATAGTGGGGGTTGGGGTTATAGGATCAAGTACATGATGATCAACAACCCATCATCATGGGGAGCAGGCTTACAGGGAAAACGACCTTAACATCGGTAAGGTCCAGGGGCCACAGGTAATGTGGCAGTTAAGGTGCTGGACAGCTACATGACCAACCATGGTTTCAGTCTTAGACCCAGTAACTTGAAGATCACACCTGACACGTTGTGTATGTGTGCCCAAAAATCCCAAAAGGAAACTGGAGGAGAAGGGATTTGATGTGGCCATCCCCCTCTGGGGGGTGATTTCATACTTTCTCTCTGTGTGCCTGTCTCTGTCTCTCTCTCCCAGTGAGCACATGGTCCTATGGTAAAAATCTAAATAATAAAAAAATAAAAGCAGTAAGTCCAAAATGTACACCAACATCTCCTAACCCTTCCCAGCCAGTATCTCCCTTATGGATTTTCTGTAGCACTTTCCTCTTCTCTGTACAAAATTTTTGAACTTTAAACTGTCTCTAAACTTTTTTCTTATCCACATCACATTGTACACAAAATAACTTCTCTGGTTTCTCATTGAGACAAATGACCTTTTGTGGGGGACACTGTGCTTACTGCCCTAACATTAATTGAATTCTTCTTCATAGTATGGCAGCTACCGTGTCAGAGGGAATGATTCTATCTTTATCTCACAAAGGGATCCTAACTGGACTAAAGCAGTCAGGAAAATGCCATAATATTGCAAATGGCTAGGCTTAAGACTATCAATGAAGGATATTGCTCTGTCTTAATATCTTCTGGGTCTGTGAGTTAAGAGTGTCCAAAAAGATCAAAGCTCAAGACTTGGTTGGTGATGGATGGCAGTTAGCCCTCTTCTTCAGTCCTGATTGGTGCTGGTAGTGATCTAACTACAAAAAAAAAAAAAAAAACAAAAAACAAAAAAAAAAAACTAAAACAAAAACAAAAACTCTTTTTTAAAAATATATTCTATATTCTATTTTATTTTTTCTTATTGTTTATATTCGATCGCTGTATATCTTTACAACACAGAAAACAAATACACTGTATGTTAGTCTCAAGGATATTACTATACACATTGTCATCAACAGATATTTTCCCATTTCTGTGTCCATTGAATGTTTTACTTCTTTTTTATATCTCTTGATTCCCTGCCTATCCTCCATCCATTTCTCACCCTCCTCCCACAGTCTCTGGTATCCATTGTTGCCTTTAATGCTTTTATACCTTTCAATCTTTCAGTTTCTGCCATACAGTGTAGACATCTGGTATATATTAAGTGGTGACATACAATGCCTCTCTTTCATAGTTTGATTTGCTTTGCTTAGCATTAACTCCTCCATATTCATCCATTTTCTATCAAATGCCAGGGTTCCAGTGTTTTTATGGCTGAGTAGTATTCTATTGTGCATGTGTGCCACACTTTTTCAATCCATTCATTTGTTTTTGGACATTTGGGTTGGTTCCATGTCTTAGCAATTGTGAATAATGCTGCAATAAACTTGGACGTGCAAGTGTTTTTCCGACTTTATGTTTTCCTATCCTTTGGGTAGATACTCAGGACTGGAATTACTTGATCATATGGTAGTTCTATTTGTAGGTCTTTGAGGAACTTCCATATTATTCTCCACAGTGGTTGTAGTAATTTATTGTATATTCCCACCAACAAGTGTAGGAGAGTTTCCTTTCCACCGGAGCCTCTCCAGTATTTATCATTCTTTATTTTTTAAATCTTAGCTATTCTGTCTAGGGTTAGGTGATATCTCACTGTGGTTTTGATTTGCATCTCCCTGATAATAAGAGATGTTGGACATTTTTTCATAGCTTTTTTGGCTATTTGTATTTCTTCCTTAAAGAGTCTGTTCAGCTCATTTGCCCATCTTTTTTTTTTTTTTTTAGAGATATTTTGACCATAGGGCACATGTGCTCTCCAGAGAGACAGACAGAAAGTGAAAAATCACTCCCCAGGGGGGATAGCCATGCTGCAATCCCATTTCCTCCATTCTCCTCTTCGGATTTTGGGCATGCACACACACACACCTGGTGTGAGTTTTAAGCCACCAGGTCCAAGACTTGAACTGCTGTCAACTATATGAGAATCCAGCAATGTAACCATTACACCAACTGCTGATCCCTTTCCCATCTTTTAATTGGATTGATTGTTTTTTTCTTTTGGGGGGATGGGCTGGGGGAGTGGTAAGCTGCTTGAGTTTCCTGTATATTCCAGTTATCAGTTCCTTATTCGAATGTATTGCAAATATATTCTCCCACTCCAAGGGCTGTCTCTTTACTCTAATTATTGTTTTGCTGTGCAGAAGCTTTATAAACTGATGTAATCCCACTTGCTTATTTTGGGGATTACAGCCTTTGTTTTGGGGGTCTTACTTACAAAAGAACTGTTCCTGAAGACAAAGCTAATGCAGGGAGGAGTAGAATCAAGGTAATTTAATAAAACCAGACCAGGAACTCTGGTCAAATCTCATCTGAAGTTTAATGTTACATTAAACTTTGAACATCCCTTTATTGTTTAAACCACTCTACATTGGTCAGTTCAGTTATTATTTAAATGCTGTATGCCTTTTCCCCCTCCCCTATTCCCATTGACTATGAATTGAAGGTAAGGAAAATTGACCTTAATTATTTAGGTTTTCCCAGACTACTTCCAAAGTAGTATGCACCGAGTAGAAACTCTGAGAAGTCTGGATTCAAAGTCATGAAACCAGGCCCCCACATGAAGAACTTCCATGACCTCAGGCAAGTTGCTCATACCTTAGTTTCTTCCATTTTAAAATAGAGATATTAGAATTATAAGGATTCAAGGAAATAATATTCAGAATAGCACCTGACACTTTGCTGTCATTATTTAGTAAACAAATGAAAAGTTCTAACAGCCATTTCTTTACAACCCACATATAAAAATATACACCCTCCTCTATAATGATTATCATCATCTCTAACTTTCTGTCCCCCATTTCTTTAAAAGTCATCAGAAGATCTTTGTGCTGTACCAAGCTACTGTCACAAGCTTGTTTGGGTTAAGTAGCACTTCAATTTCAAGGTCATATCGTTTCATGCAGCTTTTTTTTTTTTTTTTTTTTTTACTTTTTAAAAAAGGTATGTCTTTAATGTAATGTAGTTCGGGGTCATGAATTTTATTTGGTACACACACTTGCTAAAATTGGACAGGACATATTCTGAGCTCTTCAAGAATAAAACGTTTCACTGATTTTTGTTTACGCCTTTCACAGCAAATAGTGTAATACCTGACATAAAAGGAGACTTCTAAAAATGCATAGAAAATAGAATTAAAATACAAGTTTATTTTGGTGTAAACAAATTTTGAAACCCACACATACCTTTTCCATAACACACACTTTTCACAAACGTTTTAAAGAGCCCTCATATACCATGTACTCAGTAAATATGAGTTGACCAAGTGAAGAAATGTTAGCATTTACCTAAAATTAAGTTTAAAAGAATATTTTGCAGAATGAGCTAAGATATTTATAATGAATCTATCATCTATAATAAATCCAAGGTTTATTCTCACAGTTTTGACCAGCTGTATCATAGTTTTAAATTTGCAAAGAAAAAAATTTGATTTGAGTTTTCACTGAAAAAATGTTCTGATTTGTTATATCATTCTTTTTATCAAAACAACCTATGTTAGTGACTTTCTGTCTTCTCCACTTAGAGTGTGAAAATATAACAAAAATTTATTTTAGCTAGCAATGTTTTCTGGATGTGGTAGAATCCAGTTGTACATAAACTATGATGTGATCACCATGTGTGCATGTGGGTACATACATTGAGGGGAGATGCCCAGCTGGTTTGTATCGTCCACTCTTCCAGCCACAATTTCACTGTTTCAGGAGCAGGCATGTGACCTAAATGTCCAATCAAGGTGAACTTCAGAATTTAAATTTAGAAAGCTGGCTACAAATGTTCCCTTTCTCCCTCCTAAAAATTATTATAAGCCATATAGAGTCTAAAATTCCCAACCCATCATTGGTTGGAAGATGAAGTCAACCAATGAAAAAGCTGGCTGAAGAAGCTATAAGAAAATTGAAAGAATTGCAGAAAATGAATTAAGCTGAAATCTCCTAGATTTCTAGTTATGGGAACAAGTGAGTTAAGCTGATTTTCTGTGTTTTGCCTCCAAAAGCACTTGAAGACCTTTGAATAGGTGTTTGAGTTTCACAGATGTATGCTTTCATTAATACTTTATCAAACAGTCATTAATTTTATCCTGGAGGAAGAAAAGAACTGTAAACAAATACTGAATACTAGTTAGTAAATTCATGTCAAACATTTTGGGGAAAGTATATTATTGTCTGAAACTTACTTTGAAAGCTTTTTAAAAAGTGAATTAATGGGGGAACCAGCAGTTAGCGTAATGGCTATGTCGCTGGACTCCCACGTAGTTGACTGCGGTTCGTGTCTCGGACCCGGTGGCTTAAAAAACTCACGCCGGGCGCGTGTGCGTGCGTGCCCAAGATCCCGAGAGGAGAATGGAGGAGAAGGGATTGCGGCGTGACCATCCCCCCTGGGGGGTGATTTCTCGCTTTCTGTCTCTATGTCTCTCTCTGTCTGTCTGGCGAGCGCACACGCCCTACAGTGAAAATCTCTCCAAAAAAAAAAAGAAAAAGAAAAAGATAAAAAAGTGAATTAATGGGAGACCAGCAGATGGCATAATGGTTATGTTGTTAGACTTCCATGTAGTTGACTACAGTTCAAGTCCTAGACCTGGTGCCTTAAAACTCACACCAGGCATGTGTGCCCAAAATCCCCAGAGGAGAATGGAAGAGAATGGATTACAGTATGAACATCCCCCAGGGGGGCAATTTCTCTCTTTCTATCTCTTTGTCTCTGTCTCTCCGGCAAGCACATGTGCCCTATAACAAAAATCTCTGTCTAGGAAAAAAAAAATAAGGAAAAAGTAAATTAATGGATGGATATAAGGATAGTTACATGATAAAGCAATCACAGCAGAATGTTAATTGTGGAATCTAAGTGGTGGAAATAAAGGTATGTACTATAAAATTCTTTAACTTCTCTGTATATTTGAAACTTTTTATAAAAAGATGTGGGAAGAAAGAAGCTTCAGTTCATTCTTATTCCTTATAGTGGACATCCTTAAATACTTTGTGATGACTTCTGTTTGTTCAAAGTATGACAAAATAATAAGTGGGTTTCTTTTTTCTTTTTGGTTTAGTTTGGAATAATTTTATTTAACTTTATTTATTATTACTACTATTATTATTGTTACTATTTTCCAGTTTGATCAGAGAGAGACAGAGAAAGAGAAAGAGGGAAAAGTGAGAAAGCAAGTCACCAGGTCTGGGACTCAAACCATGGTTGGCCATGTGGGAATCCAATACCTCTAACCATCATGCCCTGATAATACGTGTTCTTTATTATGATGACAAGTTCTATTAGTCTTCTCAGTTGATGATTTAGTTTATGCTCATTGTAAGAATGTTTACCAGCATTCATAAAATAAATTCTAACAAAACTGAAGTAAAATGAATCATGGTTATGTATTAGATCAATCCCTCAAAACCACATCCCTAAATGGCATTATTGTTGTCAGTTCCTCAGAACAAAAATAGTACATTGAGTAGGAACTTTGGTAAAGTCTTATTTTTATCAATTCTAGTGTAACTTAATTAAAGATAATATAAAGAAGGGCTGGTCCTATGGCCGAGTGGTTAAGAGAGCTAGATCCCATGTGGCTGACTGCCTAATTTAAATCCTGGCTTCAGTGGCTTGAAAAACACATCAGGCATGTATGTGTGAATGCCCAAAATTTCAACAGGATGGAGAAATGAAGGAAAGAGATTGCAGTGTAGCCACACCCCATTGGGGGTGCTTTCTCCCTTTCTTTCTCCATCTCTCTCTGGCCAGCACATACACCATCTGACAAGAAAAAAATTTTTTTAAAGACAACATAAGGAGAACTTCACACTTCAATATAAAACACAGTTATATATCACTAAAGGAAATAAATCCTGCTTTTTGCACTGAATATATTTTGTGCAAATCATTTTCATTTATAGAAATGTTAAAGAGTAAAAGGTAAGTAGGACTTGTATAAAAAAAAATTCCTTTCTTTCTGGGGAAGATAAAACAGTTGAAAAGTAAAACAGTAGCTCCACAAGCCAAGAAATTCACGCTTGATGCACTCAGTGTATGTGCTTAGGAATAGGGTGCAAATCTCTCTATAAAAGGAATTGAGTTTTAAGTAGTAAATTACACCAAGCCCTTCATTAGAAATAGGGTCAGCTCCATGGCAGAGCAGTAAAACACTGGTCAAGCAATGCTGGATCCATATAGAAGATCACAGGTTCAATTCCTCCATAGACCTATATACACACAGGGTATGATCTTGTCTGACTGGAAGGGTCGAATGGGAGATTTAGGGTATGAGACCTTCTTTTTTTTCTTTTTTTTGGAGAGGTTTTTTTTTTTCGCTATAGGGCGCGTGCGCTCGCCAGACAGACAGAGAGAGACATAGAGACAGAAAGCGAGAAATCACCCCCCAGGGGGGATGGTCACGCCGCAATCCCTTCTCCTCCATTCTCCTCTCGGGATCTTGGGCATGTACGCACAAGTGCCCGGCGTGAGTTTTAAGCCACCGGGTCCGGGACACGAACCGCGGTTGACTACGTGGGAGTCCAGCGACATAGCCATTACGCTAACTGCTGGTTCCCAGGTATGAGACCTTCTTATGTGTGGTTTTTTCTCTTTAACATGGAAAAAAATCCTTTCTGAACATATTTGCTTTGTAAGTTTGCATCTTCACATCCTGGTTGTTCTTAAGCCAGCATGTAATTATACACTTCTACACTGTGCCCCTTCCTAGTGTTTTTTGCTTTTTCTGTCTAGACGCCCCTCACAACTCACAGTATATTCCTACAGAATTTCACAACTTGTTAGATGTTGGCCAAACTTCACACATAATGAAATGTGGTGATTAACAGAACCCTAATGACAATAGGGTGGCAGACACAAAAGGAGAATTTTTCTTGAGGAGAGAGTATTCATCAGAATGTTCATTTGTTGCTCATACCTTAAGTCAAGGTCAGACCGGTTTTCTGCATCCTGCCTCATGTACCCACAAAGTGCAGGGTTCAGTGTTCTGTAATAGTTTCCCCACCCTGAGAAGAACCTCGGCAAGCTGGATTAAAATAAACAAACAACAGAACATAAAAGTGAAGCCTGAAGGTTACCGATGGAAAGACATGACCCTTTCTCAACGGATATTAGTTGTAATCGACCTCCTCTTCTGCAGCTGCCAAGGGCTTTCCCAGCTGGAGGTCCTGACATTTGTCCCCTTTTGCCACACCCTTGCAACAGCTGTTATCTGAAAGTGGGGATAAAAAAGGATATCTTGTCCCACACTCCAGGGTGTTTTCTTTCACTATCTCTCCTCCCCTATCCACCTATCTCTCCTCCCCTATCCAACCTTTGAAGTATCTTAAAAACTACAGAAAAAAATATTGTTAAAGCTCTGTGCAGATCTGAGTAAGTCAGTGCTCTCCATGAACACTCCAAAGGATGGAACCCCTCTCAGTCAGACCTGATGAAAGTAGCTTGAGTAGCACCTGCCCACCCCAAGAGGAACAGCTGCTTACAAACATGCTGCCTGTCCCACTAAGCCCTCTCCCCCAATTCTGTTGCCACTATGTCCTCCAAGTATCTAATGATCCATACAGACTGTCACTGACATGACCTTTCAAGTTCAGTTAGGATGATAAAAATTAGAAGAAGAATCTTAGATATGGTATCTGCCTCTTTTTGATAAATGATGAGAGGAACACAGAAAAGTGTGATTATTATGTAGAGAGAGTTGATCAATGCTATTCCCATTGTCTTTTCCTAATCACTGAACTCTTGGAAACTATCCACTTAAGAGCTACCACCTCATGATGGGAAATGACTCCCGATCCAAATGAATGCTAAAATATCAGAAGGTGGGTTGTACCGTGGTGTAGTAGTTAATGAAGTCAGATCGCACATGGCTAACTATGGTTCAAATCCTGGCCCTGTTGGCTAGAAAAACACCAGGCATATGTTCATATATGTCCTCAATCCTAACAGGATGGAGAAATGGAGGAGAAGTGACTGCATTATGAACATGCCCCATTGGAAGGTGCTTTCTCTTTCCTGCTCTGTCTTTGTCTCTCTCTCTGTCTCTGGTGAGCACACATATCTCTGGCAGTTAAGAAAATAAAAAATAAAATAACAGAAGCACACAATCTTGCATCACCTTGCATTCTCATCTTTTAAGGTTTATGTAACTTATTTTGAGGCTTACTAATTCCAAAGCTGGCGGGAACCATAAATATCAGCTTTAGCATTTTAGAAAAGTAATCACAAATATATTATTCACAAACAATTACACTAAGTCATTTCAAAAAAAGTTTATGTAAGAACAACTACATAAGGATTCAACATAATTTCAAAAGCATTTGAGCATATACCAGGCATCTTGCTTTGGCATGATACTTTTTTTGCAAATTATAAAGTACTTTTGCATATTCTCTCTCCATGTATGAAAGTTTTTATTGAGGACTAGTTATGTGCCAGGATTGTGCTCCCTGCCCTCACAGCCAAGGTAAAGCAGAAAAGACATTCACAGGAAAAGGCTCTGTTGGAAAAACCTTTGATTCAAAGGCAAACATCCTATATTAGTTCATTTCTTTTCTTTTTTCCTTTTTTTAGAGAGATATTTGCTATAGGGTGTATGCACTCTCCAGAGACACAGGGTGAGATAGAGAGACAGAAAATAAGAACTCACCCCCCTAGGGAGATGGCAATGCTGCAATCCCTTCTCCTCCATTCTCTTCTTGGGATTTTTGGCATGGATGCACACACACCTGGCATGAGTTTTAAGCTGCTAGGTGCAGGATTTGAACTGCATTCGACTATGTGCGAGTCCAGTAATGTAACCATTACACCATCTGCTGATCCCTGTACATTAGCTCATTTCCATGCATTGACCCCAAATGCAGTGACTCTCTGTCTCCTAAAGCCCCTCTCCTTTTCTTCATCTGTACAGTCAAGTAATTCCTAACGCAAGTATAGCTTCAGTGATCTTTAGAAGAATAAAATTGTAAATAAAAAATTGTAAAGAATAAAATTCTATCCTGTCTGTTTGAATCCATGGATTTCAGTGATAGTTTCTAGAGGGCAGCTTTCCTGTTATTTCCTTCCATTATGTTTCTTAGAGATAAGCTTCCACACTAATGATTGCTAGCAGGGGTAACCCCCTAAGATAATCTGTAGGCCAACCTTAAAGTTCTTTGTGTTCAAAGTTCAATAAATTAAGTTATTTCATAACTTTTAAAGTTTAATAAAATAAGTTATTTTTCCTATACTGCATATTCTAAATTCCATATCTTATATTTGATTTATTGTAGTTCGGTCTTTCATTCAACAGGCTGGTTTTTACTTTTTTGTTTACACACAGCATCAACCTGGGAAAACAAATTTAGGAAAAAACTCAATATTTATGGAACACGCTTTTATGGGAAAGACAACAGAAAATCTATAAGGACATAGAAAGGTAGTCTGTTATAGCAAAAAAAAAAAAAAGGAAAATTTATCTGGAACGGCAGTTAGCATAATGGCTATGTCACTAGACTCCCATGTAGTCGACCGTGGTTTGAGTCCCAGACCTGGTGGCTTAAACTCATGTCAGGCATGTGTGCATGCATGCCCAAGATCCTGAGAGGAGAATGAGAGAAGGGATTGCGAAGTGGCCATCCCCCACCCCGGGGAGAAGGGGGGTGATTTCTCGCTTTCTGTCTCTCTGTCTCTATCTTGGTGGTGAGCGCATGTACCCTACAGCAAAAACCTCTAAAAATTTTTTTTTATAAAAGATAAATTTATGAAATGATTTGAAAGAACTACAGTTTCCTAATTGACAAACAATTACACTAAGTCATTTCAAAAAAAGTTTATGTAAGAACAACTACATAAGGATTCAACATAATTTCAAAAGCATTTGAGCATATACCAGGCATCTTGCTTTGGCATGATACTTTTTTTGCAAATTATAAAGTACTTTTGCATATTCTCTCTCCATGTATGAAAGTTTTTATTGAGGACTAGTTATGTGCCAGGATTGTGCTCCCTGCCCTCACAGCCAAGGTAAAGCAGAAAAGACATTCACAGGAAAAGGCTCTGTTGGAAAAACCTTTGATTCAAAGGCAAACATCCTATATTAGTTCATTTCTTTTCTTTTTTCCTTTTTTTAGAGAGATATTTGCTATAGGGTGTATGCACTCTCCAGAGACACAGGGTGAGATAGAGAGACAGAAAATAAGAACTCACCCCCCTAGGGAGATGGCAATGCTGCAATCCCTTCTCCTCCATTCTCTTCTTGGGATTTTTGGCATGGATGCACACACACCTGGCATGAGTTTTAAGCTGCTAGGTGCAGGATTTGAACTGCATTCGACTATGTGCGAGTCCAGTAATGTAACCATTACACCATCTGCTGATCCCTGTACATTAGCTCATTTCCATGCATTGACCCCAAATGCAGTGACTCTCTGTCTCCTAAAGCCCCTCTCCTTTTCTTCATCTGTACAGTCAAGTAATTCCTAACGCAAGTATAGCTTCAGTGATCTTTAGAAGAATAAAATTGTAAATAAAAAATTGTAAAGAATAAAATTCTATCCTGTCTGTTTGAATCCATGGATTTCAGTGATAGTTTCTAGAGGGCAGCTTTCCTGTTATTTCCTTCCATTATGTTTCTTAGAGATAAGCTTCCACACTAATGATTGCTAGCAGGGGTAACCCCCTAAGATAATCTGTAGGCCAACCTTAAAGTTCTTTGTGTTCAAAGTTCAATAAATTAAGTTATTTCATAACTTTTAAAGTTTAATAAAATAAGTTATTTTTCCTATACTGCATATTCTAAATTCCATATCTTATATTTGATTTATTGTAGTTCGGTCTTTCATTCAACAGGCTGGTTTTTACTTTTTTGTTTACACACAGCATCAACCTGGGAAAACAAATTTAGGAAAAAACTCAATATTTATGGAACACGCTTTTATGGGAAAGACAACAGAAAATCTATAAGGACATAGAAAGGTAGTCTGTTATAGCAAAAAAAAAAAAAAGGTAAATTTATCTGGACCGGCAGTTAGCATAATGGCTATGTCACTAGACTCCCATGTAGTCGACCGTGGTTTGAGTCCCAGACCTGGTGGCTTAAACTCATGTCAGGCATGTGTGCATGCATGCCCAAGATCCTGAGAGGAGAATGAGAGAAGGGATTGCGAAGTGGCCATCCCCCACCCCGGGGAGAAGGGGGGTGATTTCTCGCTTTCTGTCTCTCTGTCTCTATCTTGGTGGTGAGCGCATGTACCCTACAGCAAAAACCTCTAAAAATTTTTTTTTATAAAAGATAAATTTATGAAATGATTTGAAAGAACTACAGTTTCCTAATTGATGTGAAAGAACTAGTTTCCTAAAACTTAGCTAAAATGCATTGTATAGTAAATTGCTTTTTGAAAATAGACTGTAATGATTGGATTAGATTGTTGCAATTAGCATATTTAGTCTAGGTAGAAGAGCATAACTGAAAGGGTTGAAGTGTTTTCTGTCTTACTTAGGCATTCCTCATTACATTTTTAATTCTTCCCACCCCACTTCCATTCTCACAGATGGCAAAATAGGAAACTGCAATTTATCTTTCCATCAAAATGGTTACAAACTCAGAATAAAGAGAGTCTAAATTAAGTGCTCTAAACCATATGGCAAGGAAGACTCAGGTTAATAGTTTGTAGAGAAAATGATGATTCTAGCTGGTCAAAAGATAAACATTTCTAGGAAGAAATTAAATTCTTCCCAAGAGAATGGAAAAGCCATTTGTCTACTTTGTTTGCAAAAGTTGTCACACTAGCATGTATTCTCATATACATGATTGTGTTTTATATTCATTTTAGCATTACATTTTTTAACCCTCTACATCACTAGTCAAGAATACTACCAATACATATCAATCAAGTCAACCATTTAATGTATACAATTTAGTAGTTTTAAGCATGTACACAAAGTTGTGCAACCATTACAAAGACCAAGTCTAAAAGATTTTCAGGGCCACCCAAGGACATGGTGGTTAAGGTGACAAAATCCCACATGGTGGTTAAGGTGACAGGATCCCACTTGACTGGACGGTTTGAGTCCCAACCTGGAGACTTGAGGGACATGTTGAACAATGTGTGTGCATGCCCAAATCCTGAAAGGAGGGAGAAATAGAGAAGAGATTGCATTATGACCATATCCCATAAGAATGCTTTCTCACTCTCTCTCTCTCTCTTTCTCTCTGTCTTTCTCTAGCAAACACATACACCCTCTGGCAAATTTATTAAAAATTCAACACTCTCGAAAAGAAACTCCAGGGACCAGTAGATGGTGTAATGGTTAAGTTACCGGACTCCCACATAGTCGACCGCAGTTCCAAGTTCTGGACCTAGCACCTTAAAACTTAGAGAAGTATTTCATGTGGGTAAAGTCTTTTTACAAGCGAAATGAGAAATAGTGATTGATTGCTTAAAAAAAATTGGAATAAAATAATGATAATAATGATGGGGAAAAACAATGAAAACATATTGAATGATGAAGTGGGGAGATTAATGTCTCTGTATTGACTGACATGCATGGCATTCCTTGCAATGTAATACACTGTAAAGTTATATGCAATCCAATTTAATATAAACAAGATTATGATGATAAAAAATTAAAAAAAAAAAAAAAAACAAGCCAAAAAAAAAAAAAAAGAAAACTTAGCCGGGCGCATGTGTATGCATGCCCAAAATCCTGAGAGGGGAATGGAGGAGAAGAGATTGCTGTGTGGCCATCCCCCCTGGGGGTGATTTATCTCTGTCTTTCTCTCTGGCAAGCACACACATGCTATAGCAAAAATCTATCTAAAAAAAGAAAGAAAGAAAGAAAGAAAGAAAGAAAGAAAGAAAGAAAGAACGAACGAACCCATTAGTGGTTCCTTCCATTTCCCCCTACCTTGCGCCTCCAGCCAACAATCTACTTTTTTAAAAAAGAATTATTTATTTGGGATCCAGCAGGTGGTGTTTTGGCTAAGGTACTGGACTCCCACATGGTTGACTGTGGTTCAAGTGCTGAACTTGGCAACTTGAAACTCATGCTGGGCATGTGTGTGTGCCCAAAATGCTGAGAGGAGACTGAAGAAGGGATTGGAGCATGACCTTCCCCCCAGGGGTAATTTCTTGCTTTCTGTCTGTCTCTCTCTGTCTCTCTAGTGAGCACATGTGAGGCCTACCTATAGCAAAAATCTCTCTCTTTCTCTCAAAAAGAATCATTTAATTTTATTCATTATTTTAAATTTGCTATAGGACATGTCCACTCACCAGAGCGAGACAGAAAGAGAGAGAGAAAGTGAGAAAGCAAGCCTCCAGGTCTGGCACTCAAACAATAGTCAACCATGTGGGAGTCTAGCATCTAAACCACCATGCTACCTACTGGTCCCACCAATCTATTTTCTGTCCCTATATATTTGCCTATTCTGAACATTTAATATAAATTGAGTCATATGATATGTATCCTTTGGGACCACCAGATAGCTAGATAACCACCAGCTAGTGGTTAATGGAGCTGGATTCCATATGGCCAACTGAGGTGTGAGTCCTGGCCTCAGCGCTTGAAGAACAGCCAAAATGAGAAAAGGTTGGAGAAATAAAAGAGAGAGGATTGCTGCATAACCATACCCACTGAGTGTAGTACTTTCTACCTCCCTCTCTGTCTCTGGTGAGTGCAAATTCCCTCTGGAAATTAAAAAATATATTTTATATATATATATATATATACACACACACAATATATATATATATATATATACATACACACACACACACACATTATATATATATGGCCAGTAGGTGGCGAGGTAGTTAAAGCACTGGGCACCCACATGACTGACTGTTGTTCGAGTCTTGAACTCAGCGACTTGAATATCATGCTGGGCACATGTGCATGCATGCCTAAGATCCCAAGAGGAGAATGAAGGAGAAGGCATTGTGGCGTGACCATTTTCCTCCCCACCCTCCCGGGGTCGGTGATTTCTAACTTTCCCTCTTTCTATCTCTGTCTCTCTCTGGCGAACATACACATACTATGGCAAAAACCTAAAAAAAACTAAAAAAATATATCTGTATGTGTATGTCCTTTTATGTCTGTCCATAGCATAATCTTTCCAAGGCTCACACATACTGCACCATGTATCAATACTTTATTCCTTTTTATTATTGAGTAATATTCCATTATATATACCACACTTTGTCTACTCACTCAACAGTTGATGGACATTTTTTTTTTACTATTATGAATAATATTGCTGTGAACATTTGTGTACAAGTTTTTGTGTGAATATATGTTTTCATTGTTCTTGAATATATGCCTCAGTGGAATTTCATATACTAACAGTGTTTAATCTTTGAGGATCTGTCAGCAGGTTTTCCAAAGTAGCTACACCATTTTACATTTCTACTAATAGTGTATGAAGCTTCTAGTTTTTCCACATCCTTGCTAGTGCTTATTATAATCTACCTCTTTTATTATAGCCATCTTGGGGAGTGTGAAGGGATATTTGAATGCATTCTTAAGATGCAAAAATACGTAAACACACTGAGCAAGGAAGTAAAATCTTTTATGACAAGAGAGAAGCATAAAAAGAATTAAAGAAAAGGTCCTACAGTCCAGCTGGAGAAAGAAACAAGAGATCTTTTGGGGTCTATTCTTGATTTCTTGTTTTCATGCAACCAACTGCCCTCACGAAAGTGTCATAATTGTGGAGCCAGCTCCCAATTTCACATCTGGAGCTTATAATAATCAGAACACTATTGCTGGTCTAGTGATTTATTTTATGAAGTTCCTTTCCATGTCATATCCCATTTGATCCAACACCACAAATGTTTTGTTGGAAGACATTATCCCATTCTGCAGGGACAGGCTCTAAGGACTGCAGAGGTTAACTAACATTCTCAACAGAACATAGTTTCAAAAACGGGGAAGAAAAAAAAGAAAAAAGAAAAGAAATGGACAGCACTAGACCTGGAAGTCACGTTTTTTATTTCAAGTCCTAGTTTTTGGTTTCTTGTTTCCTCATTCTCATTCACCTTATCTTTGATGACTCATGAAGTAATGAATGCAAAGACAAGAGAAAGCAGGGGGTATGTATGAAGCAATTGGAGAGTGGAGGCCGGGGCATCACAGTGTCCACAGTCACATGATGAGAGGGTAGAGGGTGACAGGGGACAGACAGACATGTTGTGAGGGAAGTACTGACAATGATGGGTAAGCTCCCATTCCTCCAGTCAGCAG
>NW_006159447.1:3103679-3160026 GCF_000334495.1 Tupaia belangeri chinensis | reverse complement strand
CAAGCAGGAAGCCAGGCATATGGTTATGACCCTAAACTCTAAAAAAGACGCTACTGTGTACTAACATTAGTATATTGAGTGATATGCAACATTGACTAAAATACTTACTGAGTAGTTGCTGTGTGACAGTCACAATGCTAACATAGTTGAGCTTTTTTTAAAAAAGAATGATTAATATTTTACAAAGGAAAATGAAATCACTAACATTTATTAAAAGTTTGACATGGGCCACCTCATTTCTCATACAACTAACACCTGAAAGTGAAGTGTCATCAGAACCACTTCTCTAGAGAAGAGAAAGCTAAGGCATGAAGAGGTTAAGTGAATTGTTCCAAAATAGCAGAACTGTACAAGGTAGAGACAGAGCAGGAACCCAGCCAGCTTGCCTCTATATGCTGTGCTTCTCACCACTATCCACTCCTTCCTTTCAGATCTTGCTTGGCATGAAGTCACCTGCGGTGATGCAGAAAGACGACTAATAATTAATTCCAGGAACCATTTACTGACTGTTCACAAATGCATGAAGCCCAGGGGCAAATTCCCACGTCAACCCCAAAAGATTCTTTCATATTCTTTGTCATTTGACAGTTAAGGAAACAGAGGCTCAGAGAAGTAAATTAATTTTCCCAAAGTCACAGAGCCTCAAGAGCTAATCCTGACAAGGTGCTTACTTGTTACTCAGGCACTGTTCTAAGCATGAACTCATCTAATCTCATAATAACACTACAAGGTACAGTCTGCTACGACACATCATTCTTAATTAAATAATTTGTCTAAAGTCCTACACTAATAAGAATGTATGTAGCAAAACTAGGATTAGACCTAAATTGGAGAGTCCTACATATTTTTTTAAACTAAGAGGCCCAAGGATGGCCCTCAAATTTGCTGCAGTGAGGAGGGGTGACATGGAAGAGGGGAGTAAAAGTACTGTGGGGATCCCACAAAGGAGCATTTAAGTTGCATCTTGAAGGAGAAAGTGCTTAGTGGACAAAAAGCCCTCCAGCAATTTAGTACCCATTTGTAAAAGAGATAAAAAGTAACCCCATACAACCAAGGACTTTTTAAAATGACAATATTGTTATGGAAAGCAGAGAAACTAAACTGTTAAAAAGGAAATATTTCAGATTGAACTAGAAAACCTTTATATTAATTTTGCAATTAGAAAACAGTCTGGAGGAAAACAAGGTTTTATTCCCTTTCATTTGGACCACACATTAGAGAAATCAACAAGGAATAGAAATGTGCAATTTGCCTTTTATAACATTGAGCCCAACGGATTCTAACTTCCAATATTTACTTCCTCATAAAAGAGCTGCAAGCTGGGTGGTTACCAAACCCTCTGGGACCTTCACAAGATTCTCCTTCGGGTTCTAAAATAGAGCGTTTAGAAACCAAAATGAGCCTGGAAATTCAAGCCAAGAACTGAAGGAACAGGCGCACATGTCTCTGGTCAGGCCAGCCAGGGCCCGCGTATAAGTTGTGGCTCAAAGCTGTAGCGCTGGAATCTTTTTCCTGGCAAACTGATCCATGACCACACAAAGGGCAGCTGTGCAACCCGTCAGACAGTAAGTACAGTTCTTAAAACATAAGCCCAAGAAGGACTAGGAAGGTCTGGGAATGGCAAGAGAGGTTACAGATCATTACTTGCTCCCAGGTTCAGTGAGACCCAGCGACTCCTAATTCTCACAGCAGCCGCGGGCCTATGGATTCGGTTGCCCACAATGAGTGCACCCAGGGAGTTGCCAAAGCATTATGGCAACCAAGCAAGATGCCTCCACGCCCCCTTGCGGATTCGAACGATGACTGATGACGGCGTGCCAATGAAGTGATAGGGGCAGGGTTTCAGAAATGTTCTCAGTTTAGCCCCCGCGACCAGTCAAGGGAAGCGGCAGTGATTGGCCCCATTTTACAGATGGAAAAACAGGATGTTCAGGAGAATGAAGTAAGACTTGTCAGCAAAAAGGAAAAGAGCGAAGCGAACACAATTATTAGGGTTGCTCCTTTTATTTAGGAGTAGAGGGGTTTGGATCCACTGCGGGCCCCACTCCGACGCCTCTCGCTCTCTGGGTGGGACTACGAGCGAGCTGTCAGTTTGGCAGCGCCCAGGTACCTGGGGAGGGGGAAGTGCGCGCTGCGGGTGGCAGCGAGTCAGCTGGGCACAGGGCTGCGGCGGCTGGACTAGAGCGCAACGCGCACCACCCGCTCGCTGAGGTTGGACAATCCAGCGCAAGTGGGAAGTCTGCAGGGTTCAGGGTTGCAGCAGCCTGGCGCGAGTGCAGAAAGGACCATCCACGCGCCCGCAGCTGCCCGGGCGCCGGGCGCGAGTCTCAAGTCAAGAGCCACGACACGCGTGCGCTCAGGACTGCAGCGGGTACCGGCTGGCAGTGCCACCGTGAACCCACCCGCTCTATCCCTCGCCTTACCGTAGCTGCTCCCCGGTGACCAGGACCTCAGCCATGCGCTCCAGCTCCCTTTGCTGCGCCCCGCCACTCCCGTTGGTGCTGCCGTCACTGCCAGCGCTGCCAGCGCTGCCGCCTTCCTCCATGGTCCCGGCTGCGCCGCTACCACTGTCTCAGCTGTCCGCGGCGGGTTCGGGTGTTCAGATCAGTCTGCCCTCACAGAGGCCTCTCCCGCCATCTTTGTTCAGGGCAGTCCCATTGCTCAGACGCGATTGGCTGGAGAGGGAATCCCTATGGGTAGGCTGAGGTGCTAGGCAAGTCCGGGCCTAGGACCGGAGCTTGGGGGTGTGGCCGAAGGCCCTCGTGGTCGGGGGGCGGGGCCGAGGTAGGAAAATATAAACATCTGGGCGGGGCGCGCGTTGCGATCTGTGTGTGCTGGTGGAGGTTGAAGTCGGAGACTCGGTGCTTTACCCGCAAGGGTCGTTCTATGGAATCCTGCCGACAGGAGAGGAGGTTACTGGACGAATGTGAAGGCGTTTTTATTATACTTTTCATACCCCAAGTTACTAGGGAGTAAAATAATGTAGCCAAATAGTGAACAATAAAGGATATAATGAATGTCACTGCAGGCCATGGGGAAATTAAGCTTCATTCTCACCCCAAGCCCTCTCACCAAAGGCAGCTTACTTACCTTGTAGCGTAATCGATAAAGGATGCCGAACTGGGAATCAGACCTAGGATCCAGCTCCACACCTATAATTCTTTATCTAAATGTGTTTATAAAACAAAAATAACTGTGGCTACTACTTGCTGACATCTGCTGCATTAACGATAATTCAGCTGTGTTGTTAGCTCATTTAATTATTCCGGTAAATAAAAAAGAAGATATTGTCTTCAGGAAGCAGGATCAGAGAGGTGAACTTAGCTAAGCCAAGCAGGTAATAACTAAATCTGGAACTAAATCAACATTTAGCTCTTAAAAGTCTGTCTCTTAAAATAGTGATGTAATGGTATTGTCTGCCTGTAAGGAAATATGGAAGGGATTTTGATTAGTGGCAAATAAATGTCCTGGTTTTCTGTCTCATGCAGGTATAGAAGCTGGTCTGTAAGAAGGCCAAGGAATGCTATGACAGTGTTCCTGTTGCTGTAGGAACAATATCCGTGTTGATGTTTTCATGCACCCATGACAGTTTTTGAATATATACTAGTTTCTGCACTCTTACAACAGGTAAATGTGAAACTTTTTTAAAATCAGTACTGCCTTGAGAAACATAATGTCTCTATTGCAGGCATGTAGAAGTTTGCAGTTAACAATAACATGAAAGGGGCCTTGAAAACCAATTTCTCATCTGTGTGTATTTTGTACTAATTCTGCTATTTAAGAGTATTTGTGCCTACTTTTCTGCTATATTATTGTGTTTTATTGTTCTCTTTTGTCATTTTTCTTAAAATTTGCCAGAGAGTGTATGTGCTTGCCAGGGAGGCTGGAGGTGGGGAGGAAGTACCCATCACCACCATGGGGAATGGTCCACTGCAATCCCTTTTCCACTTCTCCTTTTAGGGTTTTGGGCACACTTGCACATGCGCTCAGCGTATTCCTCAAGCTGCCAGGTCTAAGACTCTACTTGGCAGTCAACTATATGGGATCCAACTGCCCTAATCACCATGCCATGGGCTGGCCTTGTTTTTGTTTTAAAGATCATACTAGCTTTGTCCAATATTCTACAGGACCACTCCTAGCTATTAATGTAAAATTTGCAACAATTTGTTGAGCATTTATTCTGTGCTTTGTATGGTGCTAACTAAGCACCTTGTTTATGTTATGTAATTTGTCCTCATAAAACCCTGAGAGGTATTATTTTCAACCTCCAAATGAGAAAGTTTAAGCATAGAAGGTTGAAATAATTTACCTAAATTTCACATCTGGAAAGTTAAGCAGTCCTTGAACCCTAGTTCTGCAAATTCTCAAAGTCATTTTCAACCACCTCCAGAAAGAGAATAGTTGTTCAACTCTCTCATACATCCAACAATGGCTCTTAGGCAACTCTTTTGGAAAAAAAAAAAATCATCTGAGTTTCTTAACATTTAGAGATCTGAGTGAAAATGTCCACCAAGGGAAACAGTTTGATGTGAATGTGATTCTAAGAACCTTATTCTGCATAAAGTATAAAAATAATTTAACAGAAGTGGTCTGAGAGTTAAATTAACAACTGCTATTGCTCATGTTTTCCTTACAATTTTTACATGACTATAATTTTATATAGAATATTTTACATAGAATATTTTTATACAGAATAATTTAACATAGAGATTGCATGGACTTCTCTCCTAAACATGCAGTTTCTGTCCTGTTTCTATCATCTGCTAACCTTGCCGCCTTATTCTAGCTACTTAACTTTTCTAGGTATCAACTTTCTATCAATAAAATAGGAACTATAGGGGCCGGCAGATGGCATGGTGGTTGTGGCACTGGACTCCCATATGGTCAACTGTGGTTTGAGTCCTGGATCTGGTGGCTTGCTTTCTCATTTTCCCTTTATCTCTCTGTCTCTCTCTGCTCAAATTAAAAATACTATTAATAATAATAATAACAAATAAATGTAAATAAATAAATGAATCTCTTTTTTTAACCAGGAACTATAGAGATATTGTGTGGCTTAAAGGAAATAACGATATGTAAGGTTTCCATTATATAAAGTTTCTAAGATCCACTTCTACAATATTTTTAAGTTTATGATGAAAAACATACCCTAATATAAGGGGGGGAAGTACCTGATACTATTACTCCAGTGAGAGACCATAATTTGCTTTTCTTGCTTGATGAGAAAGTGTGTATGTGTGAGTATGTAAATGTGAATGAGAAATGGGAACTGGCTTGCTGTAATCGTTTTAACCTTTCTTTTGACATATGAGGCACCATACTCCATTGAGTAAGAAGATACTAGTTCTCCTAATCCAGAAAAAGATTGGTAAGGTAAGTCTAGAATACATATTATTAGCATTGCCTGCGACCTTAGCCCTGAAGCAGCTGATCCCAGAATAAACTGAACTGCAGATAGCAATAGAAGACCAAATAGCACTGATATGGCAATCAATCCAGCACGAAGATTTTTAGAAGGGCAGAGAATTCTCACCGACTGGTTCCATTTGGACATGGTCATTATCTTCTCAGAATTTTCTGTACTCTTTACCAGTAACCCACGGGGTTATTGGTAGTATTAAATAAAATATAACGAATACACTTGTAACAGATGGACACCATTAAATGTGAGCCTTCTCTGAGCAACCCTCACTTGTCTCTTTTATGTCTTCTGGCTGTTTGGTGCTTTGGGGCCAGTGTTTCTCAGTTTTGGTGAAGGAGGACTCGTGTGTGTGTGTGTGTGTGTGTGTGTGTGTGTGTGTGTGTTCAACCCACTGGATCCTAATAAGTTAGTGAAATGTGGTAAAATTGGAATAAAAATACATATAAAATAGAAAGCCCACATTTTTATTGTTGGGTCTGTAGACTGAAAATTACTATATCTAATGGCTATAAACATTTCAAATTTAATTTTCTTGTGTTTGTATGCCCCAATGTTTCTTGTCATGGGAAATAGCCACCAGTCAGGGGACCACACTGTGTAGTACTGCTGCCCCCTACTGGTTACTTTTGTAGTATACTGATTGTGGGTCTCCGGCAGGAAAAGTGCCACCACCAGGAGGGTTTGTTGGCTTCCTGCTCTGATTTCATCTACATTGCCACAGTCATCAGTTACAATCATATTACAGCTTGGCATAGGCTAATAATTACCTATGTTGGCACAATTTGAAACAAGTTCTCCCTATTTCTTGACTGCATATCTTCCCTGTCCACCTAGGCTGTAATTAAGCATGGCTCCTTGTCATCATTCTCCTTCTCCCTTTTGAGATAGGAGTTAGACTCCACTTACAGGTAGATAGAGTGGGGGCCCCAAAGGAAGTTGCTGTTTTTCTTTTTAATGAAATTTCTGTGATTTTCCTCTATGGTCTGATTAATGTGGAGCATACACCCCTTTTATGTGTCTCTAAAGAATGTATGACTCTTGCCAATAAAGTAGAAGATAGGGAGATTGAGCGCACAGACAGGGTAAATGCCCAAGATGGAGTCCCGGTGGCTAAGTTTTCATAGGGAAAAGCTGGCTGTGCTGGAACTCAAAGCAACTTACCTAAGAGAAACAGTTTCTATTTAGCAACCAAATTCTACTAAGGAGTACAAATGGCCATGGTCTGCTGACCACAGGAAGAACAGAATAACTCACTCAGACTACCATGTAACCATTTTCTAAGGTCCCTTTCCTCATCAAAAAGCCAGACCATTGCTCTAACTGCTAGATAAAAACCCCTCACCTCTAGCTCCTTTTCCGGAACCCAATCAGGACCTTTCTCTGCTTGGGAGCTCTGTTTCTTCTTCTTCTCCTCCTCCTCCTCCTCTTCTTTCTCTTCCGTTCCCTTCTCCATTTTGTGCCATAGCGTACATGAACTTGCCAGAGAGACAGAGACACAGAGAGGGAAAATGAGAAATCACCCCCAGAAGGGTTGGCCACTCCACAATACCTTCTCCTCCATTCTTCTCTCAAGATCTGGGGCATGCACGCACATACACACAACATGATTTTCATCTGCTGGGTCCAGGACTCGAAAAATGGTCAGCCAGGTGGGAGTCCAGTGCCTTAGCCACCATATTATCTGCTAGCCCTCTTCCCTCTCTTAATAAAAATTCTGCCTTGGTATCTCCTCTCTGTGTTTGCATCTCTAATTTTCCCTGAGCTTTGGACAAGAACTACCTGCATCACTTGGTGGGGCTCAGTCAAGTTCTAGGTATAGAAATGGACTTAAAGAGTTGTTCAGGGCTGAGGCTGGCAGGTGGCATGGTGATTGAGGATACTGGACTCCCACATGGCCAAATGTGGTTTGGGTCCCAAACCTGGTAGCTTGCTTTCTCACTTTCTCTATCACTCTGTCCCTCTCTGGTCAAATTAAAATGAATAAGTAAATAAATAAAGTTAAATAAAGTAATTATTTTAAAAAAATAAAAAAAAAGTTGTTCAGGGCCAGTGGGTGGTGCAACAGTAACCCAGAACTTTGTGATGCAGTACCCTTGTACAAAGGTCCCAGATTCATGTCCAGGGGCCTCCCTGTGCACACTGAGAGGGTGTTCATATTCCCGATATCTAAAACAACTAGGGCTGGATGAATCATAACATGGGGGCTTTGTCCTGTGGGAAGTGTCTATCCCTTTTTAAACATATTTGTTTGTTTGTTTATTTATTTATTTAGGGCATGTGCACTTGCCAGAGAAACAGAGAGACAGAAAGTGATAAATCAGCCCCTGAGGGAATGGTCACAGCAGAATCCCTTCTCCTCCATTCTTCTTGACATCTGGGCACGGATGCACACTCACCCGGCAGGAGTTTTAAGCCACAGGGTCCAGAACTTGAACTGTGGTCAACAATGTGGGAGTCCAGCAATGTAATCATTATGTCATCTGCTGGTCCCTATTTTTAAATTTTTAATTAAAAATTAATGTATTTCTTCCATAAGCTAGAGAAGCAGAGAGAGAAAGGTACCCCCCAGAGGGTCTTGATGCTGCAGTCTACTCAGTTTCAGCTAACCTTGGGTTGTAAGCATTCATATGTCTGACATGTTCAGAGTGCTCTCTTGATGTGAACCCAGAACTTTAACATGTGGGCCAACCCTGCAGAGTGCTGCCTTACTGTCATGCCACTGCCTGGCCTAAGTTTCTCTCTCTCTCCCCCTCTCCTCTTCTCCCTTTCTTTTTGTCTCTCTCTCTCTGTCTCATGGAGAAAATAACTTGAAAAGGCCAATGAAAAGCATGGTTTTTCAGTGCCTCAGGGCATTAAAATCCTATTCATGAAGTTATCAAAAATCTCTACTTTTATTGATAACAACAGTTGACCTAGAAAATCAGTTTTGATACAAATATGTGTGCTCACTGGAAGTGTTGCTTGATAACAAGACAAGAAGAGTTCTCCTCTTAGCAGAGGCTTTGAGAGCACAAGGAGGCTCAAAACTTAGCAGGTTGTCAACAACAAAAAGGCATAATGTTTAAAGCAAGGCAAATACTAAGCAATATTACAAATGCAACGGCTGGAGGTAATGTTGTCTATATTTTACTTAATAAGCCCTTACATGGCACTTACTATGTGCCAGATACTATTCCAAGAGTGTGTGAATTCGTTTAATCATAACATTTCTCTGAGGAAGTGTGCTAATTCTTTAGTATCTATTTGATCTCCAGTGCCTAGATCCTTTCCCAGCTCTGCTCCATTTCACAAGGGGCCTGACCCTATGGGTTGCATTTCCCGTGCTCCATTTAGATTTGGTCAATGTGGCTTCCAGTTAGATTCGGCCAATGGGAGGCATAAGCGAGAGAGAGAAAAGTAGTTAGTGTAAAGGAGAAACCAGGGTAATTCTCCTTTATACATCTCCCTCTGGCTTTAGGTCCTCCTAAACTGGCCCATTACAGTTCTCAGGGAGACCACGGTCCCTTGGGATCAAGAACCTGGCCTCTCCCCCTTGTCTTTCTGACTTAGGGATGGTAGAGGTTTCCTACTCTGGCTGTCTCACCATTCCTTTTATTTTTCATATCTTCCATCACCCATAAAAACAATTCCTTGTAATAAATTACTTTTTTGAATTTTTGAGAGATTTTTGCTATAGGGCAAGTGCACTCACCAAAGAGACAGAGATAGACAAAGAGACAGCAAGAAATCCCTCCCAGGGGGTATGGCCATGCTGTAATCCCTTCTCCTTCATTCTCCTCTTGAGATCTTGGACACACATGCCAGGTGTGAGTTTCAAGCCATTGGGTCTGAGGACTCGAACTGCAGTAACTACATGGGAGTCCAGTGACCTAACTGTTATGCCATCTGCCAGTTCCAATTTCTTTTTGTTAAAAGGCATAGATTGTGTTGTTTTTCTGTTTAGACCCTGAATGATTATCATCATTTCTACTTCAATGAAAAAGAAACCAGGGACCAGCTGATAGCGCAGCAATAAAATTGGACACTGCAAGGCAGACTCATGTGCAAAAGGTCTTGAGTTCCCATCCCAGGACCACCCTGAACACAATGAGCACAGACGTATGCCCATGATCCAAGGCTGGCTGAGAGTAGGGGTTGGATCATAGCACAAGGACCCTGTTAGAGATCTGTCTCTCCATCCTTTTCTAGCAAGAAATTAGTAAATAAACTTAAAAAAAATGTTTAAAGGATGTATATTTTTAATCCCTACAGTAATTATTTATAAAGGTGGACTCCATGATAACTTGCTGCTCAAGCAAAGCTGAGCCCATATGGCAGATCATAGGTTCAGTTGCCCAGTTGACCCAGACATGTCCATGATCCCAGGTAGCCAGAAAGGCTGTGTAATCATGGTATGAGACCCTTTTTGAGGGTTCTTCTATTTCTCTATGTCTCATGAAATAAATAAGACTTTAAAAATATATAACTAAAGGGACAACCAGGTGGTGTGGTTAAGGTGACTGGATCCCATATGGCTAACTGCACAGTTCAAGTCCTGGACCCAGCGGCTTGAAAAACTCTGGCACATGTACATGTCTGTTCAAAATCCCAAGAGGTGAGTGGAGAAGAAGGGACTATGGCATGGCTATCCCCCTTGGGGAGCAATTTCTCACTTTCCCTCTCTCAGTCTCTCTCTGGTGGGCACTCCAGATGGCAAAAGACATATATACGTGACATATATATATATACATATACACACCCACACATATATATATATAAAACTTAAAAAATGCAAAGAAAATGGCTTAAAAAGCAATATATTATAATAAAATTCCAAAAAATAAAGTATAGTGAAATTCTGAAAAATCCACAAGTGGGCAAAAGAGAGAAAGAAGAACCAAAAAAGAAAAGAAAAAAAAAAGGAAGAAGAAATAAAATGGTATTTTCACAAGAAAAGACTCAATAAAAAAGATTCAATAAACTTAAAATGATTCATATTATATAGAGGGTATGTGCAATACCACAATGGCATTGAATTTAATTAAATCATAATGGCATTAAATTAATACTATCATAAAATTTAAAATCACAGATATTTGAAATCCAATCCCTTTCTTTTTTTTTTTTTTTTGAGAGATTTTTTTCTATAGGGTACATATGTTCACCAGAGAGACAGAAATATTCCTTTGGTTTATTTTTTGAAGGCAGTGGAGAACAAAAAGGCAAAGGAGGCTGCTCTGTGAAACACTACACAATACTACCATCTAGTGGGAAAAATTCTGAGAAGCAAAACTTTATGAGTTTATCTAACAGAAGTTGTTAAGTTAAAAAAAATTTACTTCACTTGAAGCGACTCTTGCCATAAATCAGAACAGTCTTATCCGAATTGATTTTATGTAAATATAAGCTAATGCAGTTTCCAAGACTCTATTATATTTTTTCCACTACCTGCAATTCTTCTCTTTGGTGAGATATTTCTTTAAAGTCATAATGAATTCAAATTCAAGCCAAAATAAATTCATATATTAGTGAGGCTTTATCTTATCTACAGAATAGCCTTTAGTTAGGTGAAGATATTAATTATGCTTACCATCAAGATGGATGTGTGTGAGGGGGTGTTTCTAGTCTGTTTTCTTCCATTTCAATACTTCTATTTTATATTATTTATTTATTTTGTTAAAGCTCATCCATTTTTCTCTCCCAGGAGAGAAAGACAGAGAAGCAGCACCCCCACAGGGTTCTGATGCTGCAATTTACCCCTACCTCAATCAGCCCATCATGGCCAAACATGTGTTTGGTGTTCTCAGAGAAGTCTCCACATGCAGATCTAGAGCCCTCCCATGTGGGTCAGTTTCACACAGCATTGCATTTTACTACTGTACCACCATTCGGCCACTATTTGGTAGTTGTTTTCTTTTTTGTTTGTTCGTTTTTTTTTTTTTTTTTCTTTGTTTTTGCTAGGTGTAGAGGAATGCAAAAAAGAGATGGGAGTGAGTTGGGAAATGAGAAAGCACTCCCCTACAGGGCCTAGTCACACTACAATTTTTTTTCCTCTAATTCTCCACTAGGGCTAGAACTTCAACTGTGGCTAGCCATGTGGGATTTGGTTTCTTCTGAACAGCACTTAAGCACTGTGCTATGTGGCCAGCCTCCTATGTGGTAATTTTTGATGTGTGTTTTTCATGTCATTGGTTGAACATAAATACTGGTTTCTGGTTGTCTTTCTTCAGCTTAATATTTAAAAAACATTTATTAGATATTGAATGTATTAAATCCCAGGGGGTTGGGACTATTTGTTTAAAAGAGCAACTACAACAGTTCATTCCTTTCTTGATAATAAATTCTCACAGGCAGCTACCTTCATATTTAGAATTTTGTGCCACCATATTTCCTACACACTCAGGTATCTTAAAAAGGTTAGTGGTATAGCCTCTGTGGCCCACTTGGCACATCTGACTGTGAAGCTGGAAGCCACATGCCAACCATGACTGGAGTCCCCAGTCCCAGTGGTCTGAAAATTCACATCGTGTGTGCATTCCAGGGACATCCAGAATCCTGAAGGACTGGAGGACTGGAGGAAGGGGAATGCAGGGTGACAGGACAGAGTCCTGTGTAGGGTAGTTCTTTCTCTCTCTCTCTCTCTCTCATGCACTCTCACGAATAAAGAGAGAGAGAAAGTTAATAAATAAATAGGTCATACAAAACCTTTCTACCATTCTTGTAATGCCCTACTATACTATGTTCATACAGTTTTACCAGAGTTAAAAATAAATAAAACTTGGCTTCTTTCCCTTGACTTCAACCCTTTGCATTCCCCACCCACATCCCCACAACCATTCAGCCAAGGTCTGAATTGTAGATACTAAAAAGAGGGCACCATCTCTTAAAACAGAATACGCTCTGTGTGTGTGTTTGTGTGTGTGTGTGTGTGTGTGTGTGTGTGTGTGTGTGTATAGAGTTCTAAATGAATCTACAAACACCCCTGGAAATTTACCTCATGTTACAGTTATCCAAGCACGTGGTGCGTGGGGCCAACAGTTGGCGTAATGGCTATGTCGCTGGACTCCCATGTAGTCAATCGATGTTCGATTCCGGCCCAGTGGCTTAAACTCAGGCGGGGCACGAGTGTGAGCATGCCCACGATCCTGGCGAATGGAGGGAAAAGATTGTGGTGTAGCCATCCATTTCTCACTGTCTCTCTGTCTTTCTGGCGAGCCCACACGCCCTATAACAAAAAACTCTCAGGAAAAAAAAGTATGTGGTGTATCTAGATGGGCTTTTCTCTTAAACTTCTGCGTTCGGCACTATAAACCAGTAAGAGCAGGCGGCGTACACATCCTGCCCCCATGTTTGCCTGTGTTCCCAGGAGACTGCTGGGCTTTCCAGGCTCTCATCTAACATCGGCACAAACTAAGCGTTCCAGGAAAGGAGAGCTGGTTCAAGCCGTTATCTCCCAGATGTGATGGGCCCTAGGCCCAAGGAAGCGGGATGCCTGGTCAGATTCTACCATGGCTCTGGCTCCTTTGCCCCAAACCCCGCAGGATGCTTCTGCAGCCCTAACAGACGGGTAGGACTGAGACACTTCGTCGCCTCCTGGCTGCCACTAAGGGCAAGAAGGCCTCTTCCCCGTTTACAAAACGGGCCCGGGAAGGGCCCGCCAGACAGGGTTGTGGTAAAAGGGTCGTGACATTACGCAAGCAAAGGGCTTATCACAGGCCGCGCCACTGGCAGGTCAGACCGCTTGCACCACGAGGAAATGAGAGCATTGGCTGCAGATGGAGGGCGGCGGGCAGCGGAAGGGGCGGGTGAGACGCCGTGTCGCAGCTCTGCTCCCGAGATCTTCCGCCGACACTGCACCGCTGGGGCCGCGTTTCCTCCCCTCAGTCAGCGCCCTACGTGGAGACCCGCAGCCGCGATAGCGCGCGGAGGAGCTTTTGGACCTTCCTGGGCCCGCGCCCACGGCAAGCTCCGCCCCGGAAACACACACCCCCCTCCCGCCGCCTTGGCGCGCTTTTGAAATTGAGCGTGCGTTTCTCAAGTCCTTGTCGCTTGCAGAGCTTTGTTTTTGCCCGGCCTACCCGCGAATCGTCGACCCGGCGCGGCGATGACGAGGACTCGGGAAGAGGTGGACGCGACCCTGCAGATCGCCAAACTGGACGCGGCCGAGCTGCTGCCCGCGGTGCACTGCTTGAGCTTCGGCCCCGGGGCCAGCAGCGCAGCCACCGGTGACTTCTGTCTGCTGGAACTGGAGCCTGCGCTGTGTCAGCAGTTGGAGGCCGGACAGAGGTGAGCGGGTAAGCGGGAGGCCCAGCACGCCAGCGCCTCTAGCCAGCCACCTTCTGATTTTCTCAGTCGATAAACGCAGGACGAGGAAACAGGGCCAGAGAGATGCATTGACTTGGGAGGGGACGGACTCACAGCAAGGTCCTGTCCTGGTCCCCAGCAGGATGCCAGCTCCTTAAGAGTCCACGCCCCTGCTAGGCCATCCACTCAGCTGAACTGAGTTGATAGGACACGCCCAGCTCCCCCTGTCCGCAGAAACGTCAAATTTTAAAGACGTTCACAGTAATGCCAGGGACTCCCCAGATTATTGTGTTATTCTCCCTTAAAATATACACGAATATCTAATACTTACAGAGCTCTTGACCGTTTTTTACATTGAGTTTCAAGCCGTGTTGCAGTCTCCGTGACTGAATGAGACCTCTCCCTCTCCCCCCCCCGCCCCCCACACTCAAGAACAAACACAGCCTTGCCTGGGTGGGTCCCCTCAGGGGGTATATTAAGCTGTTTGCAAATCGAGTTCAGTTACAAATTGGATTTAAAAAACCACACACAGAGAGTAATGGAGATATTGAAGGCCATCTTGAGTCTAGAGAAGCCTTCTAGTCCTCAACCTGTGCAGTCCCAACTCCTGCAAATTATTAGCTGCTAATCCAGCTTGATGCTCTTTTGCACTATTGTTCCAACACCTGGTTTTTGTTAGGTTATATTTTCTCTTATAGGTTCCTTTCAATTGAACCCTTTAGGCTTTCAGTTTTCTTACTTTATCCATCAGACAGTATTATAGAGTATTCAGATACTAGCCACAAATTATCTTTAAGGGAATTGAAGGAGAACTTCTCATCCTTTTCTGTTCCAGCTGAGTTGGTGAGGATTGGAGAAAAAATTCCAGGTGCCAGTACTTTCTCTTTGTCCAGTTACAGTTAATCTAGCTGGTCAGAGTAAAAGAAAAAAGGGCTAGAAATCTGTGCTTTAATTTTTTTTTTTTAGAGGACTTGGTGTAAAAATATTTCAAAATATTTCATTTCACTTGTACAATATACAAGTGAATCTTAAGGAGTGTGTCTTTGGGCCTAATAAACATTAATTTATACTTTTTAATTATTTTTTTTAAGAGAGGTTTTTGCTAGAGATTATGTGTGCTCACTGGAGAGACAGAAACAGAAAGTGAGAAATCACCCCCCCAGGGGAATTGGCTACACTGTAATCCCTTCTCCATTCTCAGGATTTAGGGTATGCACACATTCACATATTCCTGGTATGGGTTTCAAGCTACCAGATACAGAACTCAAATTTTGGTTGGCCATGTGGGAGTTTAGCAATGTAACCATTATGCCATCTGCTGGTCTCAGACTGTTTTCATTCTTAAATGAAGGCTTAGTTTGAAAAAATAATCTTCTATATCAGTTTTATTCTTTATTTAAAAGAAGCAAGTTGTGTACAGGAAGGTGAAATATTTTCTAAACAGAAGAAACTGCTAGAACCAATTCCCTTCTTGTCTTCTCCATCGTCTTTGTCTTTAGTCTTTCCTTTTCCTCCCCTCCATCTTTTTTCTCTTTGTTTTCTTTCAGCTGTGATTAAACGTAGTCTTTTTAGTCCAGTTGTAATATATCCTTGACATATTTTTCACTCAGTGTTGCAGCCTTCTTTTCATAAGGTCCCAATTTCTTTGCAGCAGAGCTGATGGTTAGGCCAGGGTGTGCCCCTTTGATGGTAAATGGATAGTCCAAACAGAATAAGGACGATGCTTGGCTGGTTACCAGGAGAGCAGCCTGGTTATCCTCTGTCATATTGTTTGGAGTTGTGGAGTCCTCAGCTCCATCCCAGACCTGCTGAATCCCAGTCTGCTTTTGGCAAGATTCCCTAAGATGATTATGCTTAAGTTTGAAAAGTATTGGTTTAACATGTTTTAGCAAATGGTGACCTATTGACTAAAACTTCTAGATGCTCTGTTTTGTACTTCTCCCAGCAATTTTCACAAAGATGCATGGAGTGACATTTGGCTTCTTGGTCTCTGCACATGTTTGGTTATTTTTCCTTAGTGTGTCACTGAGTGCATGTCCCACTCTCACCTGGCCTACTTCTTGCCCTCTTCAAGCCATCATTGTTCACTGTGGCACAGCCTCAAGACCTCATTTTAAATTCTATAAGCCTCGAAGATTTTGAGACTGTTTATAAGGAAGATGTTCACTGGAGTCTCAGTAAAACCATATTTTTTTTCCTCTCCATTTTCCCACAGTCTTGTGATTCGTGGTGATAAAGATGAACAAGCTGTGCTGTGCAGTAAAGACAAAACATATGACCTGAAAATAGCAGATACTTCGAATATGTTGCTTTTCATTCCTGGTTGTAAAACTCCTGAGCAGCTGAAGATGGAAGAACCACACTGTAACATTATTCACACTGAGGTACTCTTTTTTGTCCCCGGATTTATATATGTCTGAGAATGACAGACTAATTTTATCATTAGTTAAAACTTGAGGTAAATGTATTACAATGTATAACTATTGGGGAATTTATGAAGTTCTTTAGTGAAATTTGAAGTTTCTCAAACTTCAAATTTGTATTTATAATGGTGTGAACTTGTCTTTAGTTTCCCAGGTTGATTTTTCAAAGTTTACTTTATTTATTCAATGAGCAAGAGAGAGAGAGTTTAGCAAGCACCCTCAATGGGGTCTCCATGATGTGATCCACCCTGAGCCTCGTCCAGCCCTGGATCATAGTATGCACGTACTCAGCATACTCAGGAAGGTATCTGGAAGTGAACCCAGAACCTTGTCATGTGGATCAGCCTTTCAGAACATCACATTTTACCACTGTAGTACCATCTGACCCCCTAATTTGATTTTTAAGTCTCAAACAAGTTGACCTTTTTCTGTAACATGGAAGATTTCCTGTCAGGTGACCCTAAAAGTCTGACTTATTTTAGTAAATTTTGCTGAGGATATGTTTTGAAAGGAGACTCTTTCCAACTGTAAGTAATCACTTGGTGATATTTATGAGGCTGGAGCTTCAAAAGATTGGAGCTTTTGAAGAAAGTAAACTAATTTTCTTAGCATTTTTTTTTTTTTTTTGGAGAGATTTTGCTATAGGGTGCGTGCGCTCGCCAGACAGACAGGGAGAGACATAGAGACAGAAAGCAAGAAATCAGCCCCCAGGGGGGATGGTCACGGCGCAATCCCTTCTCCATTCTCCTCTCGGGATCTTGGGCACGCATGCACATGCGCCCAGCGTGAGTTTTAAGCCACCGGGTATGGGATGCAACCGTGGTCGACTATGTACATGGGAGTCCAGCGACATAGCCATTACGCTAACTACTGGTTCCTGTAATTTTCTTAGCTTTGAAGTTGGTTTTGTTCATTAAATATCTGTAACTAAGTCTAACATATTTTTAATTATTTCAGAGACTCCTGATGCAATTACCAAGCAAAAAAGTCTTCATTCTGTCTAGGTTGTTACATATATAACAAAGTACAGCCCTTCATTCTTTCAGGAAGACTTAAGGCAAACCTTTTTTTTTTTAAACAGAATGGATGCACACAAGCGATATTCGCTGGTGTGCAGCCTCCCACAGGAGAGGAAAGAAAAGAAATATTGGGAATCTTCAGTGAGTTCTGTGATTTTATCAGAACAGAAGAGCTTCTAGTAAAACCATATTTTTTGTAGAGTTATAAGTTTTTATTGTAATTAACTAGAAATATAGCAGCTCATCCTTAATGGAGAATAATGTTATTTTTCTTTTTAAAAATTTATTTATTTATTTGCTATAGGGCATGTGTGCTCACTAGAGAGAGAGACAGAGAAAGAGAGGGAAAGTGAGGAGGCAAGCCAGCTGGTCCAGGAGTCAAACATGTCAGCCATGTGGGAATCCAGTGCCTTAATCGCCATACCATCTGCTGGCCCTAATAATGTTATTTTTCATCTCTTACTTGTTTTGTAGGTATTTTTGTGAGGGCATAATAACATCTAGGAATACCTGTGATTTGATGTTATGAGGATTCTTTTTATTGAGGTTGGGTAAAAGTTAACAAGTATCTGCTAACTCTAAATTAGTGGTTGTACTTCAGATACCTGAAGGGCTAGGTGAAAATGCACATGAGCAAAGTGGGATGGGTTAATAAATGGTAGTGGACATCCAGAAGTAATAGGGATTACAAATTGAAGAGCACAAGCTCCATGTAGGTAGGTAGCCAGTATTCAGTTGCTTTATGGGAAAGCATCCCCCAGTATTTGACAGATTTTCCAATTTCTTGATTTTTCTTTTTCCAAATAAAGTTTGAAATTTAGATTTTTGGGGGCACACTTTACTAATTTTTAAATGTTGGCAAGTAGTTTAAACACTATGCCAAACCTTATTTCTCTCCCTCCCCACCCCAACACACAAAAGCATACACCAGCATCTGCATCAGACACACCCAGAAGGCTGCCACTTTGTGAACTAGATATAAATCAGTTCTGGGCCAGCTCTAGGGTCTAGTGGTTAAGGGAGCCAGATCCCACATGGCCAACCATGGTTTAAATCCCAGCCCCAGCAGGTTGAAAACCTTGCTAGGCTCATGTGTATATACATGCCCCAAATCCCTACAGGATAAAGAAACGTAGAAGGGATTGCAGTGTGACACACCTTCTTGGGGGGTTATTTCTCCCTCTCTTTTTTTTCTCTCGGGTGAGGATATATATCCTCTGGCAATTTTGTTTTGTTTGTTTTTTAAAGGAAGTTTGGTTTGGTCTTTAAGCTTTTCTTTTGAAGGCCTTAATATTAAGCAGAATCTCCTTTATGCTCTGGGCCTTGTATTATCAATCAACCTTTATCCTAATTTGAGAGTAGAGTATCCACTGTCCTTTCATTAGGCATCCTAGAGATAACCCAATTTAGCCTTTTTTTCTTCTTTCACAAATACTTATTGATCACCTGATAAGTGCCAGGCACTGGGGAAGTCCTACAAATACAGACAGGGATAATAGGTATTCATGCATCATCTAGCCTCTGTCAACTAAGTTTCTTCAGTGATAGGCCTCTTTCTGTGTTACAAGTCCAACAATGAAACTAACTACAATTCTAAATAGTAGAATATTCTTGCATTGAACTGAAGTCTCACTGCCTTTACTTCTGCTTAATTATGGCATCATGAGCAACACAGAATAAGGGCACTCCACTTCAACATCATTATTTGAAGACTATAATAATAACTCTTAATTTTTTGTTTTTCAGCTTTCATATATTCATTTTCAGTTGTTTCCACCAGGCTTAGAGAAATTGTTACTATCCTGGTCATTTTTTTTTTTTCCTGGGCATGCTTTAGTTTCCAGAGTACACTTGAGATGTGAAGCTCAGTTATTGGTTCTCACTGTGTTGGCATTATCTTAATTAGAGTTTGAAGGGATGTTTCCTGAAGATGTCTATTAATCTGTTTCGATGGTTGGCCAGGTATCTTCGCAGTAGAAATCGTGGTACTTGGGTTTGCTTGTCTTGGCTTTTGTTGAGGGCAAATGGATTAATTGCATTTTGCATAAAATTTTCTTTTAAGATAGTTCCAAAAAGGTTAATGATATATTATAATTTTTAGATCTTTGGTTTTTCCAATAATTACTGGGAATTAAGAAAACGTAGACCTAAATTAAAGAAGCTCAAGAAACTCTTGATGGAAAATACCTATGAAGGACCTGACAGTCAAAAAGAAAAGGATTTAAATCGCTCAAAAGTAAGACTATTATTGTCACTTCTTTGTTTAAAATTTTTTAAAAAAACCTTTAATTAATGATTACAGTCTTTTTAAAGTTTATGCTAAGAAAATTTCAAACATAACCAAAAGCAGAAGTATGATGATCCCTAAATGTTCTTCATTCATTAAAGTAATTATTACTATTCTATTAGTCTTCTTTCTTCTACCCCTCTGCCTTCTTCAACCTTTTAAAAATTATCCTAGAGTACCTTAAAGCAATCCTAGATTCATGGCACTATTTACATAGCTGAAATCCTCTCATGTTCTTAACTTAGAAATAATAATTTTTTAGAGGTAAATTAATTTTTATTTATTTAAAATACGTAATTAGGTGCTCTTGAGAGAAGACATTATAAAAATGCAAAGTATTCTTACTCCAGTGTTAAAATTAACTAATTCCTAAAAGCATGGGAAAATATTTATGAACCAAATAAAAATTTGTTTTGAAGTTTTTAATGTAATTCACAATTATAAAACTCTGCTGGTATTCTGAAAACAATAGAAATTCTCTTCTCCTTTGATTTCTTTACCTTTTGTAGAGATTTTGCTATAGAGCATGTGTGCTCACTGGAGAGAGAGAGAGAGAGACAAGACAGTGAGATGGAAAGTGAGAAAGTGAGAAGGAAAGTGAGAAGGAAAGGCCAGGGGGAATGGCCACACTGCAATCCCTTCTCCTTCTGGGATCTTGGGTACACACGCACATGCTCCTGGCATGATTTTCAAGCCACTGGGTCTGGGACTTGAATCACAGTCAGCCATGTGGGAGTCCAGTACCTTAACCACTATGCCATCTGCTGGCCCCTCCTCCCTTTGATTTCTTTGAAAAAACTTTTTTAGTAACAGCTTTATTGAGACATAATTTATATACTAAACAATTTACCCATTTTAGACTGCATGACTCAGTGGTTTTATAATATTACATTCACAGAGTTGTGTACCATCACCATGGTCAAGTTTAGAACATTTTTATCACTCCAAAAAGCAGCCCTTACCTTCTAATCTCACTTCTCTTTCTTGCTCTCCTCTTCAGCCTTAAGCAACCACTAATTCACTTTCTGTTCTTTTGCAGACTTGTCTGTTCTGGGCATTTCATATAAATGGACTCATTTAGTATGTGGCCTTTTTTGAGTGGCTTCTTTCACTTTGTATAATCTTATGGTTCATCTGTGTTGAAGCATATTATCTGAATTGATTCCTTTTTCTGCTGCATAATGTTGTATTTTATGGGTATATCACATTTTATTCATTTATTCATTGGATGATGGACATTTGAATAGTTTCTACTTTTAGATTACTGTGAATAATGCTGTTGTGATCATTTATGCACACGTCTTTACGTGGATCTATGTTTTCATTTCCCATGGGTGTACACTCAGGGAAATGAAATTGATGGATCCTCTGGTGACTATATAGCCTTTTGAGGAACTGCCATACTGTTGTACAGAGTGCCTGTACCTTTTCTGTTCCCTACCAGTTGTGTATATGAGGGTTTTAATTTCTTCATATCCTCACTTGTTATTTTTTTTTTGTCATCCATTCTACTGGCTTTGAATGCTGTGTCATTGTGGTTTTGAAATACTTTTCTCTAATGACCTTGAGCATCTTTCCTTGGGTGTATTATTGGATTGTCATTAAAGCCATGATGCTTTTTTGCATAGAAAAACAGAAAAATATGTCCTAACTTTTCTGATGACCCAATTTTTTTTTTTTTTGAGAGGTTTTCGCTATAGGGCGCGTGCGCTTGCCAGACAGACAGAGAGAGACATAGAGACAGAAAGCGAGAAATCACCCCCCAGGGGGGATGGTCACGCCACAATCCTTTCTACTCCATTCTCCTCCTGGGATCTTGGGCACGCACGCACACGTGCCCGGCGGTTCCCGATGACCCAATATTTGTATATCGTTGGAGAATATCTATTCAGTTTCTTTGACTGATTTTTAATTGAATTATTTGTCTTTTCAATACTGAATTATAGGAGACTTCTTTATATAGTCTAGATACAAGGCCCTTATCAGATATCTAATATGTAAATATTTTTTCCTATTTTGTAAAAGTTTTATCATTATTTTATTATTTTTCTTTTTTTGGAGAGGTTTTTGCTACAGGAGACGTGTGCTAGCCAGAAAGATAGTAACAGACAGAAAGCGGGGGGAAGGCTGTGTTGCAATCCCTTCTCCTCCAGTCTCTTGGAATCTTGGGAATGCATACACATGTGCCCAGCATGAGTTTAAGCCACCGGGTCCAGGACTCAAACCATGGTCGACTACATGGGAGTCCATTGACATAGATAGCCATTATGCCAACTGCTGGTCCCTATCATTATTATTTTTAAAATTTGTGATAGGGCATTTGTGCTCACCAGAGACAGACGGAGACAGAGAGAGAGAGAGAAAGTGAGAAAACAAACTGCCCTGTCTGAGACTTGAACCGAGTTGACTATGTTGGAGTCCAGCACCTTAACCACCATGCTACCTGCTGGCCCCTGTTTTCTCCTATTTTGTGGCTTATCATTTTACTTCTTCATATTGTTTATAGTAGTAAAATACACATGAGATTTAGCATCTTAATCATTTTTAAGTACACAGATCAGTAGCAGTTAGTACATTTATATAGGTTTACAACCATCAGACCCATCCATCTTTAGAACTTACTCAGTTTCCCAAACTGAAACTCTGTATCCATTAAACAATAATTTTCCAATTACTCTCTCTCTCCAGTCTCTGGCAACCACTATTCTACTTTCTTTCTCCATGAACTTGATTACTCAAAATACCTCATACAAGTTAAATTATAAATATTTGTCCTTTTGTGTCAATAGTATTTCCAAGTAACAAAGTTTATTATTATGATGAAATCTTACAGTTAATCTAATTTTCTCTTATTGGTTGTGTTTTGCATGTCATATTCAAAAAAAAAAAATCACCAAAAACAATGTCATAAAGATTTACCTGTTTTTTTTGTTTGTTTGTTTTTTTAATTTTTTGCCAGAGGGCATGTGCTCACCAGAGAAAGAGAGGGAACCTGAGAAAGCCTGGGGAATGGTTACGCCACAATCCTTTTCCCTTGTTTCTTCCTCCTTTTGGGACTTTAGGCATGCATGCACACATACCTGGCATATTTCTCAAGCCATGGGTCTTGAACTTGAACTGTGCAATAGGCCTTGAAAGATCCAGCTCCCTTAACCATGATCCCATGGGCTGACCCCCTCTTCCTTTTTTTACCTCCAGAGGACCATTATGTGTGAGAGAGCACCCCCAATAGGAGGTCTGATCATACCATAGTCCTTTTCCTCCAATTCTTCATTCCATCAGGATCCTGTGTGCATATGTGCCTGATAGGTTTTTCAGGTCATTGTGGTTAGGATTCTAGCGCTGGTCAGTCACGTGGGCAGTGCTTAACTACTGCTTTAGAGGTCTGGTACTTTTTTCATTTAAGATGTCCATTGATTTAAGGTAGTAATCATTATATATTAAAAAAGAAATTAAACTAGTGTATAAACATTGCCTTAATCTTTTGTATTTATTCCTCAAAATTCCACAAGAAATTTTTTTGAGAGATTTATTTTATTTTTTTTTTTGCTATAGGGCACGTGCGCCTGCCAGACAGACAGAGACATAGAGACAGAAAGCGAGAAATCGCCCCCCAGGGGGGATGGTCACGCCACAATCCTCCTCCATTCTCCACTCGGGATCTTAGGCATGCAAGCACACGCGCCCAGTGTGAGTTTTAAGCCACTTGGTCCGGGATGCGAACCGCAGTCGACTACGTGGGAGTCCAGCAACATAGCCATTATGCTAACTGCTGGTTCCCAAGAAATTTTTCAAAATGTTCTTCAAAGGCCTTAAAATATTTTTTTCTCGTTTCAGTATACGACTGCAGATTTGCTTGATCAAATTCAGGCAAGTGAGGAAGAAATAATGACCCAGTTACAAGTTATAAATGCTTGTGAGATTGAAGGTAATGTTACTTATTATTAACAATAATAGAATCATGCATCATATGAGAGAGAAGTTTTTAGACATTTTCACCTTATTGCATACTGTTTACATAATCCTTTGAGCTCAAAGATGATGATACTTGTTTTTCTGGGTGTGAGATAGACACTACGTGTGATCATCTTTACATGAAGATGTCAACCTACCATTATCTTTTTTTCAGTTTATCTGTTTCTTCCATGAGCAAGAGAGACAGACAGTGAGAAAGAGACAGACAGAGATAGGCATTTTTACCAGAAAGACAGAGAGAGACAGAGAGATAGAAAGTAAGAATTTACCCCCCAGTGGGGATGGCCACGCCGCAATCCCTTCTCCTCCATTCTCCTCTCAGGATTTTGGGCACACACGCACACGCACCCAGCATGAGTTTAAGCCACCGGGTCTGGGACTCGAACCGTGGTCGACTACATGGTAGTTCAGCGACATAGCCATTACGCTAACTGCTGGTCCCTCAACAGGATCTTCATGCTGTAGTCTACCCTCAATCTCAGCCAGCCCAGATCATGGGCACATGTGTGCACACTGAGGTCCCAGGACACAAACCCAGGACCTTACCATGTGAGTCCAGTTGTGTTTCCACTATACTACCACTGGTCCTTGTGACCAGTAACTTTAACCATTCTTTACCAGGCTTTTTCTTTGAATTAAATGATAGTAGAAGAACCACGTTAAAGCAAGAAAGATCCTTCGATATCAGGCAGCCTAATCTTTTTTTTTTAATTTTTTTTTTATTTTTATTTTTTAATAGGTAAGGAAACTAAGGCCTAAGGAAAAGAACTAACTTGTCTAGGGCCACATGTTGAGTTGGTGAAGGGATATGGTATAGAACCCAGTCCCTGAACTTCTAGTTCATAATGAATTTAAAAACCTTACTGTGTTTCCAGAGCACTTGGAAATGGTCTATGTTAGTTATGGTGGGAGTGTACTCGATTTCTTTCTCCAGGAGTGGTGGTTGTGCCTGTCAAGTACACATTACAGAATTACTTTATGATCATCCCAGGGAAAATTATCCTTTTCCCCCCAAGAGATTTTTGCTATAGGGTGCGTGCACTTGCCAGAGAGACAGAAAGATAGGAAGCAAGAAATCCCCCCCACCACCACCAGGGGGATGGCCACATCAATCCCTTCTCCTTGATTCTCCTTTTGGGATTTTGGGCACACATGCACACGTGCCCAGCGTGTTTTAAGCTGCTGGGTCTGGGACTCAAGCTGTAGTCATCTATGTAGGAATCTAGCAATGTAACCATTATGCCATCTGCTGGTCCTGGGAAAATTATCTTGATACCCAGATTTTATTTTCCCCTCAGCCACAGAGGTTTTCATTTCCTAAATGAGCTGGACATCTTTATGTGCATGAAAACAGTTTTGCAGGCAGCTTTGATGAGAGTTAGAACCATGGCAGTGCAGTACAGAAGAGGTTACAATATAGAATACCGAACCTGAGACGCTCTCCTCACTTGTTCTAATGTAATGATTGCACCAACTGCACATTTCTGCATTTCCACTTAGACAACAAAAATGATAGTGAGAAAATTGAGTATTAGCATACTTGAAAAAAGGTCTTAATCATATGCAAATACTCTTTTCTTTTTTAAGTTTATTTTATTCACAAGAGTATGTGCATGAAAGTGATAGAGACAGGCTTCCTCGACAGGGACTCATCATCCGGTAATCTCCTTAAGGTCAACTCAGGATCCAAACCTGCAGTTGACCATGTAGCTTCCAGTACTGCAGTTCAGTATGCTACCTGCCTGACGTACCACCAAGGCTGGGCCGAGCACTTTTAAAAACTACCTGATGTCCCTTAATACAATTTTAAATGATTGCGAGAAAAGCATACAAAAGAATTGTTTAGAGGAAGCAAAGACTTTCAGTGTCTTTTGCAGTGGACTCAGTATGCTATCACTTTTTCAATCTATTAGCCAGTTAATCTGCTTAAAATGTTATTTGGTAAATGTAACTTTTGGAATTTGTAGGTTATTGGAGGATTCTTGAATTTGATTATGAGATGAAACTTTTGAATCATGTAACACAGCTTGTGGATTCCGAATCTTGGTCATTTAGTAAAGTCCCTTTGAGTATATGCCTTCAGGAACTTGGACCATTAGAACCAGAGTAAGTATTTTATTTACTTGTTCCTCCAAAATTTTTTAAAGGGGAAAATATTCTTTTTTCAGACTGAAACTAAACCTATGGAATACACTATTTCTATTTTGATATCTTACAAAAACTTAAAAAAATATATAACCAAAAGGAATTGGGGATTTCACCTGCTGGGATGAATAAATGTATTTTTTTGCCATAAAAATATAAATAAATGTTATGTTTGAGCTATTTTGTAATAGTAAATGTATGTTCACATAAAAATGTTTGGTATGGGGCCTGGCAAATCATAACTTCACAGTATATTTAGTTAATTCCTAATTTAAATAAAATATTATTTGTCAACCAAAATCAGTCTTTCGAATCTCCAGTTACATCTTAATTTCTTATAGCCATGGAGTTTAAAAAATGGTGCATAAAAACATTGATAAATCTTTAAATGACTGTTTTATTTCTTTCAGGGAAATGATAGAACACTGTCTTAAATGTTATGGAAAGAAATATGTAGATGAAGGTAAGATTTGGAAAGTTTTTTTTTTTTTTTTTTTTTTTTTTGAGAGGTTTTTGCTACAGGGCATGTGCGCTCGCCAGATAGACAGAGACAGACAGAGAGACAGAAAGCGAGAAGTCACCCCCCAGGGGTGATGGCCACATCGCAATCCCTTCTCCATTCTCCTCGGGATCTTGGGCATGTGCACACATGTGCCCGGCCTGAGTTTAAGTGACTGGGTCCGAGACTTGAACCGCAGTCAACTACATGGGGGTTTGGTGACATAGCCATTATGCTAACTGTTGGTCCCAGGAAAATATTTTAATGGGTATTCTTTTGTATGCTGAAACTGGTGTACCTTTCTGAAGTTTGCTGGTGTTAAAAATTAGAACTCAATGGGGTTGTGCGAGTGAGTTGAAATGTGTAATTTCTTTTAAGAGATTGCACTGAGGAAAAAAAAGCATTCATCCTGTATTTAATTATAAGAGGATAATATCAAACTATTTAAAATTTTTCCTTAGGTGAAGTATATTTTGAATTGAGTGCTGATAAAATATGCAGAGCAACTGCACAAATGCTACTTCAGAATGCCGTGAAATTCAATCTTGCTGAGTTTCAAGAAGTGTGGCAGCAGAGTGTTCCTGAAGGAATGGTAACGAGGCTTGATCAGCTTAAGGTAATGGTAATAGGAGTTTCTACCATAGTTCAACAGGTGCTTAAGTACTAGATGAAGTGATGTGGTGGAGCTGAGTTTGTAGTCAAATTATTTTCCTAGACACTCATTAGGAATGCATTCAGTCCTTCACTGTCTTTAAACCCAATACTTCATTGAAGAATACTTTACATATCATAAAATTCACCTTATGAAACTGAGTTTTAGTAAATTTACTATGTTATACAGCCATCTCCACAATCCACTGTGAAACATTTTCCTTAGGGGGCTTTATGATGCTACAGCAGTAAAACACTATGCTCTGCTATGAGAAGGTTCTGGGTTTGCATCTGGAGACCTCTCTGAGTATGGTGGGAGTGCTTCTGAGCTGAAGGGCTGGCTGAAGATGGGGGTGAATCACAGGATCAGGACCCTCCTGTGTGTTCTGTCTGCCTATGTGTGTCTTGCTCCTGGAATAAATAAATTTTGAAGACATAAAGGAAAAGAATACTTTGATTGCCTCAATAAGGTCCCTTGGGCCTACCTGCAGTTAATCCCTGTTCCCACCTAGTGTGTCCCATTTCATTCCATTTCTCTCCATTTCTGTCACCACGTTCCTAGTCCAACCTACCATCATCTGCCTCTACAACAGCAACATCATCCTCTAAGTTGGCCTCTTGCACTTCTGATTTTTAATTCTGCCCACTTCCAATCTGTTGTTTATGGTGCCAGTGAAATCATCTTTTTAAAAATATCCTGCTTAAATTACTGTTACGAAATCCAGAATTTGTATGTTGGCCTACAAGGCCCTTCATGATCACCATAGATGGAGAGAGATTGGTTACATTATGCAAAAGAACTTTCTAGGCTCTTAGCAATTAAATAATCCTAAAGAGTACTGGTCAAAGACATAGATCATGAGGAATGGATAGAGAAATCTTGAGGCCTTAATATCTATAAGATTTAGTGATCACTTAAGTGTGGAGTTTGAACAATGGAATCTAGGATGGTGATGCTTCTGTTTCCTTCTTTTTCTAGAATAAGGGGGCTAGAGTTCATTTAGGTGATAAAGGCAGGTTCATGTATAGGTTTGAATATAGAGTTCTGGAGCTCAGGAGATTTGAGCTAAAGATACAAATAATACAGTCACTAGCAACTACATGGTGGTTCAGGCTACAGGTTTAGATGAGGTTACCCAGGAGAGTGACAGGGACACAATTAGAGGAGTTGGGATAGAGGCCTAATGTACTACAATATCAAGGTAGGAAAATAAAGAGATGGTGATGTCAGAGATGGAAAAAAATTCAAAGAGGAAGAAATAATCAACATTAAGCATAAACAAAAAACAAATCCAGAGGGCTAGGAAGATGAATCCAAGAAAAGGGTATATTGTCATTGGCAATGACCAATGACCTTTAGGACTACTGTTGTCTTGATTATTGGGGGTGGTAGAAGCTAGATTGCAAAAGGGAAAAGAAGTCATGGCTTGAAGGAGCTCTTTTTTATGAAAAAGGTTATTGCCATTCTCTGGATAGATTAAGTTTCCCACAGCTGACATCTGGACTAGTTTAAACTAAAGGGAAGAGAATGGCTCATGTCTAAACCTAAGGTCATTACTTTACCTGTCCTTTTTCTTCTAGGGTTTAGCACTGGTGGACAGACATTCGAGACCAGAAATCATATTTCTGTTTAAAGTAGATGATTTACCTGAAGATAATCAGGAACGTTTTAATAGTTTATTCTCTCTACGAGAAAAGTGGACAGAAGAAGATATTGCTCCATATATTCAGTAAGTAACTCATTAGAGGTGGATTTTTGAGGGTTCTTTTTAAGAGTGGCACAGGGTTTTAAATCTCCTAATATTAAAATTTCATCATGTGTGTCATACTTCTCAGGTCTCTTCTCTTTACTCAGCCTGGATTCTCTGGTCAGTTCTTCTTAACTCCTCCTGTCCATACTTTACTCCTTTGTCCTATTCTTCCTCATCACATAATAATTTCCTGGCAGAAATCCAACAAAATTAAACCTAACTTTCTGCTTACTCAGTGTACACTTGAGCAGCTGAAATGTCCTGGAGAAGAAGAAACAGGGGGCTGCCAGTTTGCTTAAGAACATGAAGTGGTACTTAACACTTTTGTTTGTTTTTTAATTTGCTATAGGGTGTGTGTACTTACAGGAGAGAGACAGAGATGGGGTGGGGGGAGAGAGAAAGCACTCCTGGGAGGACGGCACGCCAAATCCCTTTTCCATTCTCCTCGGGATTTGAGGCACACACATACACTGGGCATTGTTCTCAAGCTTCTGGGATCGGGACTCTAACCATGCAGTCAGCCATGTGAGATCCATCTGCCTTAGCCTTATGCCACTTGTTTGCCCAGCACCATTTCTTCATGAAACGTGTCCACTTTTGGGACTTCCTTTATACTTTGTTCTTTTCATACCAGCAATATCCCAGTTTTCCTCTTTACTCTCAGCCCGTGGTCTTATTTCTTGAGAAAACAGAAGCAGTTAGATAAGACCTAACCTTCTTTTCCCTGCCAAGTCTGCTAACCTTCTCATGTTGTATCGCTTTTTCACTCCCTTCTGCACAATGCATGAATTATCCTTGGTCCTAAGTCCAATCTTTCTGTATTAGATCCATCCCTTCTGGCTATAAGGACTTCAATCCTCCAGTTCTCTCTCTCTTTCCCCCCCCCCTCAGTGTCTATTCCCTTGATCATCCCCATCAGTCTACAACATTCTGTAATATTGCCTATTAAAAAACATACTCTTGTTTTCCTTCACAAAATATTCCCACTAAAAGTTTTGCACACTTGGATAATGTGGTGGTTAAGGTGGCTGGATCCCACATGGCCAACTGCGGTTCAAGTTCTGGACACGGTGACCTGAAAAACACGGGCATGTGTGTGAATGCCTAAATCTCAAGATGAGCCAGAGGGACTGTGGTGTGGCCATCTCCCCTTGGGGTGTGTGTGGGGGGGTGCTTTCCCTCTCTCTCTCCAGTGAGTCCACCTGCCTTGTGGGAATTCAAAATAAATAAATAAAAAGCTTAATACAGTTACTTTCTGCTTCTTTGCCTGCCATTCTTTCCTTTGCCCAATGATGTCTCCAGTGACATCCATCTTTCTACACTCAGAGTGATCAATGGTTCTTGTTTCCTTGATCTCTTAGCACTATTCCATTCAGTGGGCTATTTCCTCCTTGAAACGTGCTGGTTTTCTCCCCCCTCTTGCAAAGCAGTTCCTTTTCTCTCATTTGTCTCACGTCTCACTGTTCCTCCCAATCTTTATATCTTGGAGTGACCCCAAACTCTATTCCTGGTCCTCTTCCCATAGTTTTCCCTTGGATCCTTCATCCAGGCCTAGGTTTAAATTTAGTAACTTCTTAACATTACCTTCATACTTACTCTTTTCCTTGAGCTCCAGATTGTTCTATTTAGTTGCCTAATTAATACTTCCACGTGGATAGTCCATAGGAATTTCAACCCTAGCACATTCATAATAGAACCGTTGATTCTCCCTTGTCTTCCTCATCTCATTTATCACCACCATCAATCTAGTTACTCAAGCAAAAAATCTCAGAGTCATCTCTTCCTTTCCTTCCCTCATCTGTTCACACTATGAGCAAATTCTGATGGATCATCTTGTACCTGCCTCTGAACCTGTCTCCCTACTTCTGTTTTTGCCTACCTTCTCCACTCCCTTTCTTATACGGTTTATTTTGGAAATTTTTCAACATTCAAAAGAGACAGTATAACATGAAAATCTCTCCATGTACCCACCACCCCACTTCAAAAATCACTGACGTATTGCCTCCGTCATTACTTAGATCACATTATGCTTTTCCATTAATAAAAAAAAAAAAACCCTAGTGACTTCTTCTAATATTTAGAATTAAATCCCAACTCCTTTCCAAGTCCTTCAAGTTCCTACACAATATAGCCCTTGCTGTGTTTGTCAGCTCATAACCTCCCTCTCCTCCCCCCCATTATGTTGCAGTCATAGTCCTCTTCTCTTTGAGGTTTAGAAATGGAAGCTAGGTTCAGAAATGGTAGAACACCTAAACAACTCATACAGATAACTAGTATTCAGATTCTCTGACTGTACACTCGTTATCACATTGCTTGCATTTCTAATTTGCTTGCTGTGTGGTGTGAAATAACATCAACTTTGAAGTTATACAGACCTGGTGGCAAATGTGACTCTGTCACTTACTACATGTCTGAGCTTCAATTTCCTTATATCTAATAGGAAGTTAAATAATAACATTTTACTCCTACTCTTTTGTAAAAGTTAAATAATATAAGTTCTGAACCTAGTTCTTTGTTTTGTTTTGTTTTGTTTTTTTAAGAGAGAATTTTGCTGTAGGGTGCACGTGCTTGCCAGAGAGAAAGAAGGTGAGACATCACCCCACCAGGGGCAATGGCCATGGCAAAATAACTTCTCCTCCATTCTTCTTGGGATTTTGGGTTCACACACTCACTGGCCTGGCCTGAGTTTTTTAAGTCACGGGGTCTTGGACTCGAACTGCAGTTGACTATGTGGGAATCCAGCAACGTAACCATTACACCATCTGCTGGTCTCTGTACTTAGTTCTTTTAACACCTTTTTTCAAGTTTATCCATTTACCTCAAGAGAGACGGAGTGAAGGGGACTAGCAGTTAGCGTAATGGCTATGTCGCTGGACTCCCATGTAGCTGACTATGGTTCAAGTCCTGGACCCAGTGGCTTAAACTCATACTGGGCATGTATTGCATGTGTGCCCAAGATCCCGAGAGGGGAATGGAGGAGAAGGGATTGCAGTGTGGCCATCCCCCATGGGGGATGATTTCTCGCTTTCTGTCTCTCTGTCTCTCTGGTGAGCGCACGTGCCCTGTAGCAAAAACCCCTCCAAAAAAAGAAAAAAAAAGAGAGAAAGAGATGGAGTGAGAGACAGACGTGCACACCCCCAATGGAGTCTTGCCATGTCTTAGTCTTCCTCTCCCAATCCCCACATCCTAGCCAGCCAAAACCAAAGGTGTGCTTAGTTTACCCAGTGTGATCAAGGATCTGAACAAGAGCCCCCTCTGTGGCCCTATCATTGTACTGCTGTACCTGAGCCACCATGGCTGGTGCTCAGTTAAGACTTGGAAGTAATCCCCATCCAATCTGTCTCACAAACATACACTCAAGTGCCTGATTAAAAGATGGGTTTAGTGGGAGAGGGATAAAATATGAGTATCATTATGTTCCCTAAAATAAACTCACGTTATTAATTTTTTTTATTGTTCCTGCAGAGATTTGTGCGGAGAGAAACAAACTATAGGTGGATTACTCACCAAATATGCTCGTTCTTCGATGCAAAATGGTGTTAAAGTTTATAATTCAAGAAGACTGATCTCTTAAAAGAACAATACAACAGTCTGTTCTCTGGGACTCAAGTGGCTTTATGTTGCTGGATACAAGAAAAAGATCCTCTCTTGTTTTTATTTTTGACTTTTGAAAACCTAGTCTTTTAAGGAATTTTTCTCCTCACCCTTAAGTATTTTGCAACCACTACTCTTACTTTTTTAATGTAATAAGATATTTTCTATTTATTTCAATTACACTTGTACTATGTACACACCATTAATAAGGATGAAAAATTATCTCCTACATATAGTGTATCTTTGAGGTCTATGTGGTCTTATTTATAGAAAAAGTTCTTCCTTTTTATATTTAAAATTCCATTTCTTTAATTAGGATTTGATATTTTTATCATTAATACATATAAAATTTTGTCAGAGAACTAAATAGTAATAGTTTATAGAAGAGAATTATTAATTTACTCAAATGTCATTTAAGTGAATTCCCCTCCACTTCCAACTTCTACCAAAAAATAAGTCACTAGGTGCTATCATTTACTTATATTAGTTGTTCACATTGATGCAGTTGGCTTGATAAATTGCTCTTCTGTTTGCCTGGCTGATACAGATAGCACTTGAGACAAAAACGGTTAGATTCCCTCCAGCCTACCTGAAGAATACTAATAGAGCAGTTTATAATCCAATGCGAATATTGGCACGGGTGATATTAGAAAACTACAAGTGAGTTCTAGCAGGTTTTGAATGCTTAAAGTTCATTTATACCGTTATTTTCCCAACATCTTTTGATGTAGACCAAAGTTCAAATTAATTTTAACTTGGTTAATGAACTTTCACCAGGAGAGTTGAAGGGGGTAGGCCAAGGTTAAATTAATACAAAGTTAAAAAAAAGTTCATGTGTAATACATAATTAATCATTTTTTAACAGTTATTGAGTTACAAGTTTTACTCTCATGCACATGAAATGCAACATACAAGCTTAAAAATACCTTTCAATATACATTTTTGGCATTTATATGGGTTATTCTATTAAATATATGTATTTCTTTTTAATAAATACAGATGCCTAGGGAAACTCCGGAGTTTGCCACTTAAGACTCTCTGGGGCCTAATCACATAGTGCCCAGTTTAAATCACTGGGTCTGAGTGAGTTTATGTCTGTTCACACAGCAGCCAGTCGCAAACCCCTCCTCTTGGTTTCCGGAGACACTCGAGTGACAGCCCCTCCCCAACCTCTGTTTATTACCTGGATATTCGCAATCTTTGTCTGCCATACTTCTCAATGTGCTCGCGCTAGGCTATTATTCTAAAATGGAATGTCCCTCTCCTTTTTTCCCCCTGCTCTTCTCGCCCCACCCTCTCATTATTTTCTCCGCGTTCTGAAATTTCAATTCTCCCGCACACTGCACATACCGAAAGGAACCTGCAAACATCTCGGAGCCAGACTACTGTGTAAGCCCCGCCCACAAGCACAAGACTTCCTGGTCCCGCCGCCCCACTTCCGGCGACGTAGGAGGTCAGAGGTGACAGGCATCATGTCGGCGGACGGGCGGCTCAAACAGTTGCTGAGAAGAGCATCTCTGTGACAGGCTCCACAGAGGCGGCTGAGAGCAGCTGAGAAGAGGGAGCCGGTTTGAGGCGGTGGCGACCCGGCCAGGCTGGGTTCCAAGGCGCCCCGGCCACGGGCGGTGACTGTTGAGACGCTGCGGGAGCGGGGAGCGGGAGCGGGGAGCGGGAGCGGGAGCTGCCGGGGACCAGTAATGCCCTGCAGCCCCCCGGGCCGCCGGAAAGCCGAGCGCTGCAGGATCGCTTCATGCCGCCAACTGGGTTAGAGCCCGCCAGAATGAACAGGAAGAAAGGAGACAAGGGTTTTGAAAGCCCGAGGCCATATAAATTATAAGTATTTTTTCATCTTCCTTCTTTTTGGTTTTGTTTTCACTGATTTTATTTTGTGATTGCTTGAGACGGACATGGTGGGCCTGGGCAACCTGGTGGGACTCTAGAATCCACTCACTAGGATGGAAGTGGTGCTTGGAAACGTTTTGAATGACTGTGTTATTCAGATTTAATTCGTCTTGCAGATCAAGAAATCTTTTTCTTAAAGTACTAAATTGTATTTCTGTCTAGAGAAAATATATTCTCATGGGTGTGGTTAGTCTTAAAACAAGGTATCCGATTTTTAAGGTTTTGCCGTAGGGCGTGTTGCTACCACGCCCAGATTTGAAAGGTTTTAAAATGAAAGATTTTGGGGACCAGCAGTTAGCGTAATGGCTATGTCGCTGGACTCCCACTTAGTCGACCCCGGTTCGAGTCCTGGACTCGGCGGCTTAAACTCACGCCAGGCGCATGTGCTGTGGGTTCCCAAGATCCTGAGAGGACAATGGAGGAGAAGGAATTGCGGCGTGACCATCCCCCCTGGGGGGGTGATTTCTCGCTTTCTGTCTCTATGTCTGTCTCTGTCTTTCTGTTGAGTGCACGCGCCCTATAGCGAAAACCTCTCCAAAAAGGAAATGAAAGATTTTGAGCTACTGAGAACATAGTCCTTATTTATACTTGGCTAGAATTAATGGTGTCATGTAATAATAGAGTTTTTTTTTCTTTTTCTATCCTATTTTTGTATTTTTGATACACAACCCATCAGGTCGTCTGTATCAACAACATAAACTTCCAGAGAAAATCTGTTGTGGTAAGTTTATTCTCAACAATAATAACAATAACTCTTAACAGTACTTAGTCATTTTATGCTCTTTCTGGATAATTATGCATCAAAAATAAGACTTACAATTCAAATCTGACTCCAACCAAGTTCTATAGTCCTTCTACAACAGTTGCCTCCTCAATTTTCCCTTTCCTTTTTCTTTTGTTTTCTGATTTCTTTTTTATGAAAATTTTAGTCCTTTTAATCTATTTCAAACATGAAAACGTGTATAAACATAGAATTGTGCATGTAACAAGAATTAGCCATTAGTGAGATTTCTCCCATAAGAAGTCACTGACATGACTTGGCTTCCAAGGGGCCTATTTTGTTTTATGGGTTCTTGGCTGACTTGGTTTAGGTGGCATTGCTTTGCAGTGACGATTTAGACCAAGTATTTGAGACCTTTAGCCCCCTTCACCACCACCACCACTATTATATGTGTGGGTTACAGCTATCTATTCTAAGAAAATCCTTGAAAACTCAAGTATCTTCATTTACTCTTGCAAGAGGACTTAGACTGAAATCTTAGAGCTGGTTTTACTTAATGATCGTAAATACTTCTCTCTCAGACTTGATACCCATGTGTGTAAATGTTTACTTAAGATGAAAAATTATTTTGGGTGTTGGGAAAGTCATTGCTTTTTTTTTTTTTTTTTTTTTAATATTTCTTTCTTTCTCTTTTTTTTCCTTCTCCGGAATCGAACCCTGATTCCCCATGGTTTTGATCCGAAAAATGCATGCATCCCCCCCTCGTGGGGGGTCAGCACCCGTTGTCATGCCATATGTTTTGTGTTTTTGTAAGCAAAAGTGTGTCATGACTTTCCTGACTACCTTAGAAATAGAAAATAGTAACTTTTTAATAAAAATGTTAGATTTCTAAGGATTCTGGAAGATTCATTAACTTCAATTTCCTCATTTAAAGAATTTTCCTTCCAATATTTCTCAGAGATTATTATTTACCTTCTATCTCATGATAGAATACTTCAGGCATATTATAGTCTATTAATTGGGTAGGAAAGACATAAACATTAGGAAGTCTAGATAAGAGGGCACTATGTTAGTCTAGGGGAAAAATGATGAAACCCCGAGTAAGAATAGCAGTCATAAAAATGAAGTAAAAATAAAATTCTCATGATCGATTGAATTATAGTGAACATTTGTTTAGTACTTAATATATATAAAACATACAAAGGTTTATATATTTAACCTCAGTCTTGTCTTTTAAAGAATTATTTATTGGGAACAGCAGTAGTGTAATGACTATGTCGCTGGACTCCCATGTAGTTGACTGCAGTTCGTGTCTTAGACCCGGTGACTTAAAACTCACACCAGGCGGGTGTGCGTGTGCGTGCGTGTGCGTGCATGCCCAAGATCCCGAGAGGAGAATGGAGGAGAAGGGATTGCGGCGTGGCCATCCCCTCTGGGGGGTGACTTCTTGCTTTCTGTCTCTGGGCAAAACCTTCCCCCCAAAAAAAAAAAAAACTAAACAAAATAAAAGAATTATTTATTTAATCTCATTTACTGTTATTATTTTTTAATTTAACCAGACAGAGAGAGAGAGAATGGGAAAGTGAGAAAGTAAGCTGCCAGGTGTAGGACTTGAACTGTGGTTGGCCATGTGAGAATCCAGCACCTTTAACTACCATGCCACTTGCCAGTCCCAAACTCAATTTTCATAATAGGCCTGTGAGGTAAGATTAATTCTAATTGTATAAACGAGGCAATGAAAAAATGGATATTAAGGGGCTGAATGATGGTGCAGCAGTAAAATGTGAAGCTAACCCCTCTGGAAGGGTTTGAGGCTGAAGTCCAGAGACTTTCCTGAGTATGCCAGGCACACATGTGTCCATGATCTGGGCTGGCTAAAGTTGTTAGTATTGGCGCTCATTTAAAACAACATCCTGGGAACCAGCAGTTAGCGTAATGGCTATGTCGCTGGACTCCCATGTAGTCGACCGCGGTTCACGTCCCGGACCCGGTGGCTTAAAACTCACGCCGGGCGCGTGTGCGTGCGTGCGAAAGATCCCGAATGTTTGCTCTGCAAAAGAGACTGTTAAGTGAATGAAAAGACAGGCCAGAAATATTTCTGTCAGAAATATTTCAAAACACTACCTGATAATGAATTTATATTCAAAACATGCAAAGAACTTAAAAAAAAAAAAAAAAACAAAAAACACAACATCCTGTGGGAGATCTCAGTTGGTACTGAAACTGAGCTTTCAGTAGTTGATTCTACCAGTTACTTCTAGATGATAAAGCACAAGATAAAACAAGTAAATATTTTAGTGTAAAAGTCTGTTGCCACACTTCTGTATATACTTGGTTGGAGGTATATATAGGATGTCATGATGATATGTAAGACTTTCTATAAGTATGTGGTGGCTAGAGAAGGAAAATCTATCTAGAATTTGTGTCTGTTCTTGTAAGGACAAGTCACTGTTCCCCTCATGATGTGAAGTTTTACCAATTGATAAACTGTCCTGGAATATGCCGCACTGGGAGATTGCTATTGACTTGTTATTGGCAGGTGGATACTAGAAGTGGTGGTAGCTAGATCAGCCTTGGTGGGAGAAAGATCATTTGTTGGGCTCATGAATCTCCTCCATTCCTACACCAGGGCTACTTTGTGCATAGGCCTATTGAGCAGTCACCAGATAGCTACCCAAAACGTCTGTGACATCTACTGAGTGGCTAATCTTGTTGTTTGATCTTTCAGGGCCTCTTCTACAGTGGATGCCCTCCGGTGCTCATTTATGTGAGACCTGAACAATTTCATAGTGTACATGTTCTGAGAAACCCTTTCACATACCTTTCCCCTACCTTCCTTATTTTCAATCATCTAATCTTGTTCAGTTCAAGCGCTAACCAACTGGCTAGTCCATAGCAATGCCCAGGGATTAGTGTAGAGTTGTATTTTAAGTCATCTCTACTCCTGTGAAGAGAATACAGCCAGACCCGTTTCTCAAAATTCTGCCCGCTTTAAGACTCTTCTTCTACTGTCTTTCAAGTTCACCCTTCTCTGGGACTCTGATATATAGCTACCAGTGATTTCTAAGTGGTACTAGCATCCTTTGCAGATTTACTTGTAATTCAGGCTTCTGATTTGTCTGGTTCCATTAACTGTTTATGGGGACTCTGAGGCCATGGTTGTATGTTGAGGGAGAGATGGAGAAACACTAGGTGCAAGTACCGTTGGATTATTGTCAGCCGCTCATATTGTTTGCATGTGCTTTTTAAATCTGCTCGGTCCTCGTTTAGATGTGCTGTTTCCATTTGGAAGTGGAAAGTTCAGGCTAGCTGGTGCTGTGGTGGTTAAGGTGACTGGATCTCACGTTGCTGACAGCACAGCTTGAGTTCCAGATCCAGCTGCTTGAGAAATATGCTGGGTGTATGTGCATGCTCCAAATCCCAAAAGCAGGGAAAAATGGAGAGAAGGAATTGTGGCATGACCATTCCCCATAGGGGATACTTTCTCACTATCTATCTCCTGTGGGCACGTTTGCCCTTTTACAAATTAAAAACATAAAATAAAAATGGAAAGTTCTATACATGTACATTCTTATTTTTCAGAGCTTCATGTAACACACAGTTCATGATGGCCATTTCAGGGAACATAATTTTAAGGAGTCCCATCAGGGTCTGATAGCAAACCAGTAGTGATTTTTTAAATGGAAAATAGTTGTTAGCAGAACAACTGTGGTCATGGCCTTATTCCCAGATTCCAGGAATGTGCACTGTCATTATTCCCAGATTCCAGGAATGCGCACTGTCATTCTGTTGGAAAAAGCTAAAGTCTGTAAAGTTATCTCAGTGTACCATGGCCAGTTCTTTTGGATCTGCTGAGTGATAATGCCCAAGTGGCAGGGCTGCTGCAGAACCATTTCTTCCTATGTGCTAACTCAAAGCTAACAACGTAATAGGTTGCCTGCTAAGCAGTATGACCAAATGTATACGAAGGCCCAGGATCCAGAAAAGCCCACCACAGTTGATGTCTCATTTTCCTTCTTTGGTGGGTAATACGAGGTGAAACAACTTAACCTCTCACTGTAGAAGGGGTATTTTTATGTACTGTGGACCACTGGAACTCTACAAGCTTCATTGGTGTGAAAGGCCAGTAAGCTTTCATTGAATTTAACACTCAACCTCTGCCATACATGTATTGTTTTTACTAAAGCATTTAGAGAACTTGTCCTTTCTAACTAGGTCCAAATAGTCTAATAGCATATACTAGTGTAATTGTAGTTGTCCTGCAATCAAAAGGCTTTGGACTTTTTTTTTTTTCCTTAAAGGGTGCAAGCACTCACTAGAGAGACAGAGAAAAGGAAAGTAGAAAAAACCCCATGTGGGATATTGTCACACCACAATCCCTTTCCTTTCAGGATTTTGGGCATGCGTGAGCATGTTAGAGAGACAGAGAAAAGGAAAGTAGAAAAAACCCCATGTGGGATATTGTCACACCACAATCCCTTTCCTCCATCTCTTTTCAGGATTTTGGGCATGCATGAGCATGTACCAGCATGTTGTTAAGCCACTGTGTCTGAGACTCAAACCGCATAGTCATCCATGTGGGATCCAGCTACTTTAACTGCCACACCACAGGTTGGCCTCTGTATTTTGACTGAGCAGCAGCAATGCACAATTCTGAGCTGATAATGAAGGACTTTTTTTGTTTTTAAAGACAACCTACTTCTGTTTTGTTTTGTTTTGTTTTGTTTTTTTTCTGATAAAGTTTAGGGGGAAAACATCTGCCTGGTAATTAGCTTCAATACTAGTTGCAAAGAGCTGTTTGATTTACTATAGGAAAATAACCCCATCTGCAGCCATGGTTGTGGTTGGCAAGTTTGTGAGAATTCATCATTCTCCAAAACCTACTTGACTTTTGTACCGATCAAATGATTGCATTGAATGAAGTTGTGGGCCCAGCCACCTGGGAGGCTGGAAGTTGCATGGGAGGCATCGGTTTGGTTCTTGGGCCAACCTGAACCATTGGGTGTGTTTGTGTTCACCTATAATTTCAGCTAATTTGGAGGCTGGCTTGGCATGATTAGAACATAGTGAGACCTCTCTGTCTCTGCATTTCCCTACTGGTCTCTCTCTCATAAAAGAAAAAAAAAAGGGCAGAAAAATTTGTGGCATCTTTCAAATCTTTTGGAGTAATATTCTCTCCAGTTTTCCAAGAGATGTCTGATTGCTTCGTTTTTCTTTCTTGAGATAAAAAATGGGCCAGTAGTGTCAACTTTATGCTTCTTACGGTAATAGCCCACCTTCTTTTGGGCAGGGAACCAATATGGGAATTTGCCAATTATTAAAATTACCCCATCTTTTGCAACTAGAGAGGTAAGCAGTAGTTCTAGTCTAAGATAGAGGGCCATGATTCTATTTACTATGTGGCTAAAGACTTTCAGTCTGACTAGTAATGTTTTAGGACTTTAGGTATTAGTGTCTATTCAGAAGCAGGATGTAGTAACTTCAGAGAAGTCTATGTAATATATTTTCTTTTCTCCAGAAAAAATGGGGACCTACCAAAAGGCTGCAGGTTTTCTGGGGTAGTCTTGGAAGATAAATCTGACTCCTGAGGTCATGTGATGGGGATTTGACACACTGCCTCAAACCGTTCACTCAGGGAGTTCTGTTCTAGGACTGTGAACTAGCGTAGCCTTAGGAACTGGATCAGAAGCCTTAAATGCACATGACAGCACCTCGAGTCAAGTTTTTTGCCCATTATACCTGGAATTTTTCATTTGTATTTTCTGAGTAACACCATCTAAAGCTCCCTGTATCTTTCTTCAATACCATGTAATTACCATAAGGATGCAAGTCAAGGGAAGTCTTTTTTCTTTTTTAAGTGGAGGGTGGGGAAGGTAATGAATGGCCTGAGCATACCAAAGGAGTGGGAAGCGGGAGGATAGAGAGGCAGGTTAATTCATCCAGCAGCCATTTATTTACTTATTGGAGGTACAAAAGAGAATCATTAACTGACTGAAAGTCCAGGTGTGAACGGAGATTGAAAAGAAAGTCCAAGAGGTTTGAAATACATTTATTATTCATTGTTTCTCAACTGGGCATGGTTTTTGCCCCCCATAGGAATATTTGGAAATATCTGGAGACATTTTTGGTTGTCACAGCTTGGGGGTTGGGGACACAACTGGTACATAGTAGATGGAGGCTAGAGCTAAACTGCTAAGCATCCTACAATGCATAGGGCATAAAAAACCTGTCCTATTAAAAATGTCAGTAGTTGGCCAGCCAGGTGGCATGGTGATTAAGGCAGCTGGATCCTGCACGACCAACTATGCGGTTGAGTCCTGGACCTGGCAGCTTAAAAATCTCTCCTGGTGTATGTGCATATGTGTTTAAAATCCCAAGAGTAGGAGGGATCACGGTGTGGTCATTTCTCCCATGGGAAATGCTTTCTCACTTCTCTATCTCAGTCTTTGGTGAGTGGATAAGCCCTATAGCAAAAAAATAAACATGTCAATAGTGCTGAGGTTGAAAAACCCTGATCTAGGTCATATGAATAGTACTTCACTATTTTTTATCTTTTCTTGCTAACATCTGAGAATATTTAGTATCACCTCTTTCTTGATTCTTCCTGGCCCATATATCCTTTATAGTACCTAGTTTTTAATTTTATGTGTATATTTTTTTCTAGTCATTTTAGTTTAAACTTCTTTCTTTAAATATCTTTCTCTATGTCATTCTAGAGACATTAAGCACTTAATATTCCAGTATACTCACTGACTTCCTTGTTTTGATTGATTTTCTTTTGCCAGTTTTTCTTTTTTCTTCCTTGTTTGAGTTCTAGTCTGTCTAGAAATTCTTGTATTTGAAAGGAGTTAGTCCTTTTACTTATTTTTAGATGGTGGCCTACTTTACACTGATCATGGATGTGAACCAGCAGAATTATAACGTGTATACAACTCACACCCATTCAGTCACTGGGACTATTATGTTTGAAATTAAGATACTTGGGAAGCACTTGTGCTTATGTAGCAATTTGGGATTTTGTCTCTGAATTATAGTATATGTATAAGTAGTGTAAATCAAAAAACCATGTCCTAAAATATACCAATAATAATGACGTTATTATTTTATATCTTTACAGGGATTTGTGGAACTGACTATATTTCCCACGGTTGCAAACTTGAATAGAATCAAGCTGAACAGCAAACAGTGTAGAATATACCGAGTAAGGATCAACGATTTAGAAGCTGCTTTTATTTATAATGATCCAACATTGGAAGTTTGTCATAATGAGTCAAAACAGTAAGTAATATACTTTAAAAGTCTTATATTTCTAACAGTTTTTTAAAAAGTCATTTTAATGATTGAATTAATTTCTCTTAGATGATAGGCTCTGGATCCCAATATTCTTCTGATTATACTAATTGTTACTCTACCACTCTGCACATTTGGTTCAAGCAGTATTGCTAGCTATCCCCAACACAATAAATTATTAATTTTCCCTCTTTTATAGTAGTTTTGTAAAAAAACATTATTGGAGAACATATTTTTTTTTTTTTTAGTGTTTTTAATGTGCATGCTCTCTCTCTCCCCCCCCATATATATACACACACAGACACACACACATATATATGTTTTGCTTGTAACGTTTTAGGTTTGTTTACTATTTACATCATAAATATTATTTTAAAGAATTAATTTATTTGGTTTCATTTGTTTATTTTAATTTGACTAGCGAGAGACACAGAGAGAGGGGGAGGAAAGTGAGAAGGCAAGCCATCAGGTCCAGGACTTGAACCATAGTCAGCCATGTAGGGAGTATCCAGCACCTTAACCACCACACCACCTGCTGGTCCCTACATCATGAATATTAAAAGTAACTTTCAATGTGTTTGGTAGCCATTGGACTCTGTAGACAATACTATTTTTAAATATTTTATAAAATAATTTTACCTACCTTAAAATATCTTGTAAGTATTACTTCACTATGTTTATTTGATAAAATGCCTTACAATTTTTTTCTAGTCATATGGAAGCTACCTGGTCACTTTTCGGAGTGTAAGTAAAGAAAAGGAAGCTCAGAAAGAGAATTTTTCTTTCTTTTTTTTTGAGAGGTTTTTGCTATGGTGGCATGCGCTTGCCAGACAGACAGAGAAAGACAGAGAGATAGAAAGCGAGAAATCACCTCCCGGGGGGGTGGCCACGCCGCAATCCCTTCTCCTCCATTCTCCTCTTAGGATCTTGGGCACACACGCACACACGCCTGGCATGAGTTTTAAGCCACCGGGTCCGGGACACAAACTGCGGTCGACTACGTGGGAGTCCAGCGACTTAGCCATTACGCTAACTGCTGGTCCCAGAAAGAGAATTTTTCAAAGAATAGATTAGGACATTGAGAAAGAATATACTTTACATTTTCCTTATAGCTAGAATCAAGAGTTCTGTTAGCCATGGCCACTTAATAAATGACACTCCTGATTTTCTTCGTCACTCTAGAATCTTGATTACTTTATATATTTATTTTTTGGGGCATAGAGTGTGTGTGTGCTCATCAGAGAGAGACAACAAGAAGGGAAGTGAGAAATCATCCATAGTGGTAATGACTATATTGCAATCCCTTGTCCATTCTCCTCCTGAGATTTTAGGAATGTGTGCACACACGCCTGGCATGATTTTCAAGCCTCCAGGTCCGGGATTCTGAACCATGGAATTGGCCATGTGGAATCTAGCACCTTCACTCCCACACCATGCTGGCCCATGAGAAGTCTTTTAAAACTATTTCCAGAACCATATGTTTCATAGCTGTTACCTTGAATGAGTAGTTATGAAAGCTATAGTTTCAATATGTCCTTCCTAATTGGTAGAGAAGTAGAAGGAGGAGAGGAATGGCTTTTGTCAAGTTAAAAATGTATAACAATGTTCTTTAATAGCTTTTTCCATTTTATTTTTCCTTTAATCATTCTGTAGAGTATATGACTTTTGTCTTTTAACTAACTTAAAAATTTGTTAGGCTAGGGAAATATCATTGATTTTTCCTGTGGCTATACCTATTTTAGGGTGGTAGACATACAGGTACACGTTGAGGATATTGCTCATGGTGTTTGTGTCTTTCTTCGTGATTTCTTACTTTTTCCATCCTTTTTCCCTTTCTTCCATTTCTGCCATATTTCCTTAACTGATGTTGGTGAGGAAATGTGTGTGTGTGTGTGTGTGCGCGCACATATTTCCCTAAGACTTCTTTTTTTTTTTTAGAGAGGTTTTTGCTATAGGGCGCGTGCGCTCACCAGACAGACAGAAACAGACAGAGAGACAGAGAGACAGAAAGCGAGAAATCACCCCCCAGGGGGGATGGTCACGCCGCAATCCTTTCTCCTCCATTCTCCTCTCGGGATCTTGGGCATGCACGCACACGCGCCCGGCGTGAGTTTTAAGCCACCGGGTCCAGGACACGAACCGCGGTCGACTACGTGGGAGTCCTGCGACATAGCCATTACGCTGACTGCTGGTTCACAGACTTCTATGTATTGTTTTCACATCCAATGGGAAATAGGGCCAAATAACTGTTGAACAAATACTTATTGGACACTCCTGACATATGGTGAATGTAACAGTGAACTGACCAAAAATTCCCTGCCTTCATTAACTTACAATATCATCTATTGAGGAGTGGAGGTAGGTGTTATCTATTGATTCCTATTCTGACTTTTTGTTGTTGTTGTTATCTTTTCCTGTGAATGCATATGCTCCTGGAGAGACAGACAGACAGAGGAGGAAAGTTAGCACTCACCCGCCCCTCCCCGGGGTGCTGGCCATGCCTCAGTCCCGTCTACATTCTACTTTAGGGATTTTGGGTATGTCCACATACATGCTTGGCATGTTTTTCAAGCTGCTGGGTTCGGGTTGGCCATGTGGAATCCATCTTTTTTTTTCTTCTTTTTTTGGAGAAGTTTTTTGCTATAGGGTGTGTGCACTTGCTAGAAAGAGAGATATAAAGCGAGAAATCACCCCCCGCCCCAGGGGGCATAGCCACACCACAATCCCTTCTCCTCCATTCTCCTCTTGGGATCTTGGGCACACACGCACATGCTCCTGACATGAGTTTAAGCCACCGGGTTTGGAACTTGAACCACAGTCGACTACGTGGTAGACCAGCAACATAGCCATTACTCCAACTGTTGGTCCCGAATCCATCTGTCAACCTCCATGCCACCTGGTCCTGAGACTTGTTTTAGACATCTTAAATGCTGTCAAATTATAGGGTTTATTGAATTCATTCAGATTTTTGCCAGGTTCATAAACAATAATTATTTTTCCATTCTACATATATTCTTAACATTTGTATCAGATAAGTATAGTGTCATTCACATTTTAAAGTTAATAGCAAATACAGTAAAATAATCATATAACATTGAGTAGACTATATATGCCATTGTGTTTATATTTTGTAACAGTGAGTAGAGCAACAGTTACTTGACTAAAAAGTGTTCTCAAGAATTACATAAGAAGATGTAATGCTTACAAACGAGTGATGCCAAATGATATTTAAGAAAGTATTATAAATTGACTCTTTTTCTTTTCATCAGGAGAAACCTCAATTATTTTTCCAATGCTTATGCAGCTGCAGTTAGTGCTGTGGATCCTGATGCAGGAAATGGAGAACTTTGCATCAAAGTTCCATCAGAGCTTTGGAAGCACGTTGATGGTAATGTCCTGAAAATATATTGACTGTACACTAAAGTCGTGTTAGATTTAGAAAATAAATCATGTCAGAACTGCAAATTGACCAGTTGGAATACATAAAAGTAGTGGAAACTCTCTTCTTTCCCCTTTAGTTTATTTCTTCCATCAGAGAATGAGAGGCTCCCTCAACAAGGTCTTCATGCTGTGGTTGGGCCCTAGTTGCAGCCAGCCTGAATCACAGGCAAATGTGTGCTTTCACCCAGTACACTAAGGTCATCGGATGCAAACCTAGGACCTTCCTCATGGGAATCCACTTGTGTCACCACTGTACCATCATCTGGCCCCAGAAGCTCTTTTTTCCCTTAAGGCTCAATCAATAGGAAGTATTAATCAAGGGCAATGGCAAAACAAAACAAAACAGAACAAAACCAACACCTTTCACTATTATGTTTTACAGTGAAAGATAATTTAAGAATTCATAAGGCTAGAACAATTTGTTAAGATTTCAGAATCCTCACAGTATCAAAACAGTATAAAATCACAGTATTTTTTTTTTTTTTAATTAAAGCTTTATGCCTTAGAGCAAATGTGTTTGCCAGCTTGCCAGAGAGAGAGAAAGAAACAATGAGGGGAAAGTGAGGAATCATTCCCCTCCATGGAGATAACCACGCTGAAATTCCTTCTATTCTCCCAGGATCTTGGGCATGCATGCACATATCCCCATTGTAATTTTCAAGCTACTGGGTCCAAGACTTGAACTGTGGTTGGTCATGTGGGAGTCCAGTGACCTAACTGCTATACCATCTGCTGGTCCCAAGAATTATGTCATTTTATAGCAGGAAAGATCCTACAACATTTTCTGGTTCAATTACTTCCTTTTATAGCAGGGTAATCTGAAATCTAGTGTGAGTAAGTGACCTGCTAAAGTTCATTACTAATTAGTGGTAGGCTCAAAGCTGTAACAGGGCTCCTGATGCTCATTCTGCATACATTTCTATATACATTTATAACCATTATAGTTATTATTTATAAGTATCTGTCTGACTTTAAAATTAACCAAGATAAAGCAGTAAAATACTTGTGTTTTTAAAATATTTTGTTTGTTATTAATTTTCAGTTTTAACAGGAGAGAGAGAGAAAATGAAAAAGCAAGCCATCAGGTCTGGTACTCGAACTGTAGTCAGCCATGTGGAGTCCAGTGCCCCAAAATACTTTTTTTTTTTTTTTTCTGCTTTCCCTGTATGTGATGAGGGGGTTAGAGGAAGTTTAGGAGGGCATTACCCAGTTACGGAAGTTCAAACATGTTCAGGGTTTGGAGATAGTCCAGATAGTGGTGATGCTTTAGGGAAAATTGAAAGAAATAATTTTAATCTTGTTAAAGTAACACATGTTTATTATTCAAAATTAAATATATCAAAAAGTAATAAATAATGAGATTTCTTGAGTTCTTCTCCTTACCCTACCAAATTACCCTTTATCCCTTTGGGACAAAAAGCAGCTAAAGCTAACAATTTGCAGGGTAATGTAATAGAAATACTTGAAAAGTAAGTTTGGGACTGGCTTTGAAGTCCTGAAGTGTCTGATGTGAGTATTTTGAACTTTTTTTCCCCTTTCAATGTGCTTAATTTTTTTCTTTCATAAAAGACAGAGATAGGTACCCTTGATGATGTCTCACCATGTATTCTCCCTCCCAGCTAGCCAGGATTACAATCATGCATGGGTGTACTAGCATATTCAAGTTGACCCAGGACCTAGACCCAGGCTTCCTGCATATGGATCCAACGTCAGAAAGTGGCACCCTATGCCTGTCCCACCATGGCTGAACTTTGAATTCTTTGTTTTAGACATGGTATAATGTCCCAGAAATATTGAGTGGAGAATATGGCATGAATAGAGCTACATTTTGGGGAAAAATAGCTGGCAGTGATTAGAATTGATTGGAAGGAGGAGCACCAGTGGAGGCAGGCTATTTTACATTAGTAAGTCGACAGATGATACAAGCCTAAACTAGGGCAAGAAATGTGGTTTTTAATGTAAAATTCAGCCTTTAATTCTGATTTTATGTTCAACATAAATTTTAACTCTTATATAGACCACTGTTACTTATCTGTATGTCAATGTACATGTGTATTTATTTGTTGCAGAGTTAAAGGTCCTGAAAATACACATCAATTTTTCTTTGGATCAGCCAAAAGGAGGTCTTCATTTTGTGGTACCCAGTATAGAGGGAAGTATGGCAGAGAGAGGTGCTCATGTTTTCTCTTGTGGATATCAAAATTCCACAAGGTAAATTATAAACTTACATATTTTTAAAATTTCATTTTTTTCTATTCATATGCAAAAAATAAATTTAGTGTAAGAAGAACTGTGAGCTTGATTCCTCAAACTTGTGCTAGTTTATCCATTAATCATCCCTCCTTTTTTAAAATTCTTTTTTCTATTTTCTAATTTTAAAAAATTTAACTGGCATACATCTCTTTACAGTCACTCCTCATTAAACTTGTGTCTTTGTTCTTCCTCTCTCCTTTTTAAGTCCACTTTTATAAAATTATTCTTCTCACTTTTGAAGTAACATGTACATATAGAGAATTATACAGTTCTAAGTGGAAAGCTTGAGGAATTTCTGTAAGTGGACAGATCTCTATAATCCACATTTAGATAAACATTACCCGCATCACAGAGACGCCCTCCCACCTGCTTTCATTCATTAATTCCCAGTGAACATTCTTATGCCCAACTGTCCTGATGCTGAATGCTGTATACACTAATTACACCTGTTTCTCAACTTTATATAATAGAAAACATGCCTTATGCTCTTTATATCTGGCTTTTTTGTTCAACATTGAGATTTACCTACATTGTTGGGTGCATTTCTAGTTCATTTATTCTCATAGCTCTGTGGCTTCCTACATGTTATTAAAATATTATTTTGTGGGACCTACAGATGGTGTTACATTGCTGGATTCCCCATAGTCAACTGTGGTTCAACTCCTGGAACTGGCGGCTTAAAAACTCATGCCGGGGTGTGCCCAAAACCACAAAAGGAGAATAGAAGAGAAGATTGCGGCATTGCCATCCCCCCGGGGGGTGATCTTGAATTCTGTCTCTCCATGTGCCCTATAGCAAAAATTTCTCTTAAAAAAATTACTTTACAATATGTCTGCTTTCCTGAGATTATTAACTCCTCTAAGCCACGAATAGTACTTTGTACACTTTTGTTTCAGTACCAGATACTGACTGTGGCGTGTATCAAATCTGATCTGAATTGATAGTTGAATATAAATTTTAAATCTGGCTTTAATCAGCCCAGAGTTTGAATTTTTGCAGTATATTATATATTACTTCAAAAATATATAACCAACTTACAAGATAGATTCTAAATATTAATTATATTTTATAGACTTTATTATAAACTTTATTTTTGTCTCCTAGAAATGAATGCTACATAAAAATTGACTACTATAAATATACAAGTTAAAATTATTATTTAATTAAAACTTGTAAACTGAGAATTGCGTAATTTTTTTTATGATTTGAACATGAGGTACCACATGAGACATCTTGTTATTATTGCTGAATGGTGTTTTGAAATGGTATTTCAAATAATGGTATTTCAAAAAATGGTATTTTTTTACTGTTTACTTTCAAGTTACACAGCAAAAAGCTTCAGTAGCCTAATTGTTAAAGTTTCTTTTTATTTACTTTCTAGAATTGTTAAAATAATGTATATGTGAGGAAGATAATGGAGAATACATTTTCAACATATTTTCAATTACTATCTTCTTTTCTAGATTTTGGTTCCCATGTGTTGATTCATACTCTGAATTATGTACATGGAAATTGGAATTTACAGTAGATGCTGCAATGGTGGCTGTTTCCAATGGAGATTTGGTGGAGACTGTCTATACCCATGATATGAGGAAGAAGACTTTCCATTACATGCTTACTATTCCTACAGCAGCATCAAATATCTCCTTGGCCATTGGACCTTTTGAAATACTTGTAGATCCATATATGCACGAGGTAAGTCATAGCTACCCTCTTGCTTCTTTTTCACTCTCTATTTTTTTTTTAAAAAAGGAGTATTAATGAAATATTATGTCTTAATTATTTCAATTGTAAAGAATATCACTAGAAAGAAAATTTCTCTCTTTTGATATGTTTAATTAAATGAATTATTAAAGGAATGTCTTTTACAATGTTGTATTAAAATTTCAGATTTAGGGAACCAGCAAATGGTGTAATGGTTATGACACTAGACTCCCGTGTAGTTGACTGTGGTTCAAGTCCCAGATCCAGCAGCTTAAAACTCACACCAGGCATGTGTGTGTGAATGCCCAAAATCCCAAGAGAAGAATGGAGGAAAAGGGATTGAGGTGTGACCATCTTCTCTGGGGAGTGATTTCTTGCTTTCTGTCTCTCTGTCTCACTCTGTCTCTCCAGCAAGTGCACACATCCAATAGCAGAATAATCTCTCTTAAAAAAATTCAGATTTACGGGTGAGCATTTGGCATAGCAGTTATAGTGTTGGACTCCCACAGCTGACCGTGTTTCTAGTGCCAGACCTGGTGATTGCAACCCATGCTGGGTGCATGTGAATGCATGCCCAAGATCCCAGGAAGGAAATGGAGGAGAAGGGATTGTGGAATGGCCAAACCCTCTTGGGAGTTAATTCTCACTTTCCCTCTCTGTCTCTGTTTCTCTCTAGCAACCAGCAAGCACATGCACCCTAAGACACAAACCTCTTAAAAAAAAAAAAAAAAAAGAAGTCAGGTTTATTTTTAACAGGGAATTTAGCATTCCAGAAGAGCTTCAAGTGTATCTTGATTGGAGTATAGGATTTCTGTCACTAATTCTTTTCATTACTAGTGTTATCTTTTTGTTTAGCATGTGTTTATGAATGCTCTCAAATCTCTGGATTCTTAAAAATTGCAACTTTAAAATTAAAGAACTATGTTTATTCTCACTTCAGCATATACAGAAGAAAAGGGAAAAAGCTGAAGCAGGGTTATATTTCTGGTCAGCAAACTCATAAAGATGCCTTCCACTTTCTTGCCAGCAGATATCTTACCATAAATCTTATGTCAATGAGAAGTCATATAGTAATTGTAGGCCTCCCCAGCTGTGACACGTCTGTTGATTGGAAAATGATTGGTTGTTAGCCCTCTTGACTTCTGTACTTGTTTAAAATAACATTTGACTCTCTTTATTTTCTGTTAGTCCTTTATATTATTTTTTTTAAATATAAGCACATATTTTTATCCTATGTATCTCAACAGCATGTATTTAAGTTATGCAAATAAAGTTTGAGGGCAGCCAGCTATAGAAGAGCTTTCATTGATCTTCTCAGTATGCCTGTTATATTTGCTTTCCTGAACTTCACATTATTTGTAAAATCCCTCATGGAAATGATTCAGGCTATTTGGTGAATGGTTTTGCTTCTGCTATCATGACATTGACTCTTTTAAAGTGTATTCACTAATAAGATTGGCAGTGAACTTTATCGTCTTTGTTAGATGATCAACTTTAAAATTAACATTTGATTAGTACCTATTCTTTATTTTGAAAGAAATTTTTCCACTCTGAGCTACTGAATGTGAAAAAGTATCTGACAGTCAAATAGTATTTTTCCTGACTACTAAGAGCCCACTGACTTAGGGTCTTTCTTTGTCTCAAACATATAATAGCTGTTATTTGCATTATTAGTAGATTTGCTACCCTGTAGTTTTGTCTAAACATGAATCTTTTGTTTGAATTATATTTTATTTGCACACTGAGGGGAGTGCTAATCCTGACACAATTTGGGCCCTGACCGTGAGACGTAGATGCTCATCCCCAGCCTGATGGTAATTTTGATCATACGTTAAAAACTTGCCTTGCTTCTACGATCCTGAAGTAATCAGAAGCTTTTGGCTTGTCTTTCAGGATCTTCGAGACTTTGGCTCTAATTAAGTTCAAGTAGTTTACTTACACTTCTGGGATCATACCTTTTTTTTTCTGTTTTTCACTCAGTATGTGATGTGCCTTTTCCTATCTTTAACTATCAAACATTCGTCCAACTTATCATTACCTCGAATTCAGTCTCCTGTATGAAACTTTATTGGGTCATTCTGTTCAGAGTGATCCATGTCAATGTTGATGCCGTTAATTTGCCATAGAATTATGAGACAGAATTATAACATGATTGTGATATTTTTGTGACTAAGGTAAGATATAAACTAATAAAATCAAAATTACTATTTCTGTTGTAGACATTTCTTATCTCCTAACTAATAGTAAGCTTCCCTGAAGCTTTTATTATGTAGCTGAGGTATTAGAGGACTACGGTATTTGTTTTATGTGAATAAGATTGGGTTTATATGACCATTTATTTATAGTTGAAGTATTTAGGAAATTTAAGATATTAAAGTTGATTCTTTTATGTAGGAAATTTAAGATATTAAAGTTGATTCTTTTATGATTTTATTTCCTGCTTTTTATTTTCAGGTTACTCATTTTTGTTTACCTCAACTTCTTCCATTGCTTAAACATACCACATCATACCTTCATGAAGTCTTTGAATTTTATGAAGAAATTCTTACATGTAGATATCCATACTCCTGTTTTAAGACTGTATTTATTGATGAGGCTTATGTTGAAGTGGCTGCTTATGCTTCCATGAGCATTTTTAGGTTGGTATCTCTTTAAATTTGAAATTCCTAAATTAGGGTAATGATCTGAAGAAAAAACGATAATTTTGAAAAAATACTCATTAAAAATTTTGAACTTTTTTCCTTTAATTTAGAAGATGTGGTTTGTTTTTTACAAAATCTAGTATTTTAAAAATTTTTATTCATAAAATCATTCCATTCCCTCTTTATTATAAATAAAATTCAGTGCCAAGTAAGAATAAGTAAATTTAAAAAATAATATTTTAAAAAGTAGAAAGCATGGGGACTAGCAGTTAACATAATGGCTATGTTGCTGGACTCCCATGTAGTCGGCCATGGTTTGAATCCCGGACCTGGTGGCTTAAACTCACGCCGGCACATGTGTGCCCAAGATCCCAGGAGGAGAATGGAGGAAAAGGGATTGTGGAATGGCCATCCCCCCTGGGGGGGTGATTTCTTACTTTCTTCTCTCTGTCTTTCTGCTGAGCTCACATGCCCTATAGCAAAAACCTCTCAAAAAAAAAAAAGTAGAAAGCATGAAAAAAAAAAGTTCAAAGAAACTCAAAAGACTTATTACTATTAATATTTTGCATATGCATTTTTCCTCTGTTTATGATTTTTTTAAATACGAGTTACTATACATATAACTAGTATGGATTTTACAGGACACTATTTAATAATTCACTATTATCATCAGAATTTTCTTTTTTTAAAAAAAGAACGTGCTTTTTTTTTGTCATCTTCTCCCTTCTTGAGAGATTTCTAAATATAGGAATTCTAGGTATCAAGATCAATTTATGTTCTCAGGACCTACATTTTTTAATCTGTAAAATAAGAAAAATGCAGGCCAGCAGGTGGCATGGTGGTTAAGGTGCCAGATTCCCACATGGGACTACAGTTTGAGTCGCAGACCCTGCGCTTGAAAACCACAACAAATAAATTGATAAATAGATAAACAAATGTAAAACAACAACAACAACAAAAAATAGGAATTATATTATTGCCTTTTCATTCTCTGGAGTGTTAGTAGAAGGAAGCAATGGTATGACATATTTAAAAATGAATAATAGAGCACAAAATGTTAATAGTTACTATTAATGGAATGATTTTTTAAATTAGACTCATTCATATGATTAGTTTCTGTGTAGTGATGTTTCTACCCTTCAAAAAAGTGATTTGTATTTTTCATGGAAGTCAATGGGAAATGTTGCATTCTTTGCTTTAAGCAAAAGTTACTAAGATTACAAATTTTAGCTAAATTTTGAAAAAGTTAGAAAGCTCTTTGGGAGACTATTCTGTGTTTTCTCTTTCATGTCTAATGTAAATTTCATTATTTTAAAAGTTTATTTTATTTTGATGGAATAATTGTTAATTTGTAATTTGATACCTTTCTTTCCTTTGGAATTCTAGCACAAATCTGTTGCACAGTGCCATGATTATAGATGAGACACCTTTGACTAGAAGATGTTTAGCTCAGTCCTTGGCCCAGCAGTTTTTCGGATGTTTTATATCCAGAATGTCTTGGTGAGTAAATTCAGTTTGCAACTGCTGAATCAAAGAATTAGTGACGTTTATTTTTAACTTTTTTCTGTGCAATGTAAGCTGACCTTTGCCCTAATAAAAGATCGTTTAAAAGACGCTATTCTGGGCCCAGCAGATGGCATAATGGTTATGTCACTGGACTCCCATGTGGCCGACCACAGTTTGAGTCCTGGACCCAGTGACTTGAAACTCAGGCCAGGCACATGTGTGTATGTGGCCAAAATCCTCAGGGAAGAATGGAGAAGAGATTGTGGTATGGCCATCTCCCCTGGAGGGTGATTTCTTGCTTTCTGTCTCTCTGTATCCTCTGTCTTTCTGGTGAGCACATGCACCCTATAGCAAAAAACTCTCTCTAAAGATAGAGAAATAATTAAAAGGCACTATTCTATATATATTTAAAGAAAATTAAGGAGTATAAATTCCATCCTTTTGACCATAAAGTCAACATTATTATTTCTGCATTTCCAGTATGAATAAGTTTAATAAAACATTGTCATAAAGAGCTGAATGAAGATAAAAGAACTTCAATGTATAGAAAACTGAAGTTAGAATTTTGATGTTTCCGTACTGTTTCTCTAGTATAATAATGTAGGGATTTGCCTGCTAGTATGTAGGTTTGTACCAATTTACTTGAAAGCAGTGATGAAAGGTAAGAATCCTCTTTTCTTTTCTATTAACTTGAGATGAATTTGAAGAAATACACAAAACTCTCAAGATTATAATCTATAATTGTGAACATTTGGTACTGTATATAGTATGTAAATCTTGGTTTCTTTTTCTTGCTAGAGGGGAGAGAGCAGAGGATAAAGCCTCTTCATTTGTAGTTTTTCTAAAATTTCACACAATTTCATTAAAGAATTCTGCCTAGAATATAATAGGCAAAGCGTTTGGATGGATGGTAGATGGATAAATATACAAATCTACAAATAAGTTATCTCTGAAGAAACCAAAAGATAAACTATTTAAGAAATCAAATAAAGGTTTTGGGGACCAGCAGTTAGCCTAATGGCTATGTCACTGGACTCCCACGTAGTCAACCACGGTTCGAGTCCTGGACCCGGTGGCTTAAACTCATGCCGGGCGCGTGTGCGTGTGTGCCCAAGATCCCTAGAGGAGAACGGGGGAGAAGGGATTGTGGCATGGCCATCCCCCCTGGGGGGCGATTTCTCGCTTTATGTCTCTCTGTCTCTCTCTGTCTGTCTGGCGAGCGCACACGCTCTATAGCAAAAACCTCTCCAAAAAAAGAAAAAAAAATCAAATAAAGGTTTTAGAATCTTGTTTTCTTTTTTCCTTTAAATAATTATTTTCTTTATTTTATTTATCATTATTATTTTTCTATTTGACCAGAGCAAGACAGACACAGAGAGAGAAAGAGAGAGAGAGGAAGAGAGAGAAAGCGAGAGAAAGCAAGCCACTAGGTCCAGGACTTGAACTGTGATCAGTCATGGGACCCTAGCACCTTTAACCCCATGTCACCTGTCGCCACCCCCACCCCCCTTTTTTTTTCTTTAATTTGTCAGTCGGCACATACGCTTACAGGAGAGAGAGAAAAAAGAAGTCACTTCCCCTGGGCAATGGTCATATCGCAGTTGCTTCTCCTCTGTTGTTCTCTCCTTCAGGATTTTGGGCACACATGCACACAAGTTTGGGGTGTTTTTAAAGTACTGGCTATGTGACTATAAACATAGAGTTGGCCATGTGGGATCTAGCCATCTTAACTGCTATGCCATCAGGTGGACCTGACAATTTTTTTGATAATTGTTCCTAATATTGGTAACAATAGAATATGGACTTTTACAATTGGGTAGTGTAGTCTTGGCTACTGGCAGATACTTTCTTAAGAGGCAGACAGAATGGAGTTGGGCAGGAGGGAAGCAACACTGTCAGAGCAGAGCATAGACAAAAGTAAATTATTCTTGAATAAAGTCTGTAGAGCAGCCTTATAATTAATATTAAAGCCACATTAGAAGAATGCATAGGGCTGGAAGGTGGCATGGTGGTTAAGGGCCCTGGCTTCCACATGGCCTACTGCAGTTCGAGTCCCAGACCTGGCAGCTTGCTTTCCATTTCTCTCTCTCACTCTGTCCCTCTCTGCTCAAATTAAAATAAATAAATAAAATAAATGAAGTTAAATAAAATAATTCTTTCTTTTTTTTGGAGAGGTTTTTGCTATAGGGTGCTTGCGCTCGCCAGACAGACAGAGAGAGATATAGAGACAGAAAGCGAGAAATCACCCCCCGGGGGGATGGTCACGCCGCAATCCTTTCTCCTCCATTCTCCTCTTGGGATCTTGGGCATGCACGCACACGCGCCCGGAGTGAGTTTTAAGCCACCGGGTCCGGGACACGAACCACGGTCAACTACGTGGGAGTCCAGCGACATAGTCATTACGCTAACTGCTGATTCCCCAATAAAATAATTCTTTAAACAAAAAAAGAAGAAAACATAATAAATGGGCAGGTGAAACTCAGAGGAAACTGTGTAACTTAATTCGTTAATAACATTCATTTTCTTTAAGATGCATTCATTCCAGTATTCTTTTTGACCTCATCTGAAGAGTTTTCATAGTTGAAAGAAGTTTATATTTTGACTTTCTGCTTAGGTCTGATGAATGGGTGCTGAAGGGAATTTCAGGCTATATTTATGGACTTTGGATGAAAAAAACTTTTGGTGTTAATGAGTACCGCCATTGGATTAAAGAGGTAATAACAGCTAGCCACATCATCCACTTATGAGTCAGTAAGACATGTTAGTATTCTCCTGCTTTCCAGGTGTCATGTTCTTTATTTTTAATGATTACAAAATGCTTTAAAATGTCATGTGAAAG